>NC_069661.1:187079423-187389807 GCF_027244095.1 Hemicordylus capensis | reverse complement strand
AAGGGGCTTTGTACTGCTGGAGTGCTAGTTGGGATGCTGCCTTTAGTATTTTTCCCAGCAAGAAATGCTCCTCATCTGTGAAAATGATAAAGCATCTCTTTCTTTATTTTATTATGTTCATGCTCCATAGTGGTCATGATCCCAGCCAGGAGCAGCAATCCGGACACAGAGAAAGAGGGACCAGTGAAGTCAGGTGGGCCAGGGGCACGGGCTGTAGAGGCCCTGACACCAAGCCCAAAGCCAATAGCCAGGAACTCCTCAAACCTCTAAGACAGGACTCCCCAGAGACACCAACCCCTGAACTCAAATGGCCACACCAGTGTTCCCTCTAAGGCACACATGCAAGGCTTTTTTATATGTCTGCTCAGTTAACTTTAGACTCCGCTCAGGTTGAATCAGGAAGGCCTCATTCTGAATGCACATGTGCACACATTGCCTTAGTACTTGCACCCAGAACAAACTCATTCTGTGCACAGCTGAAAAAAATTAGAGGGAACACAGCCCAGCACTCTTGCTAATAAGGGTTTTGCACTGCCCCATTGCCAGCATGAGCAATGCACCCATCAGGAACTAGCAGAGAGGCAGTGGAGTTACAGTTTCTAGACAGACGACTGACCATGTTAGGTTTTCAAGAAGGGGGATGGAGCTTAGGAAGAATACTGGCTAAGAACATAAGAACAGCCCTGCTGGATCAGGCCCATCTAGTCCAGCATCCTGTTTCACACAGTGGCCCACCAGATGCTGCTGGGAGCCTACAGGCAAGAGTTGAGGGCATGCCCTCTCTTCTGCTGTTACTCCTGCAATTGGTACTCAGAGGCATCCTTCCTTTGAGGCTGGAGGTGGCCTATAGCCCTCTGACTAGTAGCTATTGATAGGCCTCTCCTCCATGAAGTTATCCAAACCCCTCTTAAAGCCATCCAGGCTGTTGACTGTCATCACATCTTGTGGCAGAGAATTCTACAAGTTGATTATGGGTGGTGTGAAAAAATACTTCCGTTGGTTGGTCCTAAATTTCCTGGCAATCAATTTCAGGGATGACCCCTGGGTCTAGTGTTATGGGAGAAGGAGAAAAATTTCTATCCACTTTCTTCACACCATGCATGATTTTATAGACCTCTATCATGTCTCCCCGCAGTCATCTTTTTTTCTAAACTAAAAAGCCCCAAGTGTTGTAGTCTTGCCTCATAAGAAAGGTGCTCTAGGCCCCTGGTTGCCCTCTTCTACACCTTTTCCAGTTCTACAATGTCCTTCTTTAGATGTGGTGACCAGAATTGTACACAGTACTCCAGATGTGGCCACACCATAGTTTTGTATAAGGGCATTAATATTAGCAGTTCTATTTTCAACCCCCTCTCCTAATGATCCCTAGCATGGAACTGGCCTTTTCCAATTGAGTCGACATTTTCAATGAGCTGTCCACCACGACTCCAAGTTCCCTCACCTGGTCGCTCACTGACAGTTCAGTTCCCATCAGCATATACTTGAAGCTGGGGGTTTTCAGCCCAATGTGCATCACTTTATGCTTGCCAACACTGAACCACCATTTTGTCACTCACTCCCCCAGTTTGGAGAGATCCTTTTGGAGCTGCTCACAATCTGTTTTGGATTTCACTACCCTAAAAGTTTGGCATCATCTGCAAATTTAGCCATCTCACTGCTTACCCCAACTTCTAGATCATTTATGAATCAATTAAAAAGCACCAGCCCCAGTACAGATACCTGGGGGACCCCACATCTTACTTCCCTCCATTGTGAAAACTCTCCATGTATACCTTCCCTCTCTTTCCTGTTCTTCAACCAGTTAGCAATCCACACATGTACTTGTCCCGTTATCCCAATGACTGTTAACTTTTCTCAAGAATCTTTGATGAGGAACTTTTTTAGTTCATTACTATCAATGATCAAAGATCAGCAAATGCAATTTAAAACTTTACAGAAAAGTATGGATAAAAAGAATACATAGAATAACAATGGTAATAATCAGAACGAGAACAAATCTCATTTACATATAAAAATAGCTGTTATCCAACATCCTAACCGAACCAAGAATCTAAAAGACAGGACAGGAAATTAGTTGCTGTTGAGTCCTAATAGCAAGAGAGCAAAACCTAGCCACCTTATACATATTAGAGGGAATTTTGTCTGTAAGCAAAAAAGCAACATAAAATTCTTCTGAACGGCCAGGTAAAGATAATACAGTTGGAGTTAATAAAGTCTGTTGTATGTCCTTATAGGATAAGAAATACAACAGAACATGTACATTTTCAACATCCCCTAAACTGCAAGGACAAGGTCTGTCACTCCTTGGGATCTTCAAAAATCTCCCAGAAAGCACTGCAGAGGGCAGTATATCATGTCTCACCCTGAAAAAGGCCCTTTGATGATGGGGGTAAATTAAAGTTTGTAAATAAGAAGACAAACCTCCAAAAGGGAAATCAAGTCTCCTCCTGATATAGTCAGAAATAAGACTAAGGTCATTCTGATATTCTATGTCCAGAATTCTTTGTTTCAACACCTGTACAGCCTGGTTATAACTTAACAGAAAAACGTAACCTTGAGAGATGCCCAAGGCTGAGATTTTATTCTGGACAGCTTACATCCAAGATGACTGAAATCCATTAGCCACGACCAGAGAGACCCAACCTTCAGGGGGAAAATTGATCTTAAGCCAATAAACTAAAATTAAAATCCATGCTCTGACTTCAATTCTCTGGACCCCCAATTTGAGTCTCAGCGCCACATTAAAAGAGTATCTAGGGGCTCTAAGAACTGCCCTGATGAATTTAGATTGCACAATTTCCAACATCCTATAAGAGGGGTACGGGCCAAGTTGGGCACCATAAAGAAGCTGATTCCTAGATTTGGCCACAAATAACCTTAAGGCAGCTGGTATAAGCTCACCTCCCTTGGTATGAATAAATCTCAAAATGGCAGCAGAACTCCTTTGTGCCAATTGAGCTACATGGTCCATGTGGGCCTTCCAAGACCCTCTGGTATGAAGAATCACACCAAGATACTTATAGATGTTGACCTGCTCAAGTTGATGGTCCTCAATGGACCAATGCAACACTCTAGACCAGGGTTTCTCAACGTGTGGGTCCCCAGATGTTACTGGACTTCAGTTCCCATAATCCCCTGCCCCAGTGGCCTTTGGTTGGGAATTATGGGAGTTGAAGTCCAATTACATCTGGGGACCCACACATTAAGAATCCCTGCTGTAGACCTTCTGGCAAAAAACCATGACCTTAGACTTCTGATAGTTAATAATTAAATGATTATCCCTGCAATAGCAATCCAACTACCTAAGAGCTCTCCTAAGCCCAACAGAGGATCTAGCCATGATTGCTGCATCGTCCGCATAAAGATGAAGTGAAATTCCAACTCCTGCAATGGTTGGAGGATGAAACCCTGGATCCGTTGACTGCTAAATCGTTAACATAAAGATTGAACGGTGAGGGTGCTAAAATGCACCCCTGCCTAACTCCTTTGTTGGTAGAGATTGATTGAGACAGGGATCCTTTAGGGTTACATCTTACCCTTATGTTGGAATTTTCATGTAGGTGACACATTAAAAAGAGAAGCCACCTATCAATGTTAGTTTGAGCCAAGCTTTTCCCATAAGGTGGACCTTGAAATAGAATCAAAAGCTGATTTAAAATCAATAAATGCAACATACAAGGAAGACCTAGGCTTGCTACCATATTTATCAACTAAATGATGAAGAGTTAATACATGGTCCATAACTGAGCTCCCTGATCTAAAACTGGCCAGTTCATCACCCAGTATGCTATGCTCTTCCATTCAGTCATGCAGTTTCCAAAGAAGATGCTTGGCTTAGAGCTTGCTCACAACACTTAAGAAGGATATAGGGCGATAATTAGATAGAACATTCTTCTCCCCCTTCTTGAAAATGGGTACAACAATTGCAGTGCCCCAATCATGAGGTATATGACCAGTAGAGTCTATATAAGTAAAAAGACCAGCAAGAACTGGTGCTCACCAGTCTACATTAGATTTAATAATTTCAGGAGATATACTATCAATACCAGGGGCCTTACCCACTTTCAAACCATTAATAAGACTCACTACCTCGGTCACAGTGACAGGAGGCCAATCAGGAAGAGAGACTCTAAAATGGGCTACCCAGGCTGCCATGGGAATCTGACAGTTAAGACACAGAGGACGAGGATAAGGATGGTCATTCACAATTTGCCAAAAAAGAGTAGAATTTGTCCCCTTGGCTCCCTCTATAAGGCCCCTTCATGAAGTACTGAGAGCCTCCCCCTTTTTTAACTTTGAGAAGGCCTTTATATTTTTTCTTCACTACCACCACACTTGCTGCTGTTACTTGTCCCCTTATCCTGTGACTGCTGAGTTTTCTCAAGAGTCTTTGATGAAGAACCTTGTCGAAAGCTTTATGGAAGTCTAGGTATACTATGTCAACTGGATCACCTTGATCCACACACTTGTTGACACTCTCAAAGAACTCCAAAAGGTTTGTGAAGCAAGATTTACCTTTCCAGAAGGCATGCTGGTTCTCCCTCAGCAGGGCCTGTTCTATGTGCTTTACAATTTCATCTTTGAGAATGCTTCCCATCTGTTTGCCTGGAACAGACGTTAAGCCAACCAGCCTGTAATTTCCCGGATCGCCCCTGGAATGGATCCCTTTTTGAAAATCAGTGTTATATTGGCTACTTTCCAGTTCTCTGGTACAAAGCCTGATTGTAAGGATAAGTTATATATTTTTGCAAGGAGATTGGCAGTTTCACATTTGAGTTCTTTAAGGACTCTTGGATGGATGCCATCTGGCTCTGGCTATTTGCTAGTCTTCCATTTTTTCAGACAGTTTAGAACTTCAACTCTTGTCACTTCTATCTGGCTCGGTTCTTCAGCCTCCGTCCCCAAAAAGCCTGGTTCAAGAACAGGTATATGCTCAGTATCCTCTGCCGTGAAGACAGATGCAAAGAACTCATTTAGCTTCTCTGTAACCTCCATATTCTCCTTAATAATCCCTTTCACTCCCCCATTGTCTAACAGTCTAACCACCTCCCTGCTTTTGATATATTTAAAGAAGTTTTTGTTATTCCCCTTGATGCTTTCAACTAAATTTCCCTCACACTCTCTTTTCGTCTCCCTTATTGTCACCTTGCATTTCTTTTGCCAGAGTTTGTGTTCCTTTCTGTTCTCCTCATCTGGGCAGGCCTTCCAATTTTGGAAGGAAGTCTTCCTCTCCTTTACAGCTTCGTTGACATTACCGGTTAGCCATGCTGGCATCCTCCTGGACTTAGTGATACCTTTCCTCTTTGGGGCATACATTCTAACTGGGCTTCTAGTATTGTGGTTTTGAGTAAACTCCATGCATTTTGGAGTGAAGTGACTCTCCTGATTTTCCCTTTCAGTTTTCTTTTCACCATATGCATTTTGGAGAAGTTTCCTCTTCTGAAATTCAAAGTGTTTGTGTTTCATGCTGATTCTCTCCCCACATGTATGCTGAATTTGATCACACTATGGTCACTGTTCCCTAAGGGGTCCATGACACTGACATTACACACGAGGTCCTGAGTGCCCCTCATGATTTATTCCAAGGTTGCCTTCTCTCTGGTTGGTTCTATGACCAACTGTTCTAGGGCACAGTCATTCAGCCTATCTAGAAATCTGACCTCTTTGTCATTACCTGACTCTGAATTTACTCAGTCTGTGTGTGGTCTATGTGTGAGTAATTGAAGTCACCCATTATTACTGCCCTGCCTCTGCTTGATGCCTCCCTGATTTCCTCCTGCAACTCCCAGTCACTGTCAGCATTTTGCTCCAGAGGGCGATAGCACATCCCCAGTAGCACATCACCTCTCAGGCCTTGTATTGTCACCCACAGGACTTCGGTCCTCTTAGGTTTTCTAGCTTGTTAGAGTCTATTCCTTCCTTGACATACAGTGCTACTCCACCTCCAAGGCGCCCCTCCCCTCCCTGTCCTTTCTATAGAGTTTATATCCAGGGATAACAGTGTTCCACTGGTTCTCACTGTTCCACCATGTTTCTGTTATGCTCACTACGTCTATTTCTTCATTAACAACCAAGCACTCCAGTTCGCCCATCTTGGCTCAGAGGCTTCTGGCATTGGCATATAAACACCTGTATGCTGAATCTCTTACCTGGTGTATGCTATCTTTCTTTTGACTCTTTGATATCTTTGACCAGCTATCATAGCTTCCTGTCTGCTCTTTATGTGTTTCTTCTCTGTCCCCTTCTGTTTTATCTGAATCTTTTACACCCTCACACCTTAAGGGTGCCAGAATCGAATACATTTGCTGAATCAGATACTGCCCAGCTCCTGTCGGCTATTCCCCAAGTGTCATTTTAAAAGCTGCTCTGCAACCTTTTTGATTTTAAGTGCCAGCAGTCTGGTTCCATCTTGGATCAAGTGCAGACAATCCCTTTTGTACAGGCCTTGCTTGCCCCATAATGTATCCCATTGCCTAACAAATCTAAACCCCTCCTCCCGGCACCAACGTCTCATCCACGCATTGAGACCCCTCAGCTCTGCCTGTCTTACTGTACCTGTGTGTGGAACAGGTAGCATTTCTGAGAATGCTACCTTGCTGGTCCTGGACTTCAGTACGCTACCCATCAGCCTAAATTTGGATTCTAGGACCTCCCAACTCCATTTCCTCACATCGTTGGTGCGGACATGCACCATGACAGCTGTCTTCTCCCCAGAACTGCCTAACAGCCTATCTAGATGCCACATGATCTCCACAACCTTTGCACCAGGCAAGCAAGTCAATATGCAGGTCACAAACCCATCTCTCTATACTTCTAATGATTGAATCACCCACTACCAAGAGGCCCCTACCCCCAGAGGATTATCCCTGTGTAAGAGGTTATGGGCTCATCATCCATGTAAGGAGCATTTCCCTCTTCCTCAGACTGATGTCCTCCTTCCCTGAGACCTTCATTCTCCCTGACAGCAGAGGAGCTATCAGCCTTGGAGTGGGATGCATCTACCATGTCCCTGAAGGTCTCGTCTGCATGCCTCTCTGTCTCTCTGAGCTTCTCCAGATCCACCACCTTGGTCTCGAGGGGAAAAACTTGTTCCATGAGAGCCAGGAGCTCCTTGCACCGAGCACACCCCCATGACTTCTGCCAATGGAGCAAATTGTCATACATGCGAAACTCTGTGCAGTACACTGGGAAGTGTCCCCTCTCCTGCTAGCTTTCTATCTTCATAACTGGTTTTGTTGGCTGTTCACAGTATTTGGAGATAGTTTATTAGCAAGTTAGGTCTTAGCTATGTTGGTGCTGTTTCAATGTTCAAACTTCCTTTCTCAAGGCTATGAAGAAGGGAGTAGTACTTATCTTCTCTTCCCACTGGGCTCCTTGTGATCAAGCAGACTTGTTTCAGACTCCCCCGTGCACTTCCCGGTAAACTCCTGAAAAACTCCAGTGCCCTGTTTGCTATCCCTGTTGGCTATGCTCTCGGGCTCAGTTGGTCTTAAGAACTGGTTGGAGAACAAGTCACTTGCTCACTTGGATCTGTCCAGGGTACTGAAGGATCTGGTTCAGGCTGCCCTTATTTTTCATTTGGTATTGTCTGTTCTTTGGCTGGACATTGTTCATTTGGCATTGTCTGTTCTTTGGCTGTCTGCTTATTCACTACTCTCACCTTCAACTTTTGTGACATCTGCTTCCTCCTTACCCTTTTGTGGCCTTAACACAAGCCTTTTCTGGGAAGATGTATGTCAAAGGCATATAATGTACTTAAGTACTTTTTCACACAGTGCATAATTAATCTATGGAATTATCTGCCACAGGTTATGGTGATGGCCTTCAGGTTGGATGGCTTTAAAAGGAGTTTAGACAAATTCATGGAAAACAGGTCTGTCAGTGGCTACTAGTCTTGCTAGCTATAGGCTACCTCCAGATTTGGAGACAAGTTGCCTCTGAATACCAGTTGCAAGGGAGCAACAGCAGAAGAGAGGGCATGATTTCATCTCTTGGTTGTGGGCTTCCTAGAGGCAACTGGTGGGCCATTGTGGGAAACATCTGTGGCATAACAGTTCTAGAATACATGTCATGTATGGAAATATGTTGAATAAAATAATAAATGAAATGAAATAAATAAATGTAAGGGAGCATCCATTTCCCATGATTCTGTTGATCATAGTTGTGAAAATATTTGCACATTGCCTCTGTGGAGGCAAGATTGAATTCCCAATTACCTGTTTTGATCATTGCATGCTATTATGAGGTATTACAGAAAATAAGCCACTTTGATGGACAAATGAAGTCTTATTTATGTGATGTTAACTATCAGTTCAAAGTGCAAAATGAAAGTTGGCCAAATATATAAAAATACGATATGAGACTACTGCGGTCTGACTGAAATGCCTGACCAGGAGTCTCGTTTGATTCTCAGATATGTAAGTTGAAAGGTGGGATCCTCTGACTTACTGTACCCTGTGCTAAAGGCACACCTACTTGCTCAGTTAAGGCATGAGAGGCTCAGAGGAGTTCTGTAGATTTACTCATGTCCTTCCTACCCTGGAAAAGACAATCATCTAGGTAACTTGTAATGTGGCAGTCACCCATACAGTCTTTCACCACCCATTCTTAATAGGAGGTGACTTTTTCATACACCTGACAAGTAGTGGAGCACCCCATTCTATAATGCAAAAATAATGGCAAGACAGAAAACTCTGACTGAGTGCCACATTTCACCATTAATGTAGCTTCATCATGGGCTCTACCTAGCTGGATACACCTTCACCATGGACCCCACCTGCCTGATTGAAAGATGCATATTGTACAAAACACAGCTCTGGGGCTATTGCATTATTCACTGAGGAACCTACAATAAGGCCAATGAAGAATTAGTTACTAAAGGAACATAGGAAGCTGCCATATACTGAGTCAGACCATAGGTCCATCTAGTTCAGTATTGTCTGCACAGACTGGCAGCTGCTTCTCTAAAGTTGCAGGGAGGAACCTCTCTCAGCCCTGTATGATGCTAGGGAGGGAACTTGGAAGCCAGATACTCTTCTCAGTTAAATGTTCAATGCTTTTTAACCTAAATTAGGGATATTTTAAACTGGGGAGAGTTCATCCCCTAACTTGCTGGGCGTTTCTTAGTAATGTTTGTTCCTCCCACCTCTTCCATTCCCTAAACTGCCTTAATATTCCCTGTATCTCTGGCCGCCCTCTGCCACTGGTAGAGGATCCAGAATCCCTGCAAAGCAATTTCATATATACTTATATTTATTGGTTGTAGTGCCATGGGTCTGTGTAGCATGTGATTTCTGTGAGACTTATATTTACAGTATCTACCTTGACTACCTCATTTGTCACTGGATTGGGGAGACTAGCCTGTCTATCTTATGTGGTTGGCAAGGGATAGGGACTCCCATGGATCTAACCATGAGGTTCTTCTCACTGAGGACATGACACATTTGGGTAAGGTTCTGGACAGGCATTGCAGCCACGTGCAAATTTACATCATAAATCACTTCCCCAGATTATATTCCCAGTAAACTCTCCAAAGGAATCCACCTAAGGGCTTCTGCTCCGACCTTTGGGTCCTGACTGTTACGCTTTAGTTTTGAACCAGAGGTAACTGTGCTTCCTATCTACTCTGGGGATTTTCCAACCTATAAATTGCTTGTCCGTAGAACAGCATTGTTATAGTATGAGCCAGTCTGAAGGCCTTTCTGGCTCATGCATGGTTAATCTTGGGGTGGGGATCATCACTGTCAGCATATGTAGATGAGTTTGGGTTGCCCTCACTGGCCTCTGCCTGACCCAGCACCCACATTTGCTTGTGACTGGGGAGAGGATCCCTCCTGTGTTTCCTCTGCCCAATAGTCCAACATAGCCATACTGACAGATGAGCCCTATTCTCCTATTCTTATTCTTATTACTGAGAATAAACTCCTTGGAGGGATAATGATCACTTTCAGTTATGTCCAGTACTATCTGACTCACCCCTGGCTGCTGCTTGCTGGACCTTTATTTGCACTGTTTTCCAGTTCTTGCTCTTAGATGCCTTTTTCCTGCTCAGCTGTCCCCCTCCACTGGAATTCTCAGAGGTGGTGGGGTTAGCCCTCTTCCCACATTCAAGCTCACCAGCAAGGCCACACTTGTGCCAGTCTCCTCAGGTGCAGTTTCTTGATCTTTATTCTTCTCACAGTCTTTCTCTCTTGACTTGCAAGAAGCAAGGACCTTTTTGGAAAGATCCTTCTTGCCATTCTTCTTAGGTGGCACCTTCTGAAAAACTGCAAAAAAAAAAAAAAAAGAAAAGAAAAAGAAAAGAAGAAAAAAAGCTTTTCCTTTTTCCTTCCACCCAGATAGCTGGTACCTGGAGGCTACAGCAAGCTTTAGCTGCTCGGTGGCAGCAAGCAGGATAATGGTTTGTTTTTGAGGAAGGGAAGGGACGTTAGTAACCCCTTCCTGTTGCCATTCCCATCCTATTGGATGACTGGATGCTGCTCCCCAATTCTGTATTGAGAATTGCAGACTACCTTGCAGATGCCTCTCCTCCAAAACTACTGCTTCACTGATGCTCACTGTGGGACCTAATCAAGGTGAAGGCAAAAAGCTTTTGCCTGGATCAGGATCCTTTTTAACTGCCAGGCATGGGCCAAAGCAGAGAATTCAGTCCTGATTCGTTAGGATGAGTTATAGTGAACTGGTCATTGAGCAGGGAAACTTAAGTGGGTGATGCAGCCAACAACCAGTCCACCCCTGCTGACTCCCATTAGCACTCTTCAGCCCTCCTACGCTAGGCACAAAGTGGTGCCTCTGCTAGAGGGTAGGAAACTGAGCTTCCAGAAGACTTTAAAAATTCAGCTATAAATTCTTAGCAAGAGAATGCCAGACTATGTAAAACGTTGGCAGCCTCCTTTTAGTCTGAGGCATTGATTTTTAATGAGAGAATGCAGCAAAATATGCTTATTAATATTTTATTGAAGACAAGTCCTATAAACTCCAGCTGTGGATACAAAAATCATTTTTTTCTATGTGGGAAGAGAAGCAATGTTTCCCTGTAGTCCTGTTTGATTTCTGCATTCAGCACTCATTCATATGCTGGCATACATCTGTGCTGTATTTTGTATTTAGACAGAATATGCAGAATTTGCTTTCTTATTGTCATGTGAAATACAAGTATCTAAATTGTACATTGAAAACGAGCCTGTGAAAATTAGCTGTTTCTAAAAGCAAAGCTTTAAGAGAGAGACTTTTAAAAAAAAAGTTTTGGATTTTGCCGGGAGGGGGCATAAACGAATAATCTGTTGAGTTAGTGGTGTAGCAATAAATGAACAGCAGATGGCACTATTCTGTAACCATGCAATGGTAGAAGATAGTGTTCTGAGTTCAGCTAGGTTTTTATACAGATTTTATAATCACTAACACGGTATGGTAATATATGAAGTTTTTCCATTTTCTCTTTGAGGCAGGAATGCATAATCACAAGGGCTAATGTGCATTTTTGAAGCAGAGTTTCCTTTTCAGTAAGAACACTCAAGTAGCTTGACCAAACAGAGTAATGCTAATGAGAGATCACAGTATTGACCTATGCCAAGCTTTAGATCATATTGTTTCTGTGCCCTCATTACTGATACTGTGTTTTCAGAAGTGAAGACAGACCAGGTGAAACTAATGCCTAGGTTTCTCAAACATGGTCATAGTGTCTCTCTCTGAACAATTAGATGAGACTGACATGTTTGTCCTGGATACTTCAGTCTAGTTCTCACTAACAGCCGATAAAATGATAAATTTGTACCACCACATCCGCTGTTTATAGAATCAGGCCTGAGGCAGAGGAAAGATAATATGGCCACACCCACCCACAGCATGGCTTCTGAACTTTGAGAACATGGTCATATCGTATATAAGGGAGCTACCCATTGACTTACCACACCATGAATTGCAACAATAAATGAGCTGTGTTGTGTGGTAGTAGCTGACACTGGTGGCGTTAGGGCAGGCCTGCACAACATAAGGCCTGGGGGATGGATCTGGCACATGGGGGCTTTTTTTGCTGGCCCACAGGAAGAAAAGTCCTGAAGCAACAGCAGAAGCCATGAAGTGCTCTTGGCCTGTCCAGTGACCAGCAGTAGAAGCAGCAGCAGTTCAATGCATTTGCCTGCTTAAGACCAGATGTTCCTCACCTGCCTTGATAGTCATCCCCCCTGGGCTGATCCCACCAACACCATCATTTTTCCTTTCACCTTCGCCCTCCCACCCTCTGCCAGCTCACTTCCATTAATTTTTCAATAACTGATTTTAGTGTAATAATTAATGTACTGAAAATTGACCTCGGCCCCTGCACACTAAGTCTTGGTTGGTTCTGGCCCACCAGGACATTTGAGTTGTGCACCTCTGTGTTAGGACATGTACAAAAACTGGCTAAAGATGGGAGAGAGGTGGGGGGACCTTTGTCTCTCCCTTCAGTTGCTATATGTCTCCTTGAGGCAGGTTTTCTTAAGAACCATGGAGCTACCAAAAGAGTTGTAGGGAGGGAAGAAGTCTGAAGTGCTTGAGAGAACTTCAAATTGCTAATGCTCCTGTGAGTTTCTATAGTTTGGAGTGCTCTCGCTTGTCCCAGATACAGCACAGATAATGCTGCTAATTACGATAAATAAGTAAGAGCTTCTGTGAAACAGAGCTACAGGCTGTTGATGGTTTTGTTTTGATTTTGCATGTCCTCCAGAGAGTTTAGTCAGACTTCAGGAACAGGCTTTGACTCATTTAGGACAACACTAGATCTGCTTAACGTCTTTAATAATGACTTAATTGGTAGAATGTTATTTTTGAACGAAAGCTGAATCATTGGGAAATGGTGCTAAGCTTTAACTGAGCAGTATGGATCGTTTACCTGCAATAGGATTGTTCTGTATCTGTACGTGAGCAGCCTCTTGAAAGTGTTTTGTAAGCAGCTGAACCAATGGATTTCTAAGTGCTCTTCTAGTCACAGTCCGGAGTCCAGTCACTGGGAATGCAGATGTGGGTTAGGCTGAGAGAGTGACCAGCCCAGAGTCACCCAGTGAGTTTCATGGCTGAATGGGGATTTGAATTCGGGTTTCCCCGGTCCTAGTCCAACACTGGTTAGACTTTGCAGGAAAGATATGCAAGCAGGAGGCTAGATTGTTATTACCCATTCCTGCTCTGCTCCTAGATTTTACCTGCCTAATGTGTTTCATAGTTCTTCATCCATGAAAATTTTTGGTATTTCTTTATGAAATAAAATCATTAACTATGATTTTGACACCGCCCAGAGTCTTCAGAGTGGGCGGTATATTAAATGTTTCTAATAAAATAAAAATAAAAATTTATACAGCCACTATAGTAAATTCTGAGATAAACACCCTGTTGCCACTATTAATATTTGTACATTTATCATATTTGCTTGAAGAATGATTAATTTATGAGTTTTTGGTAAATGACACATCCTCAGTTACACCGTTATCTCACCCCACCCTCCCTTTTAAGCAAAGTGCTGTTCTCCTTCCTTGGGAATTAGGGGTCAAGTTATACATTTCTGAGGCTTAGTGCAATATCACCTTATCTCTCTCATTGACTATCCTTCCTGAACCTATAATCAAATGCCTGTTGTGAGACAGAACTACCCAACCAGATCTGCTCATCTGATGAAAGAATATTTTTGTACTAGATGCTTGGCTTTATGCTCATTTTTCCTTACCTGCAGATTTCATCCCTGGCATATATATTTGAGGACACTCTCTTGTACAAGGGGAAACTCTTCTGTGCAGATTCGTTAATAAATCAAGCAACTGCCCATTTCCTGAGACAGATCTACTAAAATACCTTATTGGTTCCCTGTTCATTGGATTGATTATGGGTTTCTGTCAATACATTAAGCAAGGCTATGCTACTTGCCGATTTTATGAAAGAGAGAATTAAACTGTGCTGAACATGTTTCCACACACACTTCCCCTTGGAGTAAATGAAGGTGTCTGTACCTCCCTTGTTTGGAAAGGGCACTGATTTTTGAGAGATACATATGCTGCTCTATAATATAAACATCATTTTTCTTACAGTGGTTCCCAGTTATGAATTATGCATAGGATCATTTCAAATTTCTCGATACTCCAGGAAAAATATGGTGTGGAAATTTTCTTATTCCAGGCTGCACAAATTATTTATTTATTTTTTTATTGTTAAATTTTTATACCGCCCTTCATTAAAATAATCTCAAGACAGTTTGCAAAACATTTAAAAACAATATAAAACAATTTTTAAAAACTATATAATAAGACTTCAAATCGAGTAAAACCATAAAAAACTACACAATAAGAATTCAAATGGAATAAAAATACAAATCTAATTAAGTTTAAAAAAAACATGTACAATATAACCATAAGATACAAAGCAGAAGCAAACAACATGCTCATTTAAAAGCCTGGGTAAAAAGCCAAGATTTTACTTGCTTTCTAAAAACTGTGATGGAGACTGGGGAGCAAAGGCCCACCAGGAGAACATTCCAAAGTCTGGGGGTAATGACTGAAAAGCCCCTGTCCTGTGTACACAACAGGCGAGACTCCCTTATTGTTGGCACATGGAGCAGCCCCCCCCCCCTACACACACACCATGAAATCATTGAATGGGCAGAAACCCTTGGGAGCAGGCGGTCTCCCAGGTATCCAGGGCCCAAACTGTTAAGGGCTCTAAAGGTCAAAACCAGCACCCCGAACTGGACCTGGAAACAGATTGGCAGCCAATGCAGCTCCCCCAAAATGGGGGCAATATGCTCCCAGCAGGTCGCCCCGGATAACATCCTAGCTGCCGCACCATGCACCAGCCGCAGCCTCTGAATATTCAAGGGCAGCCCCATGTAGAGCACACCACAGCAGTCCAGCCATGACATGACTAAGGTATGGATAACAGTGGCCAAATATGCCCTCTTGAGAAAGGGACGCAGCTGGTGCACCAGCCAAAACCGTGCAAAGGCACCCCTGGCCATCGTCTCCACCCAAGCTTCCAAAAGCAGAACCGGGTCCAGCAGCACCCCCAAGCCACACACCCGGTCCCCCAATCAATGAGTTTGCAGAGAGCAAACTCAATATTAAGTATGGACTACCATACATGGCTTGTGGGCTTTATTTAACTTGAGAATTTACAAGCTGTACATGCTTGATTTAATCCTCTGTTGAAGTTCATATTCAGATGCATGTCCAGTAATGGCCCAAGACATTTTGGTGCCTGGAGCAAAGCACCAAGTGCCACCCCCGCCACACACACATTCTTTTCACACCCACACACTCATTCCCTGCACCCTTAACTGGCTGCTTTGCTGCTTGTCCCAAAGATTGACCAGGAGAAGGGCAGCAGGAGCTTCACAGATCTCCCCACAAGCATTCCTCCTCCTCCACCACCACCCCTCCCACCCCTTGTGTTCACCTCTCTCCATGATCACCTGCTTCCCTGTACCTTTGCCAGAAGTCAAGAAACAGTGGCTGGATTGTCTCTCTCTCCCTCTTCCCAGTAGAAATTGAATTTCTTGCTGGGCTTTCCTGGGGCTCATTGGGCCTAAGGTTGGGTGGACCTAGGAGTGGGAAAGAGCAGTGTTTGCGGGGAGAGATCTAAAGGAGAAATGGAGTAGTCATTAGCAGAGATCACGCATTACTAGGACCACCCACTTGCTTTGCCACATGGATGGATCGAGACTGAATAGCAGTGGTTCCATTTTCTGTTGCTGCATTGCCTCTGCTCTTCCCTGCTAAGTGGTAGGCAGGCATCAGTGCTGCTGTACCCAGCCACGGGCTGCTCTTGGAGCTGCCTGGAGACACAGCAGAAAAGGTGGCAGCAGAAGCAATGAACTTCTGAGCTGCACCCAGACATCAGGAGCCAGACATGCAACCATACAAAAATTCCTTTTTCCTCCTTCCATGTTACCCCTTTCACTCTACTTCCTGCTAGGCAGTGGTGAGGTACAGTGCATGACAGCCAACAACAATCAAATTCTGCCAATTCTGTTATCCTCTACTCTGTGCTTGGGCCCTGAGTCATCCCTAACCCAATTGTACAGAAGTAGCTAGACTGATTTGTCAGAAGTGACTGCAGCAGGCAGTACCCAATATCCAAAGTTCCCAGTACCCAATGCAGTACCCAATGTCTAACTCAACTGCAGTTCTGCTGCTTTCTTTGAATAGGCTGCCAGTCAAGCCACCGAAAAGGGACATGGTCTTGGATTAAGCAGGGAGGTGGACTCAGCTCCATACTGTGAAGGAATCTAGCAAATACATCTCTTTCTGACAGCACAGACCACCATCACAGTACTGTATATATGTGTGCAGACACTTCTTGGATACTGAAAGGTGGACACCAGTGTTCCCTCTAAGGTGTGTGCATGTGTGTGTGTGCTCACAAGTTTTTTTAATGTCCACTTAGTTAATTTTAGATCCTGCTCAGGTTGAATCAGGCCAGCCACACTCTGAATGGATGTGTACACACAATGCCTTGATACTGCCGCCCATAATAAAACTCATTCTGCGCACAGATGAAAAAATTAGAGGAAACACTGGTGGACACCCTGCATCATTCCTTTCCAGTAGCCTAATTCCATCTCATCTGTTTCCATCCCAAGCAGCCCAAAGCATCAAATAGAGAATAGTAATTTGCAGCAATAATAGCAATAGTGTGGCAGTAGTATAGTAGGGTATGCCTTCTTTCAACAATCCAAACTAACAATCCAATCCAAACTAATTCCACCCTTTCCCTTCTCTCCTTGGCCTTGGGGAGAGAGAGGAGTAGGAATTCACTTGGGTTGGCTAGAGGGTGCATAGATTTCTATGCTTCTCCTTGACTCGCTATATGACTGAGCCCCATCTGCTCAGCTCAGGCTCAGGGCTTGCCCTCAAGCTCAGCTGTGCGATCTTGTGTTGGCTGAGGAGAGCATGCAGTCCAGTAACATGATCCCTCCTTCCTCCATTTGGGCTAGCAACTGCTCACCCCCCCCCCTCAGTGAAATTATCTGCCTCTTGTGGTGGCATAAATGCACTACCTTCTCTTTGTGAGATTATTTTTTTTGGAGGAAATGGGGGGGGGCAATTCTAACCCACTTGTTGTTATAGGAGAAATGAGTTTTCTGCCATCTCTCTTTCCTTGCCCTCCCCCTTTTAGGTCCCTTAAACATAAAATAAATGAGTAGGAGGTTGCTTGGCTTCTCCAAGCAACCTCAGCACAGCCACCTGGCCATTAAGTTCTGGCCTAGCTTTACAGCATGCTTTTTCTGGTGTTTTCCTGACTCCAGTAGCTCACCCAGCAATAGGTACTTACCATCTCCAGTTGCTGGGATCAATTTACACAGTAACTGAAAAACAGAAATCTGAGTCTCATTTCTCATCTCCATTATTAAGTCAACCTCAGGACCTTCTAAATCTGCTTCTGTTGTAGTAACAATGATTCAAAACTAGTTTTAGATGGTTTTACACATCATCATCTTCTGTCTGTTTGCTCACTCTTTATATATATTTTCCATGTTATCTCTTGATCAATGGTGAAAAGAAATACATGGGTTTTGCTGACTGGCCCTGAGCCATTTTTGGAAGGGTGGTATATCAATCAATCAATCAATCAGTCAGTCAATCAATCAAATATAAAATGATGACACAGAGCTTTTTAGAGCAGAACTCTGACAAATAAAACACTGTTAACTATATAAACCTCCCAACCATTAACCAAGCATAATGAACAATCACCTCCATTTCTCTCATGACTTCAGTTTGGGCTTGTGCATCACAATGATACAGTTTCCCAGGGCGATGTACAGTGTCATAATCCAAGTGAGGCAGATGCTCTAACCACCAAGCCAGCTGTCCTTACAGATGCTGGAAATTTTAGAGCCTCCTCAGAGATGTATGCTGTTTCTTCAGGGTAAACCATTTCCCAGAGAGGTAATGCATGAAAGATCTGCTAAAGGTCACTCGTGCTAGGAGTTTATTTTATTTTATATGTGTGTGTCAGAAGCTTAGCATACAGCCTCTCTGGGGAGGAAGTAATCTCAGGGTATAAATTGTCTTTTCCCAGGTCTTATACTTTTTGAGACAAGAACATCTCTGTTACAAAAAAAAAATGTTGTTGGCTTCAGATAAATGTCACAGTCCTAAAACTAGCAAGCATGGAATTAATGTGAAGTAGCCCTTTTGAATGTTTGCCAAGAAGTTATTAAAACTATCCTCTTTTATTTGGAAACTGGAGTGGAAATCGGTAAGGTATCACTGTAGCCCAGGATCTACCCACTTCAGTTCATATGACAACTGACTTGTAAATTGGTTCAAGAAAATGCAGTCAAAAAGCTAAAATCATATGGGTTGTCAATGGAATATCTTCTCCCTCTGGGCTATGATAACTCTAAGGTGATCTTTAAGCAGCATATTATTGATCTGGAACACCAAATGGCCTTAAGCCAGGCACCTAGCTTCACGAGACTTGGAGCTACCAAGTCCTTATAAAAACCAGCTAAATACCTGTTTGATCTGATATATCTAGCACACAGAAGAGCCCTGGCATTGGCTCGGCTGGATGTGCTGCCCTCTGTGGTACTAGAGGGTAGGTTTAGGAGAGTTCCCTATTTGGAGAGACTGTGTCCTTGTGGAAATGGAGATATTGAGACAGTAGGCCATGTGCTTCTGTATTGTTCCTTCTATTGTGAACTACGTTCAGTATATTTATGGTTGCTGACCAGGGAAATATATACATACAGCTCAAACAGTAACAAAAGGTAATCAGCTATTTGTAAACCTTATAGAGTCCAGCTATACAGATACACTCTTGCTTCAAATTCTAATGGCAATGAGACACAACTTAGCAACTGCATAAGTAATTTTGTCATTGCTATCAGATAAAAAAGATAGCTAACATAGAATTCATCTGTGAGGCCAGGGTAAATTGCTAGGAGGGTCACTATTAATTCATAGCGAGTGTCCCTGTAGAAACTACAGTATGGTAGCATATATGATGGTATCTCAATAGCACTTGACTTGCAAGGATAAAACCACTCTGTGTAAGGGACTTTTAAAATCCTGCCTTCAAACACAGCAGAAGGTAAAACGTCAAAGCATGCTAGTGTGAAGGCTCTACAGTATTTTGCTACTGTAAGCTTATCTAAGTAATTAGCAGGTTTCATATTCAATAGTTAGTTACCCACCATTAATTTCCTTGATATAATACTCCTATCGGATTGCCACGCTACATCACAAATTTTTTGGGAGAGTACCAGGCCAGCTTGATCAAGATTCATAGCCAACAGTGACTGTGGAGCAAACCCATAGGAAAACAATTTCCTTTTAAGTTCCATTTCCCAATTGGAAGCTAATTTATCTGCTAACATGAGTGTTAACAGTCCAGTAGGATTAAGGTTTATTTTGAGCCAAAATTTAAATATTAAAAGCCAGATTTTGGACTCAACATTTATCAGACCTGCCTCCATTCTCAAAGCTTCATTGGAGATGTCCCATGGTACTTGAAATAGCTTTCTAAGAAATTTAGATTGGATGGGTTCTGTGGCTTGGATGTTAGGATAAAGGCCGAGCTGTGCTCCATAGAGCAAATGAGCTAAAACCTTGGATTTGAAAAGTCTTATGGCTTTCAGAATAAAAAGTCCACCTCTAGAGTAGAAAAACGCCAAGATTTCCAATAATGACCTTTGAGCATTTTGAATGACACATTCTTGATGGATTTGACAGCTAGCGGTGGAATGAAATACAATTCTTAAGTACTTAGAACTGACCTGCTCGAGCTTATGTCTGCCAATAGACCAACGTAAGAGTATGGGGCACTTAGCAAACCTCATGATCTATGTTTTAGAGTAATTAATCTGCAAAGCATGATCTTTACAGTAAAAAGCGAGGGAATGAAGTGCTTTCTCAGGCCAATAGGAATCCATGATAGTATCACAGAGTCATCTGCATACAAAAGCACTGCTACAGGTTTAAAGGCTAGTAATGGAGAATGAAAGTCTGAATGAGTCAGAGAGGCAACCATATATAAAAATTAAATAATAATAGGATCAGAATACATCTTTGCTTCATGCCTCTGTTTGATGGCATGTCTTTAGAGATATAACCTGCCACATTGCACCTAACTTTCAAATAGGTGTTCTGATGGAATTTATATATTAACAAAAGTAAGCGACGATTGATTGAATCAAATTAGGATTTAAGAGCAACAAACATAGCATAAAGGGCTTTGAAATATGTATATATATTCACACACGCTATAGAATCAAGGCCTGAGACAGTGGTGAATAACCAGGCCTGAAACCAGCCTGTTCAGGTTCCCATTTTCCTTTTTTTGTAAATGGGGACAATGATAGCAATATTCCAGTCCTTTGGGATAGATGCCGATTGATTAATAAAAGTAAAATATGAGGCTAAAGCAGGGCCCCACCAATTGATATTATTTTTAATAAACACTGAGAGAATATGATCGTAGACTGGGGCTTTTCCTGGCTTCAGCTCTTTTACAATATTTGAAATCTTGTCTTGTTACTGGACCACTCAACAAGGTCATGGGTGGGGGCTGCTCCATGTGCCGAAAATGAAGGAGTCTCGCCTGTTGTGTCGTTTTAGAAAGCAATACAATTTATAAACAGAAGAGCAAAAGAAGTGTCAACATTCAAATACAACAAGAAGGTTTAAAAAGACCAAGTAAACAAAAAAAAAGTCTTCACCTGGCACATATCACACTTAACTGTTAGGCAGGCCTCTCATGGGAGAGTATTTCAGTAAACAAAATTAAAAAGTGGAGAGATGCAGGAGCGGGCTTCTGAAGGGAACCTTAATATTAATGCAGAACGTAGACCTTAAGGTACCCTAGTTCCAAGCTGTTTAGAGTTTTAATGGCCAATACTAGCACTTGAATTATGCCTTAAAACAGATGGCGAGCAGCTGCAGCTGTTTCAAGATTGGCAAACTGTCATATGTCTGGTTACAGTCAGTTACTGAGTTGCTGTATTTTGAACTAATTGCTGAACAGTCTTGAAGGGTAGCCCTGTATACCAAGAGAACAGACAGGATGTTACCAGAGCACGGATAATTGTGCCTGGTTATCTCTGTCTAGGAGAGGCCATAGTTGAAGTCCAGTCTTAGTTGGTGAAAGGATCTCTGTGCTATCGATGCCACTTGAGCATCTGAAGGCAGGACTGGATCCAATAGCACTTCCAAGTTGTGGATGTTATCCTTTGGTGATGGGTGTGTCTGTGTGTAACCCCATTCAGAGCAGGCTAAACACACCATCTCAGAGATCAGAAAGCAGTAAATTTTAAAAGTTAAAGGTTTTTAAAAGTAAAATATTAATTTTACTCTTGCTTGTGTATGGATTTTCTACTACAGTGCCAGACCTGCCTTTTAAATAGAATTCAGGGGTCTATTTCTAGAGAGGATCATATCAACAACCACTCAAAATATACAACAAAATATACTATCAAGGCAGTTTGATTTTATTTTGCTAGAAATTTTGTAATCTTTTTGTTTGAATTATGTGTTAAGATTGGGTGAGCATGTCACAGTATGCTTAATAATTATAATTACTAGAGTGATTTCCAGCCTAAACACTGTACAATAAAGTTGAAAACCAAAAGTCTTGGCTTTGCAGGCTTAGAGTCTAAAGAATCTGGTTTGCATCCTAAAACAGATTAAACAGCAGTCTGACAGGTGGCTCTATTTTGTCATGTACCTAAGTGTATTCCACACTTATTCAAAAGTCTACATGGTCTAAACACAGACAAATGAGTTCTGATGGGCCATTAGCATTTCCCCCCTGATCCTGGACCCTAGCCTATCATCATCATTTCAGCTAGGCAGGTTAGTGTTCACCCAGTAGAGGCTAAATATCACATGATTGGTGAAAAGCTTTTTAAAAAGTTGCTCAAACATAGTAACAAAAGCGAATTTAAAATAAGCAATTCTAATATAACTAATGGAACCTACTGCTTGCAAGTGCAAATGACCAGAATGCAATATCCAGTTTGTGGGTAAGATAACAAACGACCTATGTACACGTTTTCACAATCACAAGTCAGCAATTGTAACTAACAAAGAAACAAAACATGAACAACCAGTAGCCAAACATTTTCACATGGATGAGCACAAACTGACCTCTCAATTACTGCAATAGAGACGGCATTGGATGCTGCGGAATTGGAAGCAAGAGGGAGATTTTGGATCCATGCACAGAACATTATCCTCAGGAGGCCTCACTCTCCAGGACAGCACCTGACATCTCAGCAGCCGCTAGTCTTAGACTGCTGAACACGCTGTCACAGACGTCCTAGAACTGTTACTGCAGCTACTGTACCTTGCCTATAACATCAGAGCAGCTGAAGAAGGTGGAAGTTGAAATGTCTTGCCCATTATATTTCTGTTTTGTTAATCAACTACTCACACACACTTTGATCTAAAGAACCATGAGTCGTAGAAGAAAATATTGTTAGAGGCCCTGCATTTTCAGAAATTAAGGAGACTTAACAGGCAAGATAAGCTTAAAAGAATTTTGGGCAAAAATAATCAGATTTAAAATAAAGAAATAAGTGGGCACAAAACTGGGGGTGGATAGATTAACCTTTTTATTTGTTGTAATTTGATTTGTTTTATTGTAAACCACCCAGAGAATTAAGTTTTGGGCGATATACAAATATGTGTGTGTGTGTGAGAGAGAGAGAGAGACGGCTTCCTCTACCTCTGGAAGTGCCCCTTCCTAAAGTTCCACAATACTGCTTCACAGCTTCAGTCAAACCTTACACTTTAAATGTACCTTATTTATCTTATTTTTATTTATTATTTCTCTGTGTAAACTGCCCTGAGCTATTTTTGGTACGGCAGTATAGAAATTGCATGAATGAATGAATGAATGAATGCTGATCTTGGTTGCCCTGGATATGTTACAGGAACTGTTTCATCGGGTAAAACTCAAGTTTTTCTTGCTTCTTCTCTAGCTTTCTTCCACTCTTCTCTTTGGTAGCTCTTTCCTATCTTCCCTCTTCTAACTTTCCTCTCTCTCACCATCAGCTCCAGCAACAGTTCAGCTGCTTCTCCTGGTTACCTGGATAGCCTGCCCCGCTACTACCTTCTCCTAGGCATTTCATGTTAGGCTACATTACCTGCTCCTTTAACAGGATCCTTTAACAGTTGACCCAGTAGTCAACCCTGGAGGTCACCAGCATATGTACCACTGTTTTAAGGTCATTTACCTCTAGGAATGGATGTAGCTGATGTATCAGTTGAAGCTGATAAAAAGCTCTCCTGGCCACTTCCTCAACCTGAGAAACCAGGGAGAGCTTTGGGTCCAGGAGTACTCCCAAGCAACATACCTGATCTTTCAGGGGGAGTGTAACCCCACTGAGGACAAGCAGATCTTGGGTCCCAACCCCCATAGTCAGTATCTCCGCCTTATTTGGATTCAACTTCAGTTTGTTATCCCTCATCCAGCTCATTACTGCCTCCAGGCAAGCATTTAGGGAAGATATGCCATTTCCTGATGAGGTCGACATGGAGAAGTAGATCCGGGTATCATCAGCATATGGAGCCAAATATTGGAGCCATTGTGGTGTAGTGGTTAGAGTGTTGGACTTGGACCAGAGAGACCTGAGTTCAAATCCCCATTCAGCCATGAAACTCACTGGGTGACTCAGGGCCAGCCTCTTCTCTCTCAGCCTAACCTATCTCACAGGATTGTGAGGATAAACATAACCATGCACACTGGTCTGGGCTCCTTGGAGGAAGAGTGGGATAGAAATGCAAAATAATAATAATATTGATAACACCCTGTACCAAAACACCTGATCATCTCTCCCAGTGGTTTAATGTAGATGTTAAAGTGCGTTGGAGACTGTATGGAGCCTTGTGTAACTCCACACTTTCGTCCTCGCTTTTCAGAACAACAGTCTCCAAGTGACACCATCTGGAATTTAACAGAGAGATAGGAATGTAACCACTTTAAAGGATGGTATTGAAAGCTGCAGAGAGATCCAAAAGGATCAAATGAGTCACACTCCTTCTGTCGATAGCCAGTTGGAGATTGTTATTATTATATTATTAAATTTACATTTTATATCCCACTCTTCCTCCAAGGAGCCCAGGTCAGTGTATTACATACTTAAGTTTCTCCTCACAACAACCTTGTGAAGTAGGTTAGGCTGTGAGAGAAGTGACTGGCCCAGAGTCACCCAGCTAGTATCATGGCTGAATGGGGATTTGAACTCAGGTCTCCCTGGTCCTAGTCCAGTAATGTAACCACTACACTACGCTGACTCCATAAGGCTGATCATCCACGCTGATCATCCATCAAGCCGACCAAGGCAGTCTAAACCCCACAGCCCACACAAAAGCCATTTTGAAATGGGTCTAGATAATCTGCATCATCCAAAACTGCCCAGAGCTGAGAAGCCACTACCCGCTCAATCACCTTGCCCAACCATGGAAGGTTAGAAACAGGTCTGTAATTAGCTAACTCCAAGGGATACAATGCAACTTTCTTCAAAAGTAGTTTAATAATATCCTCTTTAAGACAAGGAGGCATCCTGCCCTCCCCCAGAGAAGCATTTTTAATATTTACCAGATCCTCTCTGATAATGATTTTCAGATGAGATAAGCCAAGTTGGGCAAGGGTCAAGAGAACAGGTTGTACGTTTCACAGTCCAAAGCAGCTTGTCCACTTCCTCAGGAGTCACAAACGGAAAATGATCCAATCTCATCTCATAAGAGGAGTTGCTGGACACCTCCATTGTAGACTCTGCAGTAGCTGTGGAATCCAGCTTGGCCTGAATACAAGAGATTTTATCAGCAAAAAAGTCATTGAAGATTTCACGAGGGACCAATGGTTCCAAGTTTAAATTCAAGGGGGAGGGGCTACATACTAGCCCCCTCACAACCCTAGACAACTTAGTTGGATGTGAATTTGCGGAAGCAATGCAGGCAGAAACTGCTTCTTTGCCGCCTGCGCTACCAGAGAATAGATCTTCAAATGTGCTCTGTGTTGTGCCCGATCAGGCTTGCACCAAGTCTTCCTCCACTTGCGCTCTAGCCATCTACCTTGCCGCTTCAGCTCTCGTAGTTCATCAGAATACCACGGGGCTGTCTTTAAAGCAAATCAGAGAAGACACTTAGGAGCGATTGTGCCTACTGCTCTCGTGAGTTTATTATTCCATGTTTGCACCAAAGCATCAACATAATCACTAGCAGAGCCAACCCTAAACCCTTCCAAGGCTTCTTGGAATCCTATTGGTTTCAATAACCTCCTTGGGCAGGCCAATCTAATAGGTCCTTCACCCCTGCAGATGTGCATCGAGGCTGTTATGCAAGGTTTCCAATACTCTAGCTACCTCTTTAGTTGACACCACTAGTTAAGTCAATTCAGAGCTTTCCCGAGGCCTTTCGTTTCCTCTCCACATTAGTATCCCTTCTTTTTGAAGCAATTCTGACCACACAGCCCAATATTTCTTTAAGTAACAATGATTTAGACCTTCCTCTGAAAACTCTCCATTACTTTTTGCATTCCATCTCATTAGTTTTCTGATTTCAAGGTCTTCTTCCCAAGACATGCACAAATCACCTCAATCTCAGCATTTCCCACATATTTTACATTGTCAGAGTCAGGATTGGAGAACTCTGTTTACTTTAAATCAGGCCTTCATAACAAAGCATTGGCATTCAAGCATTGCTTCCCTGACCAATGTATGATCTTAGTCAAACTGAGCTAACTGTTCTAGCCATTTGGCTAATTCATCTTCTGGCTGATATCAAATCTTACATTTGTGAAAACTCTGCAATGGCTGGGAATTGTAAGAGAGGTAAAATATGTTGATGGCTTTGAATTATATTCCTGTCTTCAAATTTTAATGCAGGTGGGTGCCAAGGCCAGATCGTTCTGCCTGTTTATGAAAATGGCATCTGACATCTGCTTACAGGTGAAACTCGGAAAATTAGAATATCGTACAAAAGTCCATTAATTTCAGTAATGCAAATTAAAAGGTGAAACTGATATATGAGACAGACACATTACATGCAAAGCGAGATAAGTCAAGCCTTAATTTGTTATAATTGTGATGATCATGGCGTACAGCTCATGAAAACCCCCAATCCACAATCTCAGAAAATTAGAATATTACATGGAACCAAGAAGACAAGGATTGAAGAACAGAACAATATCGGACCTCTGAAAAGTATAAGCATGCATATGTATTCAGTACTTGGTTTGGGCCCCTTTTGCAGCAATTACTGCCTCAATGCGGCGTGGCATGGATGCTATCAGCCTGTGGCACTGATGAGGTGTTATGGAAGACCAGGATGCTTCATTAGCGGCCTTCAGCAATTCTGCATTGTTTGGTCTCATGTCTCTCATCCTTCTCTTGGCAATGCCCCATAGATTCTCTATGGGGTCAGGTCAGGCGAGTTTGCTGGCCAATCAAGCACAGTACACTGTATACTTTTCAGAGGTCCGATATTGTTCTATTCTACAATCCTTGTCTTCTTGGTTCCATGTAATATTCTAATTTTCTGGGATTCTGGATTTGGGGTTTTCATGAGCTGGACGCCATGATCATCACAATTATAACAAATTAAGGCTTGACTTATCTCGCTTTGCATGTAATGCGTCTGTCTCATATATCAGTTTCACCTTTTAATTTGCATTACTGAAATTAATGGACTTTTGTATGATATTCTAATTTTCCGAGTTTCACCTGTATATCTCAGCTGATCCAGATCCACATTTGCTAGATACAGATGGAATTGATTGGGGTCTGAGCTGTTTTGTCACAAGCAGAAAATGGCAAAGAAAATGTCTTAGCTTTTGCAAGCCACACCTTGAATAAAGTAGAACACAAATATTCATAAAAAGTTATTCTCTGTAGTGACCTTCAGCAAATACTTCTGGCATTTTCTATTGGGCAGGTGTTTTATGCTAAGGAAAGATCATACCTCTTTCCAGTGGTTGCACAACCCAGCTGCTGATTCAAACTGTTCTAGCCAATCATCCCATTCTTGGTTATCTCCACTGTATGGTGTAGGATTAAATATTGGCCTGGGCATCCTGTTTGAGGAATGTACATCTATTCCCCACTTTGAGCATGCTGTCCCTTCTTCAACATTCATTTTGCTTTCTGTATAGCAACAGTTAGCAATAGTAAATCAAGACATGCTGTAGTAAAGTTTTACCTGTAGCCTTTTAGCCTGTACCTCATTTATTTATTTAATTATTTAGCTTGTTACAATAGCCCAAAATCACCACTACCACCAAATTGTAATGGGTCCTGGGTTCCCAGAAATGAAGGAGATCTAACAAGCAGGGTAAGTTTAACAGAATTTATTGGCAAAACTAAGAAGCAGATTTAGTAAAGAAATAAGTGGTTTCAAAAGTATGACATAAACAGTGACAGTTGTACATTAAAAAATGCTTGGTTTCCCTATCTCTGGAGGTGCCCCTTCCCACAGTCCCACAAAGCTCCCTTGCAACTTCAGTCAGGCCTAACACTTTAAATGCTGGTCTTAGTTGCCCTGAATCTGTTACAGGGACTGTTTCAACAGGTAATGCTCTCTCTTTCAAGTCTTTGTGTCTCTTTCTACTCAGTGAGGCAACTCATACAAGTGTGCAAAGCCGGGCTTAGGGAGCCCAACACCTTTTTTGCATGCTCATGTGAACCACTGTGATCGTGCTCGATCCTGGTGGCTACACGGCAGCAAACCCACCTAAGTAGCCTCCTAGTTAAATGAAGTTAAGGGAGCGAGCACTCCCTTAACCTCATTTAATTGACCGTGTGTCAGCATGGTGGGCACACTCGGGCCTGCACTCACGGGGTGAATTATTGGGGCTCCTGGGGCAGGGGGCCGTGCGGCAGTGCTTCCCTGCACCTGACCCCTGGAGCAGCTGGGTAAGCTGCGGGAGAGCTGCAGGAGAGCTGCTGCTCATCTAGGCGGGCGATCCGCCCACCCAGCGAAGGGTAAGTGATCTTCTGCGGGGAGGCTGAGTGAAACCTGCTCTCCCCACTGACCTCAGAGGAGTTCTTCTCACAGATTGTGAAAAAAGCTCCAGCTTGTTCTGTAGCCTTCTTCCACTCTTATCTTTGGTAGCTCTTTCCTATCTTCCCTCTTCTAATTTCTTTCTCACGCCAACAGCCCCGCACTAGTTAAACTGCTCTTCCTGGTTACCTAAATAATCTGCCCCACCCTTTACTACCTTTTCCTAGACATTGCATGCTAGGCTACAGTATTCATAAAAACAACAAATTCAACAACTCTAGCAAAGAATTGAAAGTCAACAAAACTATAGGGGAGGGTGAGATCAAATAAATCAGATCAAAGGATTGCCAAAACACAGATGCCTTTACTTGATAATAGAAGCCTAGAAAAGAATGTCTTCTGGGGTAAGACGTTTCACATAACAGAAGAGGTCTTTTCTCAGTTTCCTAGCAATTGTAACCCATTCACTGGTGGTAGCAAGCATGAATTGTCCCCTTTGCTAAGTAGGGTCCACCCTAGTTTGTGAGCACTGTAAGATAAATACCCTGAGGGGATGGGGCTGCTCTGGGAAGAGCATCTACAAGCTTTCATGCAGAAGGTCCCAAGTTCCTTCCTTGGCATCTCCAGGATAGGGCTGACGGATACTCCTGCCTGCAACCTTGGAGATGCCACTGCCAGTCTGTGTAGACAATAGTGAGCTAGATAGACTAATGGTCTGACTCAGGATAAGGCAGCTTCCTATGTCCATTCACTGCCCCTTGAATCCATTATAGTACATAAACTATTTAAGCTGTGTTGGCTGGCCATTTTTAATCAGTTTGATCAGTTGGGATGATAGATACCTTTCTGTCTGATTTAGATCTAGAAATTGTTATTTGTGCATCAGTAACCTTGATATTATAGTAATATGCATCCCATGCTGGACTGTGCTTTAACACTGCTTGAGACAACTAGTATAAAGTACAGGAACTTACCTCTTGGGAGTTCATTACATAGGAGCTCCAGGTCTGCTGCAGCTTTGCATCACGTGCCAGTTGTCTGCAATGAACAAAAATGAGTGTATAGTTGAGAAAATTGTCTGCTGTTCCCCTTTCCTCTTGTCAAACTATAACTTGATTGGATTTCTCATTTTACCTGGCAGTTATAAGGTAGTTTCCTACAGATTCTGTCTAGTTCCCAATCCTTAACTGCTTATTTGTCTGACACAATGGGAACCCATCTGGGGTGGAGTTTTCGAATGTAGCACATTATAGCTAGAAAGTATCAAACAGGATGAGGTGGTTTGGATACTCATTAATTTGGAATTAACATAAGACACTTTTCACATGATTGATACCCAGGACAAGGTGTGCCAACAAACATGCTAGAAGCATGTTCTTTAGAATGATAGTTGCTCACACTGATGACAAAGCTGTTGTTGGAAATCAGTGTTTAAAAAGAATGATTCATTATATGCTGCTAAGGACTTTATTTTACCAAGAAGAGTATGTGGCAGGCTATGTATTTCGTTTCTGTTTAATTCTTCTGCTTCTTGGACTACTGTCGTCCAAATTACCCCATTCTAAATTACCCCATTCTTCTAAATACATTGAGAAGTGAGCCAGGCAACTCAATGACTTCATCGCTTACATATCCTCATACTCAGCAATAACTGAGAATTGCTATAGAAGCTGAACTCTGATAATATTCATTAAAATTTCATTCCAGGATTGAGCAACTTACAAATGTCAGCAAATGAAGTGATTAAGACATATTCATAATTAAGAAGACAAAGTATATTCACCTTCATCGAGAGATTAGGTGCCAAATTTAGTGGTGTCAGCCATTCTAGATGGCTGGTGATTATACCATGAACTGAAGGACTAGAGGTAGTTTGTGAACTTGAGGTAGTAAGTAAGGTGAACTTGGTCATGTGCTTTTCTGTAGCACCCCATAGGAGCGGAAACAATGATTTATAATTTCTGAACTCCCTTCTTCAGCTTTGGGAACTGAAGCATATAATGGATATGGCTTCGTATCCAAATGACTTTTAGGTATAATATTCACTCCTCCAAGATCTCACTGGAAATGTCCTAGATGTTTCCTTAGAAGTTTTCATTCTTTAGCAATTATAGAGGCAAAGTTCCTCTAGATATCTAAAGCCTAAAAAGATGGATTCTCATCTTCTCATTTGAATCCGGGCAATGAGTTTACAATGAGCCTCCCAAAATGGCCTTGCTATTTGCAAATTGGTAGACATTCCTAGCACAGTACAATTGTACCTTGAGTTTGAGATTCCAGATTAGGAAATTAAATTTTAAAAATTAAGATTTTTTTTAAAAAGCATCTTATTGGTCACTGATGCTGTGAAGGAACAGCACAGGCACCCTCTCCCCCTTCAAATACCTAAAATAACCTGTGACATGAGTATTCTGGGTCAAAGTTTATAAACATGGCTACTTGATGTGTGTGATGGTTCCCCTTCAAAAAGGGCTGTCGAAATTGTGCAAATGGGACATGCACACATTCAGGCTTGCATATGGAACGTTGGTGTCATATGTTAAATGAGCTAGGTCCAGCTAGTTACCTAAAGAACCACCTTCTCCGGTAAATTGACCCCCTCCCCCCATATACTCTGCTAATCATCTAAGGCTTTGCTTCAGTTGATTCTGCTGCCTGAGGTGCAAGAGACATTAACTAGGAGCAGGGCCTTTTGCTGATGGTGCCAACCATGTGAAATGTCCTTACTCTGGGAGTTAGATCATGTTGTAGTCCCTACATCATACAACTTTAGGTACAAAGCAAAAAGGCTGGCTTTTCCGGACAGCTGCTGCTGTTGTAAAGATGTTTTAACCATGGCTTTGGTTTTCTTAATCTTGAGATGTCTTTGTGTGTTAGCTGCTGTTTTTGTCATTGTATTAGTTTAAATTTATTGTTTTATTGATATGTTAACCACTGTGTTTAGATAACTGAAAAGTGGGATACAAGCCCTTTAAAATAAATACATGTAACTGTAGGTATATGGTGGCAGGGAGGATTGCCTGTACCATTCTCCCTCCTCACTTTCTTCTTGCAATACAATATTTAATACTGGTGCTGAAATAAGTGAATTTCATAGGTGAGCAGACTCTCCTGCAGTGAAACCCAACGCCAGTCACCATACCACACTTATTTGCTACTTTTTGTCAGTGTGCATTGGGAAACGGATGCTTCTTCGGGAAAATTGCATGTTCACCCATTATATATGAGTCTTCATGGAAAGTTCTACTTTATTTTTTTTGAAGGTATGAATGACACACACATGTATATACTGCAGCCTTTAAAATATATAAATTTGGTGGACCAGAACATGTCTTGATTACCATTCACATGTATGTTATAGGTACTACATAATAAAACTAATAATGCAACTGCATTTTTAACCTTTGTAGTAGTTTCCTTCTTACTTTCTTACAAAAATTCATGAAGGAGATGGTCACTAAATGTTGTTTTCCCATAACCATGGAAATGTCTGATGTCTGAATGCGTGCAACCATGGCCTTTCAACCAAATTACAAGGTACAGTTTACTTCCCAAACCGGAATTTGAATCTGGAATTACTCCTCAGTTTCACCACTCTAAATCTCTATTGGAAAGGGTCGTTGTGTTGTCTGCATGCATCTGCTGCTGTAACTCCAATTGCAGGCACAAGTGGTGGCCGCGGCCAGTGAGAGGCTGGCTTGGAGCATACCAACAGCGGTTACACTCTCGGGCTTAGCAACACTCCATGGTGTGTTCCCTGCCTGAATGCCATGATCCTCCCCACACACTTCCTACTTCCTCTGCCTGGCAACAGGCATACTGGGCCCTGCTGCTCTTATAATTAAAGGCCAGCAGCACTACCAGGGAGCACTGCTTGAAGTCTGCAGTCCTTGCAGCAGTAGTGGTGTTAGGTCTATGATGGACACACTGGGCCTGTAGAAAAGAAACCCCTTCCCACCCCCTTACAATCACAACTGTATCACAAAAGCATGTAGATACAAGCCCTGGGAGCAAAGGGCTGCTGTTGCTGGCAGCACACAGCTCCTCATATTTTTTTTCAATAAATCTTTACCCTTTTGTGCATTCCTTTCTTGTGCATGGCAGGGAGAAGGGTACCCAAAGGTGTAATCTACTTTGTTTGACTACCCGTCTTTCCCTGTAACTGGTGGCCACTTCCTTCTCCATGCACTGCAACACCATCTGCACTGTGCTCACCACTGCATGGATGGATGCGCTTCCCTCCATTGCCAAGCACGTCTTCCTTGGGCAAGGTGCTGGCAGGGCATAGGAGTAAAGGTGCTGGTAGTGGGGGTGGGTTGTGAAGCAAGGTGCTGGTGGTGGTGGGGCATAAAAGGTTATCATTTCCATGTTGGGAAAGGGTTAACTTTTCATTTCACAGTCAGTAATCACACCCCCTCTGAGCTCCTAGCCAATTGCGAGCAAATCCCTGGAGCTGGGAAGCTATGCCCACATCCTGGCGATGGGATGGCTATACAAGTGGGCAGCCCGGAGGACTTGGAAGAAGGAGGGAAAACTCTAACCTGGCTCTCGAGGTTCCCAAACCAGGGATGGGAGATTGTCTGTGATGTGATTCCTGGTTTCTAATTTTAACTGCAAATTGCAGTTCTTTAAGCCAGTTCCTGTGATGTCTGAATGTGGCCGGGGAGAGAGAGAGCGCATGCGCGCACTTGGGCACTGAAGCAATTTGAAAAATTGTTGGCAAAGTCATGGTGTATGACGATCATTAACACAAAGATATTAAACTTTGTTCCAAACTTTCCCATAACCTTTTTTCAATTATAGGTGCATTTTTTGCCATGATATCATTTCATTCTTCAGCATCTCATGTATTACAGATTTTAGTGCAGTCATGGTCAATGAAATGGCCAGTGTAGTCAATTGCAATTCAACAGTGAGAGCAGGAGAGACAAACTGAATAACTCATCCTGGCCTCTTGCTTTCTTTGCTGGCAGAGATGCTGAGAACACTGTGGCAGCAATGTATTTAACCTCGGGCTGATGGTCATGTGACTTGTCATCACTGACAAAATGCGACTTGGCAATCAGCTACTGACATTTGTGCTGAGTTTGTCATCTACTGCATTTCACCATTAAGCAGATCCAGCAAACCAAAAGCTAGAATTTTATTTTTATTGTATAGAGATGATGATATAAAGGAGATGTGAACAAAGTGCTCATCTTGTGACAAGTTGAATATATTGTCCATATTGTAGAGGTAAGATTCTTGGTTAATTTGAGGATAAGCTTTAGGTCTTTGTGAAACTCAACAGATCAAGATGGTAAAATCTCAGTCAGATAAGGATGGGCTGATCTCTATAACATTTTTTTATTTCTCAGTACTATCAACCACAACTTAGTGAACCTGTGATAGGCCTCATAAAGTATGAGCTCAGTTTAAATTAATTACATCAATGCTTTAAATTGGGATTGTTTTAAAATACCTTGTGGTTTGGAGATTGAAACAAATTTTCAGTATTTAGAATCATGGTCTCAAGACTTTTTGCAGGCTGGTTCTGAAATTATTTCCCCTAAGAAATGAGGAGACTAGAGACACTTGGCTTCGGAAAACTGTAGAACGATTCACTTTCCAGTATAGTGTTAAAGCTTCGTGACCCTTTCAGGTGTGCATGAATCCTTGGTTTACTGGTCATTTCCTCCTTACTTCCTTACAGATCTTCATGAGGTTATTGGCGGGGAGGAGGGATAGTGAAATCAGCTCATGGGCATCTGCGTGGGGGTAAAACCAGCAGTGACCATCACCACCACAGAGCTACTGTAGCTGCTGCGGGGGGGAGGCAGTAGTTGCCCCCCCCCGCAGTGCCCTGGATGCCTATTCACCACCACCATGATCTCCTCCTTCTTGCTGCCCCCATCTCCAGCTCTCATGGTGCTGGCAGCAAACTAAGCAGTGTGCCTGGCGTGTGAAATGTCAGCAGGGAAGTGGCTCATGTGCATCTGCTGCCATTTCCCAGCTGGCTTTTCACAAGGTGTGTTGTTTAGTTCCTCTGCTGCCAGTGCTGCAATGGCCAGCAACAGAGCCCCATTGAATTCAACTGCCCTTCACCGGACAAGAAGTGCTTCCCTGTCCTTCACTGCTTGTCCACAGGACAGTCTTTGTTGACAAAGCAGATGTTTTCGGCATTCTTCTGTACAGTGTGCTTGAAAAACCCCTTGCAGCCTTCACAAGAATGGACACCATAGTGTTAGCATGAGGTTTTGTCCCCACACACAGCACAGTGCCCCTCATTGGATCGAGGGCTGTGTGATTTGATGGAGAGAGTGGATTAAAACAGTGCTGTCCAGAACTAGAGAGGCCTGACTGAGTAGCAGACAAGCAAAACTTCCTAAAGGGGCCATTTGTGAGCACAATAAGACATCTCCATCCACCAAGTGCTGGTGGTGGGCAATAGTTTTCATCTTCAAGGGACTCTTGGGGTGGGGACCCCAGATCTGTGAGCTGAGGGACCAAAGGAGAAGTGGAAAGGCTGGGTAGAGTTACATTTTGGAGGTGCTGCTGTCTCCACCACCACCCACAATCACTTGCCTTTGTATGTCCAATTGGGAAAATAAACCTCAAAGGAGTTCTTCCAAGATGGCCCCTGAGAAGTCTGGAGGCTTGATGTGCAAGGGGAAGGGGCGGAACATGGACTGCCTTATTCATCCTAGCCACTCAAGGACATGTCTCATCCAGCTGACTGCTGAAGTAGCCAGGGTAACAGCCATACACTTGGAAATGCTCAAGCTTGAAGGAAGCTGCAGTGACATTTGCAGCTGGCATTTGGTAGAGGAAAGCATTCATTCATTCATTCATTCATTCATTCATTCATTCAAATTCCACAGTATAATTGTTTATGAAGGTGCTGAAGCTGGGAAGTGCTCTCTGCATTAACCAGGTCCATGGTGGATTTGCCAGGCTAAGGGGTCAAGAGGTCTACTGGGTAGTGCTCACAGAATCTTCAGCTCTGAAGGTCCCATATCAGGTTTGGATATAGGATGTGCCTGCCGCTCAGTCACCATCTACCAGTTCAACGCCTTCTACCTTCTCTCTCTGCAGGCAAGCTGACAGCAGGATCCAGGGTGTGTCCTTCTGAGCCCTGGCCTCCCACCACCTGACTTTCATGGGCAGCAGCCAGACTTTCACAGCTGCTAGGACTCACTGATGGTGGCTGTCACATTTCCTCCCACTCACCCCACACACCCATGTCCCAGTCTAGTGTTCTGTGAGCCGTTGACAGCAATTATAACTTCCTTTAAGAGAGCAAGTTCAGATGATACCTTCAGACCAATCTGGCCATTGCAAGGAGCCCCCAGCATACCAGCCCTGCCTCCACTGGTCCTCACATGTCCAGCTTGAGACAGAATGTGAGCATCCAATCTATGTGCTTTGGATTTTACATGCATTCAGTGTATGCACACATTCCATCCTCACATGGATATGCTCAAATGGTGGATGTGGACTGAGGTATGGGAGCTACACATGATGGATTGGATTGACTCAAAGACTATAATCTGAACTGATTTCTTCAGAGTAAAATTTTTCTGTCAGAAAATGGTGGCAGAAAATACTCTAATGGTTATTGGTTTTACATTACATTCATACCACTTTCCCCCAAGGTCCAAGTGTTGCACAGATAGAACCACATATTGCCACTTTATTGGGGAAAAGCAACTTTTCATGGAAAGTGCAATTTTAACCAGCAAAACTTTCTAAAGTATACAATAGCCTATATGAAAGCACAATGATTACTAGTAATATAAGCTTGCATGTCTTGATGCTAATGAGTGTATCTCGCTATGTGAAGGAATATTAGGGGGATGCAGGTGTGTCTCAGTTTTGTTTTGTTTTTAAAGAGAACTCTTGTGGTGTTGGGTGCTGCAAACATTTTTAAAAGATGTGCCATAAAGCTCCTCTGCACATCCTATTTTTATTTTTCTGTATTGGGGTTAATATGTTACTATTAATATTTTTTTTTAATTTGTGTTTTTGAAGTCAATATGTTTTCCTTTATACAGTTTCTGTACCTCCAGCATCCTTATTACCACTACACAAAAGTTCATTTACCTAATTCTGTCTGTTATATCGGCTCAGACTCATTTACAGCGTTTTGTGAAATATCTTGGCCTTTACACATTTCATATCCTATATTTGAGCTAGGCAGTGATTCCTGGCATCTCTTAATCAAATCAACTGACTTTCATGTCTAAGGTTACTTTCCCCCTTGCATGGATGCATGCAAAAGCCTCCTGGACTTCTAACCCAGCCTATGATTTTGTCTGCTCAGGTCTCATCTTCCATGATTGCTCTGGGCAAACAGAACTCCAGTCTCGTTAAGAAATTATTGTATTTGTAATCTTTATCTCAATTCTGTCTGTAAAGCTGAGGCAGTTTTCAGCTTTCTTTTATGCCAAGTATGAACTAAATGCCTCTGGGTCCTATGTGATCATTTAGAGGAATAGAAAGTGGTACTACATTACAAGAAAATAATGACCAACAATACAAAGCCAGGATCCAGCAACCTGAGTGATCTGTACATGCAATACGATGTGCTTTCATTTATGTGCAGTATTAGCAGTGGCATTTTCAGTAGCAGCCCCTCACACTTCATGGGATGGTCTCCAGATGCCCCCAGTCTCTTTGGTGTTTTTTTTTTTGAGGGGGCGGGTTTAAGGCCTTGCAGGGAGGCTTTGTCAGAAGGGGGAAGCTGAAATGGTCCCATGTGTGCAGAGCACTTTGGAGCCTAGCTACTATACAACATTCTGGAAAAGGGGAAGGCAGCATTATAAATTTCAGTCAAAGATTTCTGTCCCCCCGCCCCCCGGTGCCCTGTTCATCTATATTTATATGCTTTGTTTCTCTGCTTTAATTCCAGCTGACAGGCCAAAGACGCAAGTGAATCTTTTCAAGTAGACATTAAAGCGGCTTTGTGGATTTGAGTAATTCCACTTGTGGTCCACTTGCCTTTGCTTTACAACATCCAGATTTTTAAAGTGCGCTTTGTAAAGCATTGTGCTGCAGCAAGAATGGGGGTGGTGGACAATTGCACTGCACCTGGAATTCCTTCACAAATCTGATGTAGCCCCAAACCACAAGATGCTCTCCTGGCAGGGAAGATCCAGATGCCCCATGAATACAGTGATTTATTATACTTAACACAGGAGAGTTCTTTTTCTGTTGATGGATATACTGCGTAGATCAGGGCTGCACAGCTTCAGCCCTCGAGCTGTAGTTGGGCTACAATTCCTATCTTCCCCAGCCACACTGGCCAATTGCCAGGGATGATGGGAGCTGTAATCCAATATCGGCAGGAGGGCCAAAATTGTGCACCCCTGGTGTAGATGATGAAAGAGAGAGCATCTTGTGGCCTCTGGGCTACATCTGATTTGTGAAGGAATTCCATGTCTCTTCACCCAGCAAACTCCAAATAAAACAGAGCAGTCCAGACAGTTGGCAACTATCAGCATGGCTTACTAGTCAAGCCTGTCATCTTACAAACTAAGCATTGGTTTGTTCCCCAACACACACATGCAGCAAACACATGTTCCAGACACACATACGTGCACCAAACAGCACCACAGACACTCTAAACAGCCCCTTCAAACACATATTCCCCTTTCCTCTTTGTTATCTGACTGAGCATTGAGTGGGTATAAGCCTCTTCAGGGGCATAGCTAGTGGAGAGGGGGCCCGTGTTCATCCTTCTCGGTGGCGGCCCCCCAGATTGAGGGAGATAATGAAAAAAATAGGGAGGGGTGGAGCTGGAGGGCCCTCAGGAGCTGGGGGCCCATGCTCTTTGAACCCTTTCGCTCAATTATAGCTACACCCCTGAGCCTCTTTATGCCTCAGGAGGAAAAGCAGCAGTGGTAGGCCCAGACCTGTAATCAGTCTAAAAATAAATTTGTGGGGGGGGGCACGTTGCAGAAGTCAGGGGAGGCAGGTTATAATATGTTCAGTGAAAACAGTCAGTGAGGTTGGAGAGGAAAGATAATTTTTTCGTGTGGCACGTACACACCATGCCACCAGCTGACTATGGGCCTGGGTAGGCCCTGGCTGTTCTTTCCCCAGTCCTGGCTGGTGCTTTCTGCAAAATCCTTAGAGAGGAGAGAAACTTTCTTTCCTTTCCTTCTCAGTCTCCATTAGCTTGTAGAAGTCTTTTCAACAACGCTGTAAAGCAGGTCACTATTACTGTACCCAACTGGAGATAGGGTAGGGGGTTGAGCAAAAGTGGCCTGTCTGATATCACCTTATGAATTCAGTCCCACTGGATTTCTGCTTCACAGCTCAGTCTTTTAGCCAATATGATACAGCATCCATACACACAAACAAACAAACAAACAACCCAACAACGCTTTTCAACCTTCCTTGTTTTCTTTGGAAACAAGAGGTTTGCTCCATATATTCCCTTTTTTACTGGCTAGGAATTGGGAATGAGAATTTGTTGTCTCTCCAAGATTACTCAGGTCATCTTCTATAGTTGAGAATTATTATAATGCTACTTTAGCATTTGTGATGCTACTTCAGACTTCCAGTTCTGTAGCATGTACCTGCCTCCTCCTTTAATTTTCTAAATGCACTTGCAAACAGTTACTGCTGTTGTAAATATATAATTAGTACCAATAACAATAGTACAGGAATTGACTTGGGAGGTTTGCATATGGAAAATATTCTTCTTATGGAGCTTAAATAGATTAGTTTTTCAACCAATCATCTTCAGTTCCCCCTTGAAACTGAAACACTGTCATCTTCGTCATTTATTTATTCATGAATGAACTTCTGACTGCTGTATTGTTCCTTGAGTTTCTTTATACCATTAGCTTAAAAATTTTATAAGCAATATTGCATGTGATTAGATGAAAACAAAGCAGGTTTTCCTGCTGTATCAGGAAAAGCAGAGCTTGACCTGAGAAATAGTTTCATCTGCCAGTGTTGGAATGCTATTGAACGTTAGTTTATTTTTCATCTGGTTTTTTAGGTTAAAACTATTTGAGGGGGCAGCCATGTTTGTTCCTCATATGTGGATGATGGGTGGAATCTCACTTTTAAATCAAAAGGTGAGCAACAAGCACCTCCTCTTTCCCACCTTCCCTTCTCACCTTCCCTCCATGGGCTGAGAGTAAAGTGATTGAAGCGTGCCAGGCTGGGGATAAAATTATCTGAAGCAACAGAGCACAATGGGGTAGAAAAGAGGAAGGTTCAGCAGCTCCTCTTACTTTTTGTTGTTGTACTGGTAAGCTTATTCTAATGAATGGATTTCCCCCCCTTTAAAAAAGTGTTGAGATTTTTCTAGCACATATTTCATAAGGGCATGAACTTGCGTACCTTACTGAATGTAGACATTCCACTGGAAACTCATCACTTAGCTGTAGTAGGATTAGAGATATGGGTTTCCAGAAAATATTCTACTAACCAAAAGTAATGGGCACTAAATCAAACAGTATTTTGATAATGAAAATTTAATAGTTTCAACTTAAAACTAATAGCGTGACCTATAAGAAAATATAGCAGAATGAGTTCATCATATTTCTACTTCCCTACCATCTCCAGTTCTAAAACATAGTTTTATTTAAGAAGTGTAAAGAAAATGGAGTCAATTTGACATGCACCCTTTCTGCTTTCAACTATTCAGTGACTACTGCTCCTGGACAATGTTTCTACCTTTCCTTTCTTCTTTTGCATCTAAAGATAACTTAAAAAATATATATGTATGCATAGATATCTCTAAGATGTCTTGCTAATTTGAATTTAAGCCTCTGTGATGCACTTAATATGTGACTCATAATTTTCTCTCTTCTCCCAAAAGATCTCTTAATTTGCCTTGTAATAAAACACATGACCGTACATAAATAATTGATGCATACATTTAAATATAACTTAAATTTTTAGCCTAATCTCCATATACTTTATTAGAGCATAGCAAAACTTTCCTGAAAACAGATGGTACCTCCTCCACTACAAAAAGTGACAGTAACATTTGCATTCCTTAATATGTTTGCTGTAAAAATTGCAAGCACCATCATTTCCATTCATTCTATTACAGAATTACCAAATTGAGAAGGGAGAAAGGAAAGACAGCAACAGATGAAGGCACCTAAAAACCTGTAGGGTGAGGGTAGATATTTTTTAATAAATTGATTTTATTCAACCTGTCTTATTTATACTAGTCCTCTGAGGAAAGGGGAAGAAGGACAACAGATGCTATACTGATTATGACTTTAAACTCTTGTTACAGTAATTCATAAGACTGAACAGGATATTCTCTGGAAAACATTTTTAGTGTGAAAAAGGGACTACTACTTATAATACCTCTTTTCAACAAAAGTTCTCAAAGCAGTTTACATAGAAACATAAATAAATAAAATGGTTCTCTGTCCCCAAAGGGCTCACAATCTAAAAAGAAACATAAGGTAGACACCAGCAACAGCCACTGGAAGGATACTATGCTGGAGTTATTATTATGAGTTGAAAAGGGACTCAGTGTGACTGTCTGAAGTGTTTCCTGAAAGCTTGCTTTTCCATGCCTGTTACCTTTTCAGTGGTATTGAAAGGCCAAATTGACTGCTACTTGGGCACAATTTTTTTGCTTTAAAATTGACTCCCTTCTTGCTAATAACACTGACATTACATAGCAATGCAAACCAGTTTTGACAATGTGACAAAATTACAGAGAACAAACTAAGCTAATTCAGAGTGAGGGCATTGTTTATTCAAGCATCAAATACTAGCTGCCACCATCACATAGAGGCAAAGGGCAGGTGGCTCCTGCTTTGTCTCTTGTCACAAGCTTGACCTCCAACTGTGGCCAGGACTCTGAACAGAGGGAGAGAAGCCAACCAGGCCAGGAAGACCAGTGACACAAGCTGGACTCAGACCCCAACACTGAGGCAGATCCCCAAACTGGGACTCCCAGAAGCAGGACCTCTTGAGTCCCATTTCTTTGAGGGACTGACCTCCCGCCGCACCAGGAACCTTGCATTCTCCAGTGTCCACTCACTAACACACCAAATGAATGGGAATTGACAGACTGGTGAGTGCTAAGCTTGAGACCCAAGAGTTGCCCCTTTAAGACTCTGCACTCCATTCCAAGGAGGTAGACCCTAGGAGAGGTAATCAGGCCCAGTGGGGATATAAGAGCTCCATTAGAGCGTGGGCTCTGGCAAAACAAGTTGTCTGCTCCCTGGAATTTATCTAGGGTTCTGAAGGACCTGTCCCAAACTACCTTTGTTCTCTGACTGAGTTCTTAATATTTGCTTGGAAATGCAATTCCTGTCTATTTGTTCTTTGCTCTCATCATCAGCTCCAGATTGCATATCAGACCTGCTTCAACCAGCCTCCTTCCCCCCCATCTCACAGGCTCAGCCTCCTCAAGATTGGGCAGTGCTTCTGTTCAATTCTCCAAGAGGCTATGATGGCTAGGAGCAGCAGTTGTTTCTGCTTGCCCTTTCTTCTGTGGGATGATGATGGTTGCTGCTTCTAGCTGCCATTGCCACACCTACCTCCTTGGACATGCGAGTGATCAGGAGCAGTCATAGCTGCTGCCACTACCTGTTCTCTTGGCATGTGCTGTAGGTGATGGGGGAAGTGGGGGCACCCACTAGAGGGCCTTCCCAACCTGGACTTAGCTCTACCGATAATGATTCAGCCATAAGGTTCTTCTACCTGGGGACTTTGATACTAGAATGAGCACATTTTTTTAATAGTTGCTAAAGGTACATCACATTTTTGTCATTCCTGAAGAGTTTTGATAAATTGTCAATTTGTCAGCTACAACTCCATGTTTTAAGTCAGAGGTTTTAAAATCTTGTCATGTTGAGTCTCTCCAATTACAGAAAATAATTGTTAAAGTCCTTCCAGGTGTTATAAGGACAAGCAGTCTGGCAGCTTTACAGTCTATTGCTTAGAGACAAGCAGTTCAAAATAAAACACAGAGCAGAATCATATGGACTGGCATCAGTCTTTAACGAGCAAACGACATGTAACATGTAATGCATGTAACAAGCCCAGGGGTAATTTTCTTCAAAGAAAAATCACTTGAAGATTGGGTGATTTTGAGCACAGAACCAGCAGGGGTGTATGTGTATGTGCATGGTTAATCGTTTTCCCTTCAGCCATTTCCCCTGCCAAATCACATCCTTCCCAAACTGCTATTCATATTTCAGAGTTCAAGGTGCACATTTGCAACTAGCCTTAAGTATTGTTAAACAAAGAATTCTAGAAGATGCATGAAAGATTTAGTAAATAAAGTAAGAATTCAATATCTGAGCACATTTTAGACTGTAAAATACTTCTTCACAGAAAAATTATTTTTTCCAAGTGTATCTACATAAAAACAAATCATTAGACATAACTTCCTTGAATTCAAATAGTTCACTTTGAGGCGTGAGTCAGAGAGCTCTGTTCCCTGGGCCCGTCGTTCATGCACATTTTGAAAGTAGTTTCTGGGTACTGAATTGGTGGCCTTCCTCTAAGGCAATGATTCTCTGATATTGCTACCTTAGATATAATTATGTCAAGGGAGACAAGAAACATAAGCCTTCTGTAATGCATTATGTATGTGTGTATGTATGTATATATTTATTTAACATATGTTTATACCGTGCAAAACTTACATCTCTGGGCGGTTTACAATGAAATAAAAACAGAAAGTAAAACATTAGTTAAAACAAAAACAAAAAGTTTAAAACATTACAATAATTTAAAATTCTTAAAACTATTTTAAAACAGCATTAAAACCATTAAAACAATATTAATTAAAAGCCTGGGTGATCAGATGCATCCTTAAAGACTTTTTAAAAGCTGTCAGAGATGTGGAGGCTCTTATTTCTCTAGGGAGTGCATTCCAAAGCCTCGGGGCAGCAGCGGAGAAGGCCCGTGCCTAAGTGGCTACCAGATGAGCCAGTGGCAAATGCAGACGGACCTCTCCAGAAGATCTCAGTAGGCAGTGGGGTTCATGACGAAGAAGACGTTCTCTTAAATACCCAGGGCCCAAGCTGTTTAGGGCTTTATAGATTATAACCAACGCCTTGTTCATAAGTTTTTATAGGTTATAACACCTTTATAGATTATAACCAAACCTTTATAGATTATAACCAACACCTTGTTCTTAAGTCTGAGCTGAGAGTAATGGCAATTGGACTAAATGACTTCTAATATTTACCTCCCTCCAGGAATGGGATTTTTGTTTGCAGATGAAGGGAAGTAACAGATACTCTACATCCTACCAGGTATGCAGAATCCGAATCCAGAACAATCCATGGGTTTAACAAGAAGTTATAGGAGCCACATGGTTGGCACCCCAAATAGCAGCCCCCCATGTTGCTGCTTCTCAGCCCCAATAAAGTATAACATGTTATGTTTCATCGTTTTACGAATTGCCCTGTTCCTTATTGCACTTAGATGACTGCTTTCAAAGAGATAACTTTACACATTTTGTGATATTAAATATTACTAGGAAGAGAAGTGGGTCTGCTGTTTTTGTCAATAGCTATACAGCTCCAGTAACATCTAGTTGAGCCCTGTGTCTGCTAGTCAGAAGTGATGTACCTGGAGGAGTCAGAGTGGTAGCTTGCGTCATGTTTTGTTATGATAATCCCTGCCTCCTAATGGAAACCCTTATTTCTCTCTCTGTTTCTCTCAGAATATTTTGAATGCGGTTTTGTGACTCTTATAGTCCATTATTTCCCCATTCTGGAAAAAGCCCACAAGGCATTAATGAATTTCACTGGGCTTAAACTTGCCTAAATATGTATATTGTGGCTGAAATATGTAACACTTTCACAGTGGGAAGGGCCTTTCTTATAGTGGTGCCCTGGCTTTGGAATGTTTTCCTCAGCGTTACTTGCTTGGTGACTTCTTAAATAGGTTTCAGGCTTTAAACTTTGACTTTGTTCTTATTTACTCAGGTTTTTAATTATTTACAACAGGCTGACTTCTACCATTTTAATTTTTAAGTTGTGCTGTCAGGGTGTTGACTGCTGGCGACCATAGAGCCATGTGGTTTTCTTTGGTAGAATACAGGAGGGGGTTACCACTGCCATCTCCCACGCAGTTTGAGATGATGCCTTTCAGCATCTTCCTATATCGCTGCTGACCAATATATATGTTTCCCATAGTCTGGTAAACATACCAGTGGGGATTCGAACCGGCATCCTCTTGCTCCCTAGGCAAGTTACTTCTCCGCTGCACCATTGCTTGTATTTTTTTTAAATCCTGCTCTTCAGCAGATAAGTTCATATAAAATCAATACAAATAGTGAGTTGTTAAAACAATAAAAGGGGTTAGTTTTCCACCTGGATGACTTCTCCTCCTTTGGCTGTTCACAGGGCTGTGGTTCTACTGGCCTCTGTGAGGAGAGGAGAGGCTCAATCCCAGATGGAGGAGCAGCATATGGAGATAGTGTCCTTTACCTTCCTGGCTGCTTCTGTGGTTTTATCGATTGTATTTTTAACAATATTGTTTTTACTAAATTTTTGGATTTTAGTAAAGAAGATAGATCTTTTAGTCAAAGATGATGGATCTTTGTGCTTTTGACATTTTGGGGTTTTTATATGGAATGGTGAGACATAAATGTCTTTCAGAATAAATGGTACTTTCTAGATCTGTGCAAGGATCTGAAAGATCAAAGCTGAATGATGTGCATATTGCCCCTTGTCCCACATGGAGATGGCCATGCCAACAGTGTTCCCTGTACCAGGGATTCCCAGATGTTGTTGACTACAGTTCCCATCATCCCCAGCTGTATTGACCTTTGGCTGGAGATGATGGGAACTGAAGTCAACATCATCTGTTTCAGGGAACCCTGCATGCCAACTTTTTACCTCTGCACAGGGTACTTTGCACAGTGGTAGTATTGCGCAGTAATATTATTGCACATTATTATTGCGCAGTAATACTATTGCGCAGTAATAGGTAGTGTCACAGAAAGCCCCAGCTACTTCTTGGAAGCTGTGCGGGACATGCTGTGAAAGTGCAGTCCTTCCCAGCACTCTCCACATGCCTTCCTATGCAACTTCTAAGAAGCAGGTGATTTGGCTTCAGCCCTTTTAAGCCCAATCTTTGCACAGGTCTAGTACTTTCCCACACTGTAACATATTATTTAAATGCACGTTTTTAATGGTATTGTTTTATGCTGCTGCTTTTATTCTTATATATAGATAAGAGCTATTTTAATCCATAGCTTTATAGTCACAGTGAGGGGATAACCATATAAATAAATTGCAGCCCTAACATGTTGTGCCTTGAAGTTATGAGATTAAACTCAATTACAGACTACTTCAAATAAGCAAATAGTTAATTATTGTAGGTTTGTTTTTTAAATTTGCATTGCTGCTGGGGTGCAATGATCTAAATGAATTGCTGGGATGCTAAGATACCATAAACATCCCTGGAGTAAATAAGACAGGCAATTTTTCTTTTTGATGTGTAGATGCACTCCAAGCAAAAACTGATGAACAGGGGACTGCAATGGTTAATGATCCTTTCCCACATATAACCATTTGTATTCTTAGGCAGTGGAAATGGAAAAAAAGTTATCTTCTTATAATAAAGCAATTATCTCTTTCTTAATTTGCAAAAGCTCCCTTTAAAATTATGTTTTTTAAACTTGATTAAGTGTTTAATGCAATTATACACTAATTTTGTGTGCCTCGTTTGCATGGTCACGTTAGGTTTCACACAATGTGTTGTATTAACACATATGGTATTAACAATAGCAAATGCATCCCTACCTTGCTGGCCGGGAGATTCCATAAAAGAGTGACTAGCAAACTAAGCCAATTTATCCATCTGTGAAATATTTCAAGGTCAAATCTTTATTGGCTACAAGATTTCTAGCTAAAAAGACTGAGGACGACAGTTTGGTAATGTTTGCTTACTGAGCGTGAAATGAAATTTAACAGTGTGGCATGCCTACATTTGTAAATTTATTGTGGTTGTTTAGACTTCTCAGAAAATGAAATGTCAGACAGTCATCCTTAGGTTCCAAAAAAGCATTGTGTTGTAAACCCCTACAGCTCAGCTCATTCTTTCTACCAATATGAGATTATTTCCTCTTCACTAGAGTTTTTCTCATGTAAGCCTACCATTTGTAGAAGACCATATTTGAAACTGGAACATGGTAGCTGTATTGTCGACTAAGATAGGGATATTTCGGAATCCATATTTAAATCTTTGCATAGGCAAACAATATCTGCTGATTTGCAAACATTGTGTTGTCTTATCATAAGCCTTAATTATTTAAACTGAGTTCAAGAAAACACCTCTATTTGTAGATCTAGTTATGTAGTGAAGCTTGAAAAATGTGTTGTATTTTATCTTAAGCCTTCAGAATTACCTTAAGCATTAAGTAAGGAAAAATAAAGCTTTTCAGATATTTCCTTTCAATTCCGATTGACATTTTTTTTAGATGTCATGATGGAGGATTTCTAAGCACTTGGAGTTGGCAACACTTTGTTACAGACTTCTTTAGCTCTTGGAGAGAGAGAGATACTCTTTGACTAACTTTAGGGATGAATTCTCAAGCCCACAGATGCATGCTTGAGACTAAACCTGTAGGAATATTAAATTACAGATCAACTGATGATTTCTGTCAGCACTTTTACTAACTTTACTGATGGGATTTCACTCCTCCTTTGACTGAAAATTGTAACATTTGAAGGCTTCACACTAGGACTGCAAACATGAATCAATTTAATAAGGGAATTGACAAAGCTTTAGTTTATTAATCAGCAGGAGCCTATTTTAGTCAGTGGGAGGGCACCTGTGGAGCTAAATGGGTTTGACAAGGGTCAGGCTAAATGCAGTTGGGATCTGGGAGAAACTGTGTGTCCTTCCAAGAGAGTCAGAAGCAGATGCATTGGCCGGAACTGGCAGGGATTGTGTGTCAGGGCAACAATAAAAGAAGCCCAAAAGCCAATTTGTAGTCAGAATCAGGCAGAGGTAGTTATTTCCAACGGAGGATCAAGAAGTCCAGAGGCAGGTGTAGAGTCCATTCCAAGGCAACAGTGGAGGGCCAAATGGGCCAGAGTGTCCTTACCTGGGTCAAACAGGGCAGCAAGGCAACCTGGAAGCACAAGCTCTGAAAGGGAGATGCTGAATCAGCAAATGGCTGATGTCAAGAGTTTATATAGCTGGTGAGAGCTCCTCCCCTTTCTTTATCCGAAGTCCAGTCCTCCAGAAGAGGCACCTAAGCTGGTCTCACCGTCCTCCCAGGTAGGTCCATCAGGAGGGACTCCCTGCAAAGCCAGGCAAGTACTCTGCCTTCAGAGCTGGAGGTCTGCCAGGTGCGGTGTCATCTCTGTGTCTAGGGGCTTGGGCAATGTAGAGGGTTCTAAGGCAGGGGTGGGAGCCCCAGAGGTGAACAGTGCTCCAGGGCTTCTTCAAGGGGACAAGCAACTCTGGCTGCTGCAGCTCCAAAGGATCCTGATATCAGGACTGGAGATCCAGGCTGGGGCAGACTCCTCTTCACTGTGCCATTGGATCTCTTCCAGGTCAGAGTCTGGGTGAACCCCGATACAGAGGCACGTCTGTAGTCAGAACCAGGCAGGAGTCAAGATTCAAGGCTGCAAATGGGCAAAGGAAGCAGCAATCTTGGCAGATTCCTCACAAGTGAAATTAGTTGGTCAGATGTCTCTGAGAAGCCCACACAGACATCTGGTGGACCACTGTGTGAAACAAGATGCTGGGCTAATTATTATTATTAATAATAATAATAATAATAATAATAATTCAATTTCTATACTGCCCTTCCAAAAATGGCTCAGGACGGTTTACACAGAGAAATAATGTGTAAGATACACAGAGATAGACCTTGGGCCTGATCCAGCAATGCTGTTCTTATGGTGGTGCCCTTGGACGACAGTGCTCAGGCTATCAGGCTTGCAGTACAGTCAGAATACTGGAGGCACTGGAGGCAAGGCACTGAACCCTGACTGCTAGGTGCCCTGTTTCAAAACCCCTGTCAGTATCCTACAGGAGCTGCACACATGCAGAAGATGTTCTTTCCTTCTCACAAGGTGGTATTTTGTGTTTTGTAAAACTGTAAATTATTTCACATGCCTTTCAGTATCTGAAAATATGTAATTTTCATTAAATGCAACAAAGTTAATCAACTGATAGACTCTTGTGAGTCTGGAATGTTGAAGAGGCTGCAGGGCAAAAAATATTTTTACCACATGAAGTGGAATTGTCATATTAAAGGTTTCTGGAACAAAATGCATACCAAACATCTGAAAATAATGAAACAGACTGACCCTAGACAGAACCTAGATTTGCCCTTTTATCCATTTTTAAAGAGACCCCTCAAAATTTGCTTGATAAAAAGTTGATTCTTTTCCTGCTTGTGGCAGCATATTAAGAAATAGCCCAACACTAGAAATCAGCTAAAGCTCTTTACAATGAACTGTGGCTGCAGAGGCTATGGGATTTTGTGCTCAAAGAAAAAATAACATACTGGTATGATTCATTCAAAGGAATGACAGACTCACACTTGCTTTATGCTGTATGGTACCACTTTATTACATATGTTAATAGCAAAGACTCCACCACAAGACTGCTTTCTCCTCCTCGAGTTTTATAGAACGATCTGCTTGGATGACATTTGTTGCATACTGTGTTTCCTCTCTTCATAAACTCCAATTCCTTATGCTTTCAAGTTTGATTGTATGATCTCTTGTGTTGCTACTGTGACTTACATTTTTTCCTGGTTTATTTGTTCCCTGATTGAAAGTGGGGGAGGGAATTAAAGGCAGGATCCTTTAAGGCAGCACCTCCAACAGTTGGCTGCTAAGCTTCTGCTGGGAGACCTCCAGAGAGGGAGAACCCACTATCCCTGTAGCAATAGTGGCTGGTGAGCACCACTCTGGGGGGCTGCTGCAGATGAGAAAATAAAGCTTTAAATGTTGGAAAACTCAGCCACAGCCCATACCCCAAATGCTTTATAGGCCTGTGTGGAGGCCAACTGAGCATCAGGGATGGGGCAGCCTGCCTGGGGGCTGCTTGGTTGGGCACCTCCACCCCATGGAGCATTTTGGGCATGGGCAGTGGGTAGGTTTTTTGCTGTTGACAGTGGTGTTTTCCTCTCCCCCCACACCACCACTGGAGCGATGCTCACAAGCCACTACTGCCTTGTTTGATTCCATTGTCAAACTGCTCTTACCCTTAAGAAGTTTATCATAATAGTCAACCAAGATTTAACATCTTGTAACTTAAGCCCATTGGACCTAGTCGTGCCATCTTAGGCATTAGATAAGTCTTTGCTATTCTCTGTGATAACCCTTTAGGTTTATTTAGGAAAAGTGCTACTCAGCCTTTCTTCCGAGGGCTTGTTTTCTAAATGCCTGACCCTCCTCTGTACCCATTTTAATTTATGTACTTCCTTCTTAAAGTGTGGCATCCAGAACTGGACATAGAAAATCCATATAAGTAGGATGACTTGGAAACTATGGTTCTTTTAATGCAACCTGACACGGCATTATCCTTTTTTGTATCTGCATCACACTAAGGATGTGCACAAACTGGTTTGGAGGACCTTTTAACCGGTTCAAAAGTCTGGCAGTTTGGCTGGTTCGAAGGTGGGTGGGGCTGCTTTAAGGACTGGGGAAAGGTGCTCTTACCCTACCGATGCATTTCCCCTGCTGGTACTGTGTTAAATAAATTTTCCGGAGGTACTGGAAGTACCCCCAGAAGTTCCCGGTGCACATACGCATGCATGCACACTGGGTACTTCCAGGGGTACTTCTTTTCTGACGTGAATCGGGGTGGCAAGGAGGTATGCTGCCACCCCACAGGACCATTTTTTAACACAGCACCAGTAGGAAAAACATGGCAGTAGGGGTAAGAGCACCCTCCTTGGTTCTTAAAGCTGTCCTCCCACCTTCTAACCGGCAGTTGCCAGTTCCTGTACATCCCTACATCACACTGCTGACTCATGTTCAGCTTGTGATTGACTGCTATCCCAATATCCTTTTCACATGTGCTACTGTCAATCCACGTTTTCCTCATCCTAAACCTGTGTACTTTATTTTTTCCCCCAAAATCTAAACTTTGCATTTGCTGTGCTGAATTTCATGTTGTTAGTTTCTGCTCAGTTTTTCATTCTTTCAAGGCCATTTTCCTGCTTTCTGAGGTGTTAGTGATCTCTCCCAGTTTTTGGTCATCTTCAGATTTTATTATTTCTCTAAGTTGTTTGATAAATTATTAAAGTTTTCCAGGCTTAAAATGGAGCCCTGCATCAGCCCACTTGCAAAATCACTTCAGTTTCATGAGGAGCCATTGATGAGTACTCTTTGAGTATGGTTTTCCACTCTGTTGCGAAACCACTTGATGGTATTATTTTGCTAACCAGTTTGCTAACCAAAATATCATGGGGAGCTTTGTCAATTATTTTGCTGAAATAAAGATAAATTATATTGCAGCACTCCTGTAGTCACCTACGCTAGTAACCTGATCAAAAAACAAGATCAGTCTGGCAGGATTTATTTTGGACAAATCCATAAGGGCTTCTACTAATCTGTGTATTATAAGATGCTTGTAGATGGACTTTTTTAAACTCTACTCTAGATTCTTCCCAGATATATGGTTTGTAGTTTCCTGGATCTCCCTTTCCCCACTTTTTGAAAACCAGGACATTATTCCATATGCAGTTTTGTGGCATCTCACTCATTTCCCACAGTTTCTCAAAAATGATAGAGGTTCTAACAATATATCAGCAGGTACTTTTAGTACCTCAGGATGAAGTTCATCTGACCCTTAAGACCAGAATTCATGTAAGGTTGGTAAGTGTTTCCTGACCTCATCAGTCTTGGACTGCAATCTTGGCTCCACTTTCAAGCTGCTTTTGTGAAGTTGCACACAGTTTACCTTTGGGAGAAGATGAAGGCAAAATAGGAGCTGGGCAATTTGGCCTTCATTTTGTTGCTTGTGGATATTTGGCTGTGTGTTCTGAGAAGTCATTAAACCAATCATGCCATGAAAAGCTTGTGTGGGGCCCCAGTTCTAAATTTACCTGAGCATGTACCTGACTTTTGATATTGTGCTGTTTTGGATCTCTGATTTCCAAGGAAGACAGTGGAAACTGAAAATACAGGAGACATTTTGGAAACAAATGGTCTTCATTTTTCTCCTTCCCTCTCCCACTTTATTTATTTTTTAAAGGTATGTTTTATTTGTCATAGCCATAAGTTGTAACATTTTCCAAAGCAGAGAAAAGAACAGAGTGTATAAAATACCAAACCAAGATATAACCATAGAGATTAATAGCTTCATACAGGAGCTGCATTATTAGATGATCCACCAAAACATAAAACAGAGATCAATTTTAAACCAATCATGCAAAATTGACCAAGTGTCTTTTTTCTTGACGGAATAAATTGATTAGTGGGTTGGAGAAATACAGTAGGCATGGTATATCTTGACTTTAACAAGGCCTTTCACACTGTTCCATAAGCTATTGCTGTCATTTAAGGATAGAGAAATGTGGTTTAGAAACAGTAGCAAATGGATACCCAGTTGATTGAAAAACTACATACTTACTTGTAAAAATTAAGGTTAGAAGTATAGATGGCCCTTGTTATCCACAGTCTTGGCACCCACAGTTTCACATATCCACAGTTGTGCAATGGAGACCCAACCTCATTATATGTGATTTGAAAAATACTGGAAATTCTCCTGTCTGTGGTTGATGGGAGCAGTGGGAAATTCTAGCCACTATTTTACTAAATGGAGCCATTTTGTGGCTCTTTTGTAAAATAATAATAATAATAATAATAATAATAATAATAATTATTATTATTATTATTATTATTATTATTTCCATAATCTTTCATAGAAAATCTGCAAAATTTGTGGTTTTAGTGGGCATTGCTGGACAGCTGGAGACCCGCAGAGTATGGGATTTCTGATTTCTGCCCTTTAAAGCCCTTTAAAACAATTTTTTTAGCTTCCAGGAACCTAACACCCCAAATCTCATTGCCTCAAGGTCTCATTATCTACGGTTGTAGCCAAGAATGGAACCCTTGTAGATAACGAGGGCCACTTGTACTAGTCTTGATTCAGCTCTAGTAGCTCCAGATGGAGATGTACATCCCTCATTGGCATCAAAAGAGACACATAGCCAATTCATTGTAGTATAGTTTATCATCATCCTGTGCATCCAGATATGTATCTGTATCAGAGCTGCATGTGTGGAAATTGGCTTCCACACTCCTGGTTTCCCTTGTTGCCTCAAAGCTACTGTGTTTAAGAACTGATAACATGTTTCTAGAAGAATGTGTAATGATAAATGCTGAAAGATCCAAAATACATGGTTTAAAAGAGATAAATGAGATATAAGTAGCCTACAGTAAAGAAGATGGGAGGGAGGACTTTGGAGATGTGCTAGAATTTAGAAAGAGTTTCTGAAAAAGAAGTTCCATGAGAGAAGGCCAAGGGACAATAGTCATGCAGCTGTATCCAGTTACCTATAGTTAATTCCAGTCATAGGGTGTACTCACATAACCTAAGGCCATTTGTGTCACTTCAAGGAACTTGGCGCCCATATCATTATCGCCATGATATGAAAGCAGCTGCTCCACAAGGCGGCTGTAACATGTAAAGTAGCTTACTGTGTGGATTGCTAGTATTGTACAAACAAGTTTCCATCACCACAGCTGTACATCCCTGACAGCTGCTGGTGCTGGCTTGGTGATTCTCCCTGCAGTGGTGGCAGTCCATGCGCTGAATGCTGAATATGTTACAGCAGTTTGTGCACAGCAGCCATCATGTGTTTGGAGATTTTCCAGCAGTTTCCATATAGGAGCTGTGATATTGTACCTTGGGCTATAGTGATAGGTAGATATAGAACTGTCTGGTTGTAAGAGCTGTTGGGAAATGGAAAACTTTGACCTAAGAAATTGTGGCGTTGATTTTTAAAGCGATAGATGCATGTCTATCAGGAATTGTCTGTGACCCATAAATCCTTACTCAGTGTAATGGATTGCATCAGATGGCCTTGGAGGTCACTCTAAACTTCTATCATACTGTGCAGTTCTACAGTGTGAGTAATGGGTATGATGCAACACCATTCAGTGGGCTCTTCTATCTGACTGATGACTGAGTTTGTCACAGTTGACTCATAATAACTATTTAGCATATGTTTAGATCACTGAGAACACTGAGGTGAGAATGATGAGAAAAGCCTTAAAATCAACACATTTATTTGGCAATTAGTAGCAGCATTCAGAGATTTCAACAATTAATGTGAAGGGCAAGGGCTTTCAGTGAGTTAATAAACTTCAGATTCTTGCTTTGTCATTAATCTAACGCTTTAGGAAAACTGAGACATGTACACTGCACTAAGAATATGAGTGTATATTTGTCCTTTTAATCACTAACCAGAACTTGCTTGTTTGAATTCACCAGCAATAAAATGCTTCTGTTCATCATTGTTATCTTCATGCAGCAATAACTGGAAGGAGGTTTATGACTGCAGGCTGCTTTTTGGTTTCGGGAAGCTTGTTGGGTTTTATCCAGCATTTTAGCTTGGGTCCTATCTATGTTTCCTTTAATCCATATTCAAACTTCCTGATGTTCTCTCTATTGAGTGAAGAATAATATTTCAAAATATACTTGCTTCTCATAGCAGCCTTTGGACTAGAAACTGAATTTGCACTTGATTCTTTGAAGTTATAGTCAATGAATGTCAGTCTTACCATACGGATGACTTCAGTTTTATGAACAAATGAACTCTTGTGGAGCATGAGCACACACAAGTGGGTTTCAGTTCAGTTCAGTGTGCGTGCATGCGTGTGTGTGTGTGTGTGTGTGTGTGTGTGTGAGTCACATTTGAATCAGCCTTTCTTTTAAGGCAGCATTCTCATAATTATCCAGGCTGACATGAAGTTGGGAATCATGGATGCAAGAAGTGTGCATGCTCCCAATTTTGTGTTGTGAGAACCCGGAATGTAGGACCTGCATTTGCACTCAATCCATATCGAACCAAGATTCAATATCAAGAATTTGATTTAGAGTGCTTGCTCTGGGATCTACTGTGGGCACGATTGCAAGCACTACATTTCTGGGTTCTTACAACACAGTATTAGGAGTATACACAATGTTTGGATTTAGGACTTCACTTTCCCACCAATCTAGATCATCATGAGAATGTACCCTAAGCTTCACACTGCATATCTTTATAGCTAAAACATATTATTAATCTGAAGCTTTTTTATGTGGCAAGAATTGTGTGGTAGCTTCTGAAAACATAACCATGAAGGGTGGCTGCATATGACAAACTGTGTGAAACAGCATCCAATATGGTTTTGGGTGTTCCCATCTTCCCAATACTAACTCTGTGAAAGAGGGGTTGTGTTGGCATTGTGAAAAATCACATGGAGCCAGTTTATGCCAAATGTTTGGTACGTAAAGCTTTCCCCACATGAATACATTTTCAGCATCTACCACACTGGACTTTGCATGTCTGAATTTGGTTTTTGTGTATCAAAATGTGATCACTATCACTGATATCCTGCTTTCCTTAAGGGAGCTACAGGCATCCTGCACAGGGTCTTCAGCTGACCTTACCAACTCCTTGCTCGTCCATTTTTAAATCTCAGCCAGGTGGTGTTTTTTAATGGTATTTTAAATATAATTAAGCAACTAATACTCCCCCCCTTTCCCTTTTTAATACCACCCTTTGTCCCAGGACCACATGCTGGTGTACAAACTCTAAAAACTTCACAAAATAAAACATAGTAAAAACATACAATAGCTCAGTATAAAACAAAGAGCAATTAATAAAACAATCCAAGGCAGTTAAAGGTAACCCAAACTATGTACTGAAAGTCTGGCCAAAAAGGTCATCTTCACACCTGTCTGGGAGTTATGGAGAAGCATGGATCTCTTCTGAGAAGATGGATCTCTTTCTGAGGCAAGTATGGTGATGGCGGGAGAATCATTTATATTGATAAGTTGTGTGTGTAGTGGGAAAGATGTGAGAATGGGAACAGGGAGAACAAGAGAACATAGAGCTGGGTTTAAACCAGCCACAACTTTATTAGCTACTGCTTCCATTAATCGACTGCATAGGGGCAGAGGCCCCATAGCATCTTGTAGCACCCTGCTGAAAGATAAGCCCCATCCTGTTTGCTGGGGGAAGAACCTGAAAAGTAGAGTAGCCTGGGACAACAGATGATGATGTGGACTACCTGAGGCACTTGTGACTGTCTACCTGGGAACAAGTGTTAAGCTAGCTCCCTCAAGTGATCTGGTCCATGATCACCGTCTCCCCAAGACCCCTAGAGAGCCCCCAGAAGGTGACATCTGCTAGTCCCTTGATAAAGGTTCCTGTTTGCTATCCAAGTACCAGTGACAACTGTGACATCTTAACAATGCAAGAACATAAGCATCGGGAAGAGACTGTACATATTTATTTACTTGTGTGTGTTTGCTGTGAAAAAGGCACAATCCCTGTGACCTGGAGGCCATTTAGGAAGGTGGGTAAAATTCCTTTCTGGCCTCATTAACTGACAGCGAACAAAAGTCCACAGCAAAACACAAACACATTGATGTTTGGTAAGACCCAATAAAAAGAGGAGAAGGCAGCAAGAGCCCTTAGCCTTGCCTTGAATCCAGCCTGCTTAAATGGCTCAGAGAGAGACCAGAGGGGGGTAAATCTTTCCGTTGATCCATCTGGATTGTCCCACCCCACACTGATTACTCAACCAGAGATACTGGGTAGGACTGTCAGCCAAGACCAGACAACCGAAGTTGCCAACCCATTCCTCCTTTACCCTACTTGGGCACAAAGATGTCACCACTGGAGGGTGGGAACCAGGCTTTTGCTATTAATTATCCGGTACCTTCGTATATAGTTTCTGTTGTGAAAGCCACTCAGTTCTCTCCTAGTAGTAGAAACATTTCGTGTTAGCTTAAAAGCCTGGGGAGCACACATATAGGATCCATCTATGGAATTCAAATATTTAAACCAAATAAATGCATAGAATGGAATGTACAGTTAGGGATGCACTGACAACATACTTGGTATTTCTGCAGAATGTAAGTGAGGAGGCAATAATTATGCAGTATATATCAGAAGATGGATAGATTCTTGTTCATTGTTACATTTAAGTGGCTTCACTGCAGGGTCCTGTGCCTTATGAACAGACTTCCCTAAACATATAATGCTACAATTGTCACATCTGTTTGATTTAGAACATGTATAATTGGCTGTGCTTTATTCTTTCTGCCTACTGCTTTCTGCCAAGGAACTTCTGCTACAGAAAGCAAGTGTGGTGTTCACAAAATGTCACCCAGATCATTAGACATCTAATTAACTTTCATACTTAACACTAAACATTTTGTAGAGATGATCTCTTGGGAGTTCATAAACTTACTTTATGTTTTCAGGTCCAAATTCTTCTACTTGTTTTCTTATTATCTTGAAATATGTTTTGAGACACATGTGATACCATAAGCAAGTGCTTTCTTCCATCTTGTGTGATATATCTGTTCCTTTTTCTTCACACTGCAGGCCCAGTAGAGTTAATTATTTGCTTGTGAGGGGATCTAGGGGATTAACATTATATGTATAATGTTTTTAGAGGCACCTAAGCCACCTAATGACACAGCAGGGAAATGGCTTGACTAGCAAGCCAGAGGTTGCCAGTTTGAATCCCCGCAGGTATGTTTCCCAGACTATGGGAAACACCTATATCGGGCAGCAGCGATATAGGAAGATGCTGAAAGGCATAATCTCACTGCGTGGGAGATGGCAATGGTAAACCCCTCCAGTATCCTATATAATAAAGCCTGGTGTGCGTCCGTGTCTCCCTCGGCTGTTCTGGGCATGCGCAGAGCGCATGCCCAGAACATGCCGAGGGAGACAAGACCGCTGGGACCAGGCGGCCATGATGGGTGGGAGGAGGAGAAGCAGCGGCCGAGGAGAAGCAGCTGCCGCTAAGCCGGGCCTGGGGAAGAGGCAGCGGGGGAAGCTGGCCAAGGCGGCGGCGGAGCTGCGACCTCGGCCAGAGGACACGGCGCGGCCGAGGCGGTAGAGGAGCCGTGGCCGAGGCCTGGCCGCACCGCTGAAGCCGGGCAGGGGGAAGAGGCGGCGGGGGAAGCCGGCCGAGGCGGCAGCGGAGCCGTGGCCGAGGCCTGGCTGCGCCGCCGAAGCCGGGCGGGGGGAAGAAGTGGCGGAGGAAGCCGGCTGAGGCAGCGGCGGAGCCGCGCCCTGGGCCAGAGGACGCGGCGCAGCCGTGGCCAGGGCCTGGCGGCAGTGCCGAAGCCAGGCGGGGGAAGAGGCGGCGGAGCTGCGGCCGAGGCCTGGCGGCGGCGCCGAACCCGAACAGGGGGAAGAGGCAGCGTGGAGGCGGACAGTAGATCCGGCCCAACCGCCAGGAGGAGAAAAACGGCAGCAACGGGTCCGGCAGAGGCGGTGGCGCCGAGCCCATCCCAGCCGCGAGGAGCCCAGAGGGTAAACCACATAGTGTTTGCTCTGTTGAGGCATTTTTGCTTATCATCTTTTCCTGTGCTGGACTTTCAGTGTTTTCAACGGATTAGTCAACTAAGGAAAATTAATGACTAAATATATGTTTCCGAATTGAAAATTTTACTCTTACACACTTTAAACAGGTCACCAACAACACAAAAAGGGGGGCAAGTTAACAGTGTTTCTAAAAACATAATAAATACACAAAAACAAGAAGAAAAAACCACGAGCCTTGCTATGGAGGAGATACAAATCAGACAAACATTTCTACACAATCCTACTAGCGCCCGTTATTTTAACGGGCTTAAAATTACTAGTATTCTACTAAAAGACAACCACAGGGCTCTGTGTTTGCCAGGAGCCGACACTGACTCAACGGTGCACGTTACCTTTACTTTAAGCACTTGATATGACTGTAGCTGATAAGACAAAAGTGTTTCATCTCAAAAAGCATATTGTGGCATTGCAGCTATGAGTCTGCTGTGATTTCTCAAACTCCCAGTCTCTCTCAGTGATAGGTGCTTATTTACATGTTCAGTGTGAGTGTGTCTGTAAAGCAGAGTTGGCCATGTGGCTGTCACGCTATTCAACTTACCTATTCGGGTGGTGTTTGCTGTGACATGGCTGTTAAGACCATTAAACATTTGAGGCTGGGAGGGAAATGGAAAATAGGTGGTGTCGTGGTGGGAGTTGTGCATCTCAGCCATAACATTCTTCGATATGCAGCTCTTATTGGGAGTTCGGAAGAGCTTTCCACTAATGAATCTGTCATGCTATTGCAATGTTCTTCATTGCAAGACCTGGGAGTCAGTGGCAGCTCCCATCGACACTAAGTGCGGCTCCCTGACTAATTGTTTATTGGGGTCCCTGTACAAAACTAATTGTTTGTTTATCCCTGCACAAAGCTTCAGAAGCAACCAAATACTCCACACATCTCCCTTGGCACGGTGTGGAGCCAACCATTGCCACTAAGTGGTGCTGTGCTTTGCCCAGTGTCAGTGGGGCTCCTTTAAGGGACATGGAGCCCTGTGGAGTCCCAGCACTAGCTTGGAAGGAGTGCATGGAGCACTGGGAGGTGTAGTCCTTCCCAGCATGTTTCTCATAAAGATCTACAGGGAAAGTGCTGGGGAGGACTATACCGGTGGCCCTTGATATCTGTGGTCTCAGCAAATGTGGTTTCACGTATCTGCGGGTGGGTCTTAGAGACCCAGTTCCATTATCTGCAGTACTGAGAAGAGATGATTTTTGCCTATCCACGGTTCCTTGGCCACCAGAAGTGACTTTCAGGGGCTTTTCTGGTCTGGAAGCAGCACAGAACCATTTTGTTTGTTTGTTTGTTTGTTTTTGTGGCTCATGTCCCGTCCCCCACAAAGCCCATGAAAATTGCTTGAAAATCAGCCAATTGGAGGGGTTGGGGGGGGCATTGCTGGAGAGCTGGAAAGTAAGGTACTGTGCTGTACTCCTTTTATTTCTGCTTCCATCCCACTTTTTTGTGATTTTTGGCAATTTTTGTGTGTGCAGGAACCTAACCTCCTGATTTCCAGAGAGAGTTTCATTATTTGCTGTTTCTGTATTCGTGATTGTAGGTGAGAATAGAGTCCCCACAAATAATGAGGGGCTGCATTCCCCAACACTCCATGCATGTCTTCCAAGATGGCACTGGGGGCTTGATAGGCTCTGTATCTTTAAAAGCCCCCTTGAGAAAAGTACAGCACTGCATGGAGGTCACTGTGCTGGAAAATGGCTCTCATGATGAAGGGTTTTGTTTTCTTTTGCCAAATTGACTCCTGTTTGAAAAATAGTGAAGATCACTGTGCTGCTGCGTATCCTACAGTCATATGCCATCATTAGGCAGGCCCATCCTTTCTCTTTGACCAGTCTGCAGAGCCTAGAACATTAGAACAGCCCTGCTGGATCAGGCCCAAGGCCTATCTAGTCCAGCATCCTGTTTCCCACAGTGGCCCACCAGATGCCTCCTGAGAGCCCACAGGCAAGAGATGAGGGCATGCCTCTACCCTACTTCATCTCTTCCCTTTGCCATACTATTGCTTGAGCCCCCATATGCATGCCCTACCTGTATATTATAAGGAAACACAGCAGTTTGGACAGTGTCCCAGACACCTATCAGGAACAGGTGATGGTCCTAGAGCTGTATCTAGGTCAGAGCCTGGCAGGCTCGGCAGTTTTAATTAATTTGTGCTGCCCTACAAATTGCCTGCTATTCAGAGGCAAGTATATCTTTAAGCTATGCTTATGTGGTCAGCACACAGCGAGAGAAAGGAAGAGTGCCATTTTTAGTTACTTTCTTGATGTGAGCTGCAATTCTCTAGCGTCAGGCCTTGGGGTGGGTTTCAAAAAGTGGCATCAGGTCTTGACCTGCAACTCTACTAGTGGGAATTATTTTTAATTATAAATATTATAAGCTGCCCAGGGGAGAGGCTGACTCTGGGGCATCATGAGCACCCTTTGCTCACCTTTGCATCTCCATACTCTGGTCTTGTATAGATACCTTGGGTGTCCTGGAGACAAATAGTAAAGAATGCACATATTTTAATGTAGAAATTTTGTTTATATGGTGTGTATGGCTTCCATGCAGATTTGAGCTCTGAACTCCCCCACCCCCCTTTACAGTAAACCAGCCAATCGATTCTGTTCTGTTTAGATTGCAATCCCACTGGAGACAGAATTGTTAGCATTTGGAAGACACTGCTGTCAGTGGCACTGAACCTATGGGATGGAGCAGGATGTAAATGTAACAAATAAACAACGATTCCATGTTCCTCTATATCTCTGTGTGAGGAGAAGCAGTGATGGGAAGAGATGCTTGCAAGATGAGATGAGTAGAAGATGTCAGTGTTGAAGGCTTCACTATGCTTTTCTGCCAGTTCTTGAGCTGAGCTCTCTAAGCAGGAACCTGAGCTGATCCCTTCTGGGTCTGGCTCAAATTCAGCTCCACTTATTAGTGGCTGATTTGAGGCCTGGCCAGTTAGGACCGTTGTCCTTGTGTGCTGGGCTTTCTGGGAAATGATGCATCAGTGAAACTTAATTTTACCATAAATTAAAGGTTGCCTGAATTCACTGCCAGTTTTAGGATGGTGTTATAATTTCATTTTTACAGGAAGGTCAAGGGAGCTTTAATAGGGGGTTTAGAACATTTCCCTAGACCTCAATTAGGAGTTCAGCAGTGACCAGTGGGGTAGGGCAGAAAGCCATAAATGGGTGCCACCACTGATCAGCAACTAAAGCAGTGAGTACTGGTGCTAACACTGAGAGGCATGAGTGATGTGGGACACTGATGGTAATTGACCACAACAATACTCTGCATGGCTAGTGACGTTATTGGCCAATGTCGATGCAAGATGCTTCTGGCTATTCACCAGCCGCATGCTTGCATACAGCTATCTGCACTGCCTCTGTTGCCTTCCAGTGAGGGCCATTGATCAAGTCCCTTTCTCCATTGGTTACCACTCAGTAGCAACAGCAATTTACTGCCTTCTCCCTACCTTGCTGTTGACTTGTTAGTTGCATTCCAGCCTTGCAAATGCATTTCTGATAGAAGGGGTTTGGTTTTGGTTTGCGGAGAGTGGATTGCAAAATCATTTCAGGAAAATGTTCTTCTGATTAGACTTAAATCAACATGCCCTTTTGCTGCTGTTGTAGAAGAGGCTTTGATTATGTTACAAATTCCTTTCCTATCTTTGAGAATGCTTATGGAATGGCACGTGAGCAAAACACATTGAGAACACTTTCAGGCTTTGGAATTGGTCTCGGAGAATAACATGCACAGTTCACGTGTTAAGTTTGAAAACTCAGCAAAAGGTTTTAGATGAGTAGTCTAAACACTGGGGTATATGCTCTGCTTATGAGAGTTTCCTTTGTTCCCATGTTGCTATACATATCCTTGCTGAATCTATAAGGAGGCTTTCTATGCATTGTAATATTTGGATCCTCATAATGATTGAAATGTATCAATGTCCAATGGGTAAATGTGTCATTTAAAAGCAGCTGCCAAGCTTTCTCCCTGCTGCTCCAATTAACACATTCAGTACACGCTTGCCAGTGAGTGGTCTGTGTGTATGGGCTAAACCACTTTGCTGTTTGTTCAGACAGCATTGTATGAGATAAAAATGTGTGTATTGTTTACTGTTCTGTAAAAAAAAAAAAAAGGAGAGAGACAGAGAATGAAAAGAAATCAAATGGTATTTGAAGGTGTGCAGCTGTAAAATAGGCAGGGAATAATTACTAGGCTGCAGAAGCCTCTCTTGCTTTCAGATGTGGTTCAGTCCATTGAGTAAGGTTTATCCCCGCCCCTCTGGCCCCTCTTCAAATGATGGAGACACAGAATAGTGAAATTCTAGTGCTGGGATTCCTCTTGCTGTCAGACGCAGATCTTTTGAACTTTGTTCGGTTTATTAAAGTGTGCTTGACAGTGATCAGCATACCTTTTAAGCGTATGAATTTCTCTTCTTTTTAAGGCTGCAGTAGTCTCTTCAGTTCTTTTAATTCAGGGTCTGGTTAAAGGTAAAGAGCAGTGTCCTTTATTGTCAGAGCTGAAACTGATTTTTGAATGGTAACAAGCCGGCTGGTCAAAGGGGCCAGTTCTCCCTCTACATTTGCTGCTCATTCATGCTCAGACTGCTTTTCATGAAGCGTGGCTGTTGGGCAGCACCAACAAAAGGTACACGGACCTGATCTTGTGGGCTGGTGAATGAGATGGAGCGTTTCTTGGGCTTTGTGAAGCAGATAAGAAGATCGAGGAGAAGGAAAGGCAAAAAATACCGGCCAGAGGAGGATTATCATGAGGGTTATGAGGATGTCTATTATTATGCCTCAGAGCACTTTCCAAGTAAGCACTGTATCAATGTGTTTTTTGTTGCAATCACAAATGTTCACTATTGCTTTTAGGCATAAAAGGCTAATACCAGAATACTACCTTACCTCATACAAGTATTAAATAAATTCAGAAGCATTGTCTATTTATCTGTCTAGATGTGCTAACAAGATTTTTAAAAAGCTGTTATCATCCTGTCGGGTTAAAGAAAGGGAGGGTCGAAAGGCATGGTTAGTATTTCAGGTGCAGTTAATTGATTTCTATTGTTGTGAGCCTTTTATTAAAGCACTTTATGCTGTAAACTGATACTGCAGACCTTTTGTGATAATGCACGTGTGTCTGTGTGTATCGTTGTGTATGTGTGTAAAAATACCTAACTGCGATTTTAAAGCACATTGCAAAAGACAGCTGCTCATGCATGAAGTTAAAGTGAAGGATAAATGTTGTTGAATGCAAGTAAACCGGTTGTAGCTTTTCTTCAGGAAGTAGCTCAAGTTATTTTATTTGGTGTTGTTAAAGAATGAACTAATTGTTCTGTCAATTTACTCTGTTGCCAAGTGTCTGCAGCTGCAGCTTCTGAAAAGGCAACAAACAGCAAGTTTGAGACCTGTGCAACATCAGTACTGGAAAATACATTGTACTAAAAATATTATCTGTGTCTGTCAGTTCTCTGAGCTCATGCTTTGTCTTGTACCTATCCCAATGGATTGGAGATGCCCAGAAATGCCTGAGGGAACAATGGGGAGGGGATGCTACAGAGAGGCATTGCTGAGTTTATCATGCCATGCTTTATACAGAAGGTGTTGGCAGCGTAAGCAGTCATGCACAAACAGATACAGAACATGTTATCACGGATTTAAACTAGTTTAAAATCTTTGCAGCTCATAGTTTGCAGTCTGCTTTTCTCTGAGCATACACCCTTTACATCAAAAAATATAATATAGGTGATATGCCCTTTAAATACACTAAACGTTGGATATTTTTTAATGGAGTGATGATGAGATTTGTGCTGTACCATATTCTCTTTTCCAAGAACAGAGAAATATTAGTTTAGATGCAGTTCTGAAAAGTGCATGCTGGGTCTCCTGAGATTGTTGTACCTATCAAAAACGAGTAAGGTGTCTGATCAGTTCTAATCAAATTGCTAACAGTTTCACTTTTGCAGTGACTTATTGTTTTTGTCTAATGTCCACTGTGTAAAGTGTGTACTGTTTGAATTTTACTGTAGTTAATATTACTGAACTTGATCTGTCTCCACCAGCTAAAATAACAGATTTAGAGCTCAGTTTGTATAATCTGGTTATTTAAATTAATAATTTCACCCTGATTTGTTTTTCTGTGCACTTAGTTGCATGATCTTTGCCCAGTGCAATCCTCCTACATCTTAAGCAGGGATTTCATGGGGGCATCAGACACTAAGTACTTGTCAGAAATTAATCTATACAACACTGTGTAGAATCTGTACACGATTAAAATGACAACTTCTACAACTTTAGCCTACTCCACTTTCCAGAGTGTGCAGCTAATAATATAAGGCTTCTTTATTTTTATTTTGAAAACACATTTTAATTATAAAAAACCAACACCAAAATAAAGAGAACAAGTGGGTCAGACATATTTCTGTGAAGAACTGCATTGAGTAAGAGTGTGAATAGGATTGTCTTCTAATGATTGCTCATTTTAGAATGAAAAGATAGAATCTTCTTCATATCCTTTAGCCTCTCAAGAGCAAACACATAGTAATTTCAAGCTGGAGGATATGTTTTACAACACACTATTTGTCCTCTCAAAAATGTTGAAATTGGTAATGCTTTTGCAATTAGTCATAGCTCATAATATTAACAGCCACTCCAGTTTGAGGTATAATTTATCTATTCATGGATGGGAGTGCAAAGTTGGGAAAGGTACTTAGTTAACAAAACATGCTACAATAGACTCAAGCTATAGGGATCTGGTTATTCATCAGTGAGCTAGAACTATGATACTATTGGAATCTTGCATAATTTCTTCCTGGTGCACTTCTTGGCTAGTCTTGGATCACATGATTTATGCCACTCTGTTGTCTAGGAATGTAGGGTGCCTAATGAAGTTGGATACTTCCGCAGAAGGTGTCAATGGAATGTAGCTGTTTCTCAAACTTGCTATTGTTCATATTTGCATTTAGTGTGAATGCTAAAATGTTCTGACCTTGTAGTAATTATTTCTTATTTATGTGGAACAAAAGCTCTTTGATCATTTGTTGTTGATGGGAGCCCCACTGTCACTCAAAATAGTGGGATTTTCAAAGAAACATGATAGTAGGACACTTAAATGCCTTTGATGTGCATTGAAAACTGGGTGCTTCTCTGATCTTTGTGCTCTTGAAAATGTCAGTCTTACATCTTTCACTTTGTTAATATTTTTCTGTTGAAGTTTCGTTTAAAGTTGTAAGCAAACATTACTCCTATTATCAGCAATAGGAAAATACATAAAATGTGAAGGCTGCATTGAAAAAGATAAACCTGGGAAGAAACAACCATACACAGACAAAACCAGTTTTAATTAAAATAATAGTTAAAAGCAGAATAGGTGTCTAATGATCACATAAAAAATGACCATACATTTTAATACCTATGCCGGGAATACATATATTGCACCATGCAAGCATGGAATTTGGTACTGAACCCACAAATCTACCATTTTAAGTCTAATTTAATTATTTTTTAAAACATGCATCCAAAAGATAAAGTTTCTTAACATGGAAACAGTAAGAGCTCACAACAAGCACCTTCTGCTTCTTCTCTCAGACAAGTCTAAATATCCTGAATGGGAAGATGCTTGCCCAGCTGCTTGAGTCCTGTGTATTATGTTAGACTTCTGTAGCTGAGAAAAGTGGGTGGAGCTTCTCTCATTCCATATGGAGCTCTTGAAGATTTCATGCACAGGTGCAACTCCATATGCAAGGTTACACAGTGGGCCCACACAGAGGATAGCTGTTTTAGAGAAAACCAGGCCTTTGTTTTGGTTTGTTTGTTTGTTTGTTTGCTGCAACCCACCCACCAATTTAGGAGACAGACAGTGGACACTTGATAAAATTACCAGATTTAAACAGAAACAGTGCTACCTGTGCAAATAAAAGGAAAAAAGGAAAGATTGTGCCTTTGAGGTGGTGTCGACGCCTGGCGACCACATTACCATGTGGTTTTGATTTTATTAAATAAGTCTGCCTCTGAATATCTTAGTCTAGGCACCACAGTTAACTTTTTAAGTACCATGACTCCCTAGTGCCTGGGATGTGTCAAGCCCTGAGCTAAGCAACTCTTCCCCCCCCCCACCCTTCATCTCTGTACAGTCATACTGACAGGATCTGCATCTGTGCAGAGCAACTTCAGAACCTTCTCTGGAGCTTTAGCCACAAACGGGCGTTTCTCTGTCACTCCCCAGGAAGCAGAAGTACCCATGCATAAAGGGCTGGGTGAGCACTTTCCCCAGTCAGATCCTTTCTCATTGCCAATCTTCTGTTGCAGCAGCATTTCCACATCATTGCCAATCTTCTGTTGCAGCAGCTTTTAAGAACACTGTGCAGCAACATGCTTACTGAAACCTTTACTCAAGTTTGTTCTTGTCACATTTGGACCAAGTGTCCCTCGTTTACTTAGTTTAAGAGTTAGGTTGTTGAGGAGTAAGCAGTTCTTTTTTTTTTCTGCCGCCACAACCACAAACATAGCTGTAGCTTCTCTGTAATGTTTTCATAATTACAGCATGATAATTTTCAGTAACAGCAATAACAGTAATATCTCTGGGTAGTAACTGCTGTATCCATGGATGCACCAAGTTACATATTTCTGTTCTCCATGTGAATGGAAGACAGTAGGGGTACAACATGTGGAGAAGGTTTTGAAAATGTCTAATATGACTTCTATAATTCATTCATACCTTGGTTAAATGTTAACCAAGTTAACATTCCTAGTCTATCTTGGTTAAACTGAAGTGATCTGACTAGGATTGCCCTGAGATTCTGAGTTCTCACAATCAGCTCTGTGGGAGCATGTGGGGCTTGCTAATCCTGATTTAACTTTTAAACTAGGATCCTTGTGATTGTATGAGCAGAGTCTATGTAGGAAGTGCAAAGGTGCCTGTGTTCTGAGATTTATTTCTGCACTCTGTGCAAATGCGATTTTATGGCACTCCCCAAGCCCTGGCACAATTGGTTTCTGAGAGAGTTGACAGTTACACATTCAATAAATAGCTCCTGCAAACCGTTTCTCAATCCAGCTGATGAATCTCCATTTCAACTCCACATACTGATTTAAACTTGTGGGGGAGGATGGCAGAGAGAAAAAGGGTGAATTAATGTTGTTAATAATGCTAATAAAAATGAACATACGGGAAGTGGCAATTAATTGAATGAGATTGAATGGATGCATTCAATAAAATGAAGTAGACTGGCTATGAATTGATAGTGATTTTATCTGTTAATCACATTTGTATCCTGTCTTTCCTCCAAGAAGCTCAGGACACCATCCATTAAATTCTCACAATAACCTTGTGAGGTAGGTTAGACTGAGAGAAAGTGTCATGTCCCACTAGGTGTCCCAGGTCACCCGCTGTGTTTCATAGCTAAGCTGGGATATGAATCAGCTTCTGCAGTTGACAGACATTCACACTCTGTATTTGCAGTGAGCAGGGAAGAATTGATTGCTTTTGACATTCATTGACTGAAAAGCTGCAGATAATCATGGAATCAAAAGTGGAATATATTTGAAGGCCATCTGTTCTGATCCCGTATCTTAATGCAGGATCCTGTGCACATAAGAGAAAGGACCACCTATCAATTGATTTGAATTTTGGGAGCTAATTAGCTGGGATCATCAAATCCTCTGGGCTGCTTTGGTACACAAAGAACAGGAGGGCTATCCTTGCAGCATGGAAGCAAACAACTGGCAGTGCCAGCCAGTCAATGGCATTTCTGCCTGAAATGGGGGAACAAGCGGTGCCAGCACCTTTTCTCAATTTTCTGTTGAAACAGCACTCCCTCTCTCTTTCAAATATCTCTCCCTCCCTTCCTAACAAAGTAGGAAGGAAAGGGCTGGGGCAGAGCAGCATGGTGCAGTTTTCTCTTGCCTCCTCTTCAGGCCAGCAATGGGGAGGGTCCCACTGGATTGGCCACTGTGCTGCCCCTGAGAACTGCCCGTTCTGCTAGACATGATAGGGGAAGCCCTATAGAGCCCTATAGAAAGCCCTTTAGAAAGGACAGGTGGGTGGTACATGAAGGTTTGTCTGCATCCTTCAGTTTGGGTTGCTGTTAATGTGTTGAAGAACTAGCTTCATTTAACTGTTTTTAATTGTACCTGTCTATTAAACTGATGCAATTCATTACAATGTTTTTTTGTTTGTTTAACTGAAGTTTAAAGAACTCCCATTGGCTCTCAGTAACTCCAGAAATATACAGGTACACTCCATAATCTTAAAAAAAACCCAAAAACAAAAACAGGGCACCATTAAGGATGTGGATGCATCTCTACAAGGCACAGAGCTTTCCCCAAAATGCCACCAAATATTGTAAATATCCAGGTAGAGATGTGTAGCAACCTCACTTATCAGTCCTACAGTGAACTTTTCTCTCCATCCCCCCACCCCTGGATTCACCCTTTGAATCCCACCCCTGGATTCAAAGGGCTTTTTTAAAAAAACCCTTAAACAAAATGGAGGAGAGAGGAAGGATTGCCAGGTTGTAACTCTACATGGCGTCATTATATTTTGCCTGAACCTTAATGCTAATATGTTAATTTTCTTGATTTTTGTTAAGGAAAATGTTTGAATTATATAGTATGTGTGCACTCTGTGTGGAGGGGATTGTTAAATTTTTACCTCTGTAATACTTAAAATTTACACAGCACAAATGACTTAACCCATATTATCTGAAGCTTAAATTAAATCTGGACAAGACCAAGATCCTCGAGGCACTTTTACACACAGCAGGCTTTACCGCGGGTTTACGAGTAGGCTTGAGTGGATTTTTTTTACTCTAGATATTATTCTTATATCCCGCTCCTCCTCCAAGGAGCCCAGAGCAGTGTACTACATACTTAAGTTTCTCCTCACAACAACCCTGTGAAGTAGGTTAGGCTGAGAGAGAAGTGACTGGCCCAGAGTCAACCAGCAAGTCTCATGGCTGAATGGGGATTTGAACTCTGGTCTCCCTGGTCCTAGTCCAGCACTCTAACCACTACACCAGTGAAAAACCCAAATAACTCGCAGGGACTTTGGAGTAAATTTGGCCGATATGTGAACAGATTCCCTCCATTCCAGAGGAGAAGCAAGTTAAAGGGCTTTAAAAGCCCCATGTAAAAAACTTCCTGGTTAGGAGAAGGGCAGAACTCAAGTCTCACAGTTCCCTCAGAACCAGGAAGGTAGCTGGTGGTGAATGTGGGATTACAGTAGTTGCAATGCAGTTCACTCTTTTTATCTTTTGCAAATAGAAGTGCAAAACAAATAGAGAAACTAGAGGTGCAAAACAAGTTAAATGACTTGCTTCTTAGAACATTCATTGGACTATATATAGCTTTCATTTTCTGCAGGTTCTTCGGATCACATTTCAGACTGCGGTACCTTGGTTAACTACTGTATCTTCGTAAATTTTTACCCAATTTGGGCAAATGCTAGCACTTTTCACCTAGTTACATAGTGCCAAATTTTAGAAGGATTCAACAGATGGTTTCAACTTCATTATCAATAGAATATTCCAGGCTAAACATGTTAGAACATTTGGATAAGAAAATACATGTGAGCACTGTAAGATATTCCCCTGAGGGGATGGGGCTATAGCTCAGTGGAAAAGCATCTGTTTTGCATGCCAAAGGCTGCAGGTTCACTCCCTGGTATCTTCAGGTAGGGCTGGGAGCAGCTCCTGCCTGAAACCTTGGAGAGCTGCTGCCACTCAGTGTAGACAATAGCTGATGGACCAATGGTCTGACTTGATGTAAGACAGCTTCTTATGCATTAAGTATAAGTGCAGTTCTGCACATGTAGAATTAATGGTAACCCAATATAAATGCAAATAGAATGCATCATCATTGCACAAAACATTTTTACAAAGCAGACACATTTTTCCAGCTTCTTCAGGGATCAACTTCAAATTGACTTATCTTGATTATTTCTCAGTGGATCTAAGTCAAATTTGGGGAGGCGGTGGTGTTTTCCACCTAGTTACTCTGTGCCACTTTTCAGACAGATTAGACTACTTGTTCTGATTTTATGACCAGCAGAAATTTCAGTTCAGACTACCTCCTCTACTTTCAGCCGGGCAGATAGCCACCATTATTTTTGTGGGCAAAAATTATGTCATGGAACCATCATTCCACTTCTACTATGTGCTATAATCTGTGCCCTGACTTACTCTGCTGTTAAAATAATGAGAATTTCAAAGACTAGTGACTGACATACTGTTCAGTGGTAGTAACATCACTTGCATGCAAGTTGCACAAACCACATTATAGTAGAGTAAGCCAATTGAGTTTATTCTTTTGCAATGCATTTGCACAGTGTTGATCTTTGTGCAACTTAGGAAACATAGGAAGCTGCTTTGTACCGAGTCAGACCATCTATCTATCTAGCTCAGTATTGTCTACACAGACTGGCAGTGGCTTCTCCATGGTTGCAGGCAGGAGTCTCTCTCAGCCCTATCTTGGAGAAGCCAGAGAGGTAACTTGAAACCCTCTGCTCTTCTCAGAGCGGCTCCATCCCTTGAGGGGAATATCTTACAGTGCTCACATGTGGTCTCCCATTCAAATGCAACCAGAGTGGATCCTGCTTAGCTAATGGGACAAGTCATGCTTGCTACCACAAGACCAGCTCTCCTTGCTTGCACTGTTGTACAACTTGTGTGCCTACAACATTACTGGGCTGATGTACTATTGCACAGTATGTCATCCAATAATTCTCAATACTCAAATGATTTTTTCCCCTACAGAAAACAAAGCTCTATCCCTCAACTGAGTCTGATACAAATTTTTGAACAGAGTAAAGGGGGCAGGGGGTGAGGGACAGAAGATGTATGCTTGCTTAAAAGAGCTCATAAGCATGTAAATCTGCTTCTTTAGCATAAATTTTCATACTGCATTATGTTGGTCATTTCTCAGTGAATCTGCACAAAATATGGGGCAATAGTGGTGTTTGTCAAACAGTTATTTAATGCCAAATGCCATGTGGATTGTACACATGATTTGGATTTTAGGACTGATAGCATTTTCAGGGCTCATCATGGTTGAATGTTGTTTTTACTTCTCACCTTAACTATAGGGGAGCTCTAGGCCTCTATAATTATCGTGACCCAAAGTGTGTCCTGCTGTCGTCATATCTTGTTGCTCCCTTCTCACTAGAGGCATTGATTTAAAAGAAAACCTGTAATACTGCAGTCCTATGCATGCTTATTTGAGAATTAACCCACTGAACTCAGTGGAGGCTACTCCAAAGTGAACATCCAAATGATGAGGCTGCATTGTCAATTTAAATTTGAAAGCACTATAGATAATCTTTTATATACTGAGCATTATAGTTGAAAAGGCAATATATTCTAAGAGAGAACAAGGTACCATGCCAATAACTATGCTGGATTTTCTTAAATGCAATCAACTATCAAGGCCATTACACAGCAAAACAAGACAGAATCTACAGTATGATACACTTTCCTGATACAGATACAGCAGAGAGTGCATACTGTATATTAGCATTATGGAACCCTGGGCTTGCTAGTTTACTGAGCTGTTTTGTAGATGTTGCATTAGTAATAGTATGGTGTCAAAAACAGGAGCATTTCATAGAGCTTGTTGGACAGTTTCTATTAATAGTTAAAGTCTGAATAGACCTCTACAGATGATGCTACTTATGATGCATCAAGGATTTTGAGGGCTAGAAAGATGTCATTTTGTACATTTTCCAGTAGCGAAGCTATTTTTTGATTATGTTAGAAGTAGCTGAGTTTGGCAAATGAAAGACTTCTCCGAGTGCTTAAAGGTATATTTCTGGTACATAATTATTACATTTTTTGAATGGACTCTAAGGTTATTCCACCAGTATATCAATGATAACTAAGATTATTTAATCTGTATTTGGGCAGAGTTCCAACAGTCTGCAGTGATAAAAGGAGTTTTAATACTGTAGTCTACTTACTGCTGTCAGGGGAAGAAACTTAGTGGAAAGCCACCTTCACTTTTTATGTCACATCCTTGGCATTTCCCTAACAATATGAGAGAACTACTGACCAGGTCCAACTCTGAAACATTTTGGTTTTTCTCTAAGATGGCTGTGTTGATATGGGCATGGGCACAGGGTTTGCTTTATAGTGGGACTTGCTTTCTGGTAAAATAGCATAAAGAGACCTATACTCTAAGGTGGGGCCATAGCTCAGTGATAGAGCACTTGTTTGGCATGCAGAAGACCCCAGTTTCAATCCCTGGCATCTCCCAATAGGGCTTTGAAAGATTCCTGCCTGAAACCTTGGAAAACTGCTGCCAGTCAGTATAGACAGTACTGGGCTAGGTGGACCAATGGTCTGACTCGGTATAAGGCAGTTGCCTATGTTCTTATTTATGGGGGGAGAGCTAATCTTGTGGAAATGAGCATGAATTGTCTCCTTTGCTAAGTAGGGCCCACCTTGGATTGCATTTGGATAGGAGATCACATGTGTACACTGTACGATATTCTCCTTAGGGGCCATAGCTTAGTGGAAGGGCATCTGCATGCTTGCAAGCAGAAGGTCTCAGTACCCTCCGTGGCATCTCCTGGTAGGGATGTGAGAAACCTCTGCCTATAACCTTGGAGGGCAGCTGCCAGTCAGTGTGGACAATACTGAGCTAGCTGGACCAATGGTCTGACTTGGTATAAGGCAGTTTTCTATGCTCCTGTGCTCATATTTCGATGCCACTTGAGATTGCAGGTAAGGTTCCGATGACTGAGCAGTTCTCCATTGAAAATTTTTTGCTCTACATAGAAAACAAGTTGTCAGTGGGATAAGTCTGTGTAACCTTTTCCTGATGCACTACTTTTTAAATAGAGAACTTTCCAGTACATATTTGCTAAGGCTGTGCATTGAATCCAAATCAATATCACCCATATCAGCAGCATTTCACATTATATCATTTTGGATGCAAAATCACTAATATTGGCACTGCCCAATATGATATTTCCCATATTATATCACTGTATTGAGCTGCATCCTGTGTTCAGATGGCTGTTTATATGATTTACAGTGTAGCTGATGATGACACAAAGCTTCCTTGCTGTCGAATCTGGTGATGAGCCAAAATGGAATATGCTGGGTGTGTGGGCAGGTGGGAAGAGAACCGTGATGTGACTGGCATCTCTGCTTAGACTGCTTCAGTGCCTCAGGCTTGCAGCTGCACCAAGCATGCTGCAATTGGTTCATCTCTCTTCCTATCACAGAACTTGTGGGGGGTGGGGAATTTAGAATGGTATGTTATGAGGTATTTGACAAAACTCCACCCTTCTGTGAGCAGGTGGGGGTAAATATGTACTGGAACACACCCCATATGACCAAGGGAAAGTCTTGCATGTAGTATGTTGTTGTTGTTTTTGTTTTTAAAAAGGTTATGCAGACTTACCCCACTAATGTCTAGTTTTCTCTGCTGATCATGTGTTTTGTATGGAGTTCAGTCATCTGAACCCTAACTGCAGTCTGCAATGGTACAGTCTAGACACAAGTCTTTATGATGAATTTAATGATAACTAGGCCTTGATTGCCAATTTCTATTTGTGTTTTATTCCTATTATATCTGTGACTGTCGGACAGCTGAGCTAATAGGTATCTGAGTAAATTCTTCACTTGGTGGGTTGAACTGTGTTACAAGCTTTGTTTTGTGCTGTGACAGAATATATGTTAGTTGATACTGTACATCATATATTGTGTTTGATGCAGTGGCATGTCTGATATGTTTCAGCAATTTCTACCCATGCTGAGAGAATAATCAATATTGGCAAGTGCTTTTGAAACTCTATAAACCTAGGATATCTAAGTTCATACTGTATGAATCAACTGTATTAAATGTGAACAGGGTATTTTTGAGGCTGTTGCATCGCAGCTAACTGCTATTGTGGTTTATCATTTATATAATACTTCAGTGTGAACAGTTATTCCATAAATTTGATCTCACAGGAGTCCTGTGAAGAAGGCCAATGCTTTCCTCTCTTCCCTTTTTTGCAAGTGGGGAACTGATTATTAAGGATTTTCACAAGACATTTGAACAATAAGTTTGTATAGGTATTTGGTTGCATTCCCTTCCCTCTGTTTTTTTCAAGCCAGGTACACTGTCTGAAGTCATCACCCTGACTTCATCTTGTTAGAAATCAGTTTCACTCTCTTTGGACTTGAGGATTGTGCTTCGTATGCCCTCCTTGCAATGTTATTTATTGTAATCTTTGTACTGTGTCTCTAGGTGCCACTATAGTGCTGTTTGTTTCATCATTAGATTCCTTATTCATGAAGAGACAGCAAAACAATCCTGTAGCAGGAGCTAGCACTATATGCTCCATGAAAACACTTTCATGGAGCAAATAAATGCTCCATGAAAACTCTTGCATTAATCTTCTATAGTATGAAGTGACAAACACCTCAGTTTCTTGATTTACACAAATAAGCAAGCATGAAAGGCACCTGAACAGATAAACTATGGAGACAGTTCAGCGAAAAGGGATTTTCCAAACTGTAATGGGAAGCATTTTCAGCCACTTTGGCTTGAACACAGTCAAAGGCACTTGGACTTACAGATAAGGTAAATTTATTGGATTGTGTAAACTGGCCCTACGAGAGATTGACTTAATTAAGGTTATTCATTTAATCCTTGATAAAGATGAGGACACTACTTTACTCTTTCCTATTTTACAGTGGACTGCACTGGAACTAGTTTATGTACAAATGACTGAGCCCAAAGTGATAAGAGTAGTAGGGCTTAGTTTTCACAAACACGGATGGTGGATAGGTAGATTATATGCCACAGTGATATCTAGACCACATTGTGTCGTACACACCAGATGACAATTTAAGGAACCTCTTCTCAGTTTATGTTCCAGTTATGTATAAAATTGTCTTGCTGCAGTCAGGACACATCTGTTCCTCATTTTCAATTCTTAAAATGAGAAAAACCAGCTCATTGCCTGAAATGGGTTCACAAGGATTTTATTTTTTATTTTTATTTTTTTGCATGGATAGCTTTGAACAGGTTGGAATGAACTCAGGGACAAGTAGTGATGTTAAGCCCCTGCCCTCCAGAGTGATTGGAGAGGGCAAAAGAGCGATTGGAGAGGACAAAAGAGTCCAGTTAGCAAGCCCCCAACCCAGGGGCCCAGGGACATTTGTCCCACCATGATCACTTATAACTGTGCTCTTGGCATTGAATCATGTGAGCCTGCAGCTTAGACTGGTATAGTTTAGAAAAATGCTTACCTCTTCCTGTTCCTATCTGAGAACAGTGAATGAGTTTGTGTAGGTGGTTTTGCTCTTCTCATTGTCCACCAGCTTATGGCCACCATCCCCCCCCATAATTCTCCATACTAAATACCATTCTGGGATGTTGTGGGGAAAATGGCATCCTCCACCGGTGACCACCTTTTAAAATTTTTTTATTTTAACCACAATGATCTGGAATGCCACTATGTCAGGCACATTATGGTAACAACATGGTGACAAAGGCTAATGGTCCCTGGTGGTTCCTGAGAGCAGGAACAAGTAGCAGATTTGCCATGACACTGAGGCCCCAGCAACTGTCGAGGGGTACCATATGCTGACACCTGAGATCCAGGTGTATGTAGCACCTTATTATAAATTTGTTCTGATAGAAGTGCCATTTCATTTTCATGTCCTCTAGACCAAGGATACTCAGTGTGTGGGTCCTCATATGTAATTGGACTTCAACTCCCATAATTCCCAACCAAAGGCCACTGGGACTGGGGATTATGGGAGTTGAAGTCCAATTACATCTGAGGACCCACACATTGAGACCCTGCATTGAAACCCTGCTCTAGACCATATCAGTATTGAATCCTCCATCATATGTTGAGGTTTAGCCCTAAGCAATTGTTACTTGTTCAGTTCCAATATAATTGATAGTCCGGCTAACCTATAAGGTGTTCAAGACTATGGGACCTTATAGTGCAGAATAGCTAAGTGACAGCGAGTATATCTTTAAGGGCAAGAAGGAAATGGATTCTAGAAATAATGCACAATGAAAGAAAGACTGACCCACTAAAACATTCATGAATAGAGCTGATCAGCAAACATTAGAGGAGAAAGTGTAAGGGTGAAGAGTAATTAGCTTTCTAACACAGCCAATAAAACTTGAAAAGCAAGAGAGGGGTGTGTGTGTGTGTTGGGATAACTATTCCCACCCACCCAATACATTACTTCCTTTCTCCTCAGGATATTACTTTTACGAATGAAGTATCCACTGCTTAGATCTATCATGTCTTGCTTTCCTTCATCCGCCCTGTACACTAGCTGTTTTATGTTACAGAGACTTGTGGGATGTTTTGGTTGTCCCATTGCCCCCTAAACAATATAGTTTCCCAAAAACTGGACTAGCTTTTAAAACAGATCACCTCACAACTTCTACAACAATATTCAGTATGTGTTTTTGTTTTCCCTCATTTATTTATTTATTGCTTTCTTTTAGGGTACAATTGCAATATGGCCTTGTAATGGGGTGTTGGTTTTTTTGTAAGTATGATTGTCTTGACACTTTTTTGAACCAGAGGCAACATAAGCACACATTTACATCCTACATTAGATCTTGGATTTTGTAGGATTGGCAATTCTCATTGTTAGACATGCTTGCCTTCGCCTCTTCTACCCTCCATCTTCCGGAGCAATGCCAGCCATCTGCTCCTGCTGGGGTCCCAAGATCACTTCCTTCCTTCCATTCTCATTGAGCCTTAGTTTCTGAATCCTGAAGCAATGTTGCAGTTCACCAGCCTATTGTTGTATTCCATTAAAGTTCCACTAGATGCCTTGTATGTCTTTCTCGTCCAGTGCTGCTGGGGTCCCTTGATTGCTGGTTTGTTTTTACTTCCTTATAGCATCAGGCCCTTTATCTTTCCTTCACCCACCACTGTATCTGAGCTACAAAAACATGTGCATCAAGATACTCCTGAGAGCGAAAGTCCCTGTCACCTTTGATCACGCCAGCCAAAATTGCAGCTTGCCACAAGGTGCTGAATTAGGCAGCCCTTTATACTCACTTAGCTGTAACAGTGCCCCTCTTAGTGACCTTCTATTGCAGAGGTATATGTAGGTATCAAGAGAAAAATATACACATTGTACAGAAAGTTACAGGGCTGAAAGCTCTATACACGAATGTCCTTGGGTTTCATCGGTTACCCAGATGGAAAACTCATTTTGAACACTGACTGATTTGCTAAAGTTCTCCATCCTCAAAACGATATAACTATAACTCTAATGACATCTAAATGAAGAAAGGTGAAATACTTGGACCATGTTCTCTCAGTTTCTATAAATTCTTATTAGATTTGTAGACTCTTTCCAGCAGAGCACAAAGAAGAATCAATCTAAGCATTTTTTGAGTGGTAGGATTTCATTCTTGTGAGGAATATTGTTTTAATCACTGATTTCTTTCTTAGGCTAGTCATGGCATAAAAGCTTTTCTTAAGCAGTACTTACTCATCATAACAGAGTTCTTATACATCTGCTCATAAAAACTCTGCTTCTCCTTGCTTGTCTGCATTTTCTTTTAGATCTATTGTATTCTGCCGAAAAGGTAAGATAGTTATTTTCAAATCAACTCGATGCAATTTTAGGGTGGTTTAAAAATACAGAAAAGACATGATCCAGACTCTGTCCTACATGCTCCATTTGGTGCATGCAGCTTTCTACACCTGGAAAGGGGAGGATTTGATAGGATGCTGGATCATGCTTTGAATTATTAAGGTAAATAAAGTCTATAAAGCCTGAACATTTGCTATTGCAAAACCTTATACTGAGAGGGTAGGTTAACTTGACTCCCACTGATGTTAATTACTATTTCATTTCTAACATCAGTGGGAGCAGCTAAGCCACTGTGATAAATTCCAAGGTAAAATTTAACTGTAAGCTCCATTTATATTATCTTGCACAGTTGTTTACAATCTTTAAAGGAAATATCTAAAATCCCCACCCCACCCCCACCCTAAAAAATTCCAGTGGGAAATAGTGCCTAGAATGTTGGGCATGGATGTGGTGAATACAAATATAATACTCCTACTAAGTTATGGAACTCACTGGATAGCTTTGAGTAAGTTTTTATCCATTAGCCTAACTTAGGAACATAGGAAGCTGCCATATACTGAGTCAGACCATTGGTCCATCTAGCTCAGTATTGTCTACCCAGACTGGCAGTGGATTCTCCAGGGTTGCAGGCAGGAATCTAAATCAGCCCTATCTTGGAGATGCCAGGGAGGGAACATGGAACCTTCTACTCTTCCCAGAGCGGCTCCATCCCCTAAGGGGAATATCTTACAGTGCTCACACATCAAGTCTCCAGGGCAGGGCAGACCCTGCTTAGCTAAGGGGACAAGTCATGCTCGCTACCACAAGACCAGTAGTTGTGTTGTGAGATTCAGTTGACTCTATGAGACATTAAACATGTCATTGTCTTGTATAGGTGTGTTTTTCCTTTTGAAATAGCAGGTGCATGGGGTAGGGGCAATCCAGATCGGAATCATGGTGCAAGTGGAGAAAGGGAAGCTTTACCCTTTTACATTCCCATGATTTTCACATTAAAAATTGCCCCCATGTGCCTTCTACTGCAGAGGTACCTTGGGAGGCAAGGAGCTCTTTCATGTGGGATTTTCTGTTGGAAAATGCATTAAAGCTTCCCCACCCACCCTAAGGTCCCAGTCCAAGTTGGGCCTCCCCATGGCTCCTGTTTTAAAATGTTTTTAAAGCCCCACCTTGTCTAGTTTGGGTGGGATACAAATACAACAAGTAAATCATATTAAGTTCAGTTCTCAGACAGCAGCAGATAACATTTTGCATTTTTATTTATTCTTTATTTATTATGCTGCAAGTGCTCAAGGATATTGATGGCTGATACTGAGTAAATACAATCACTTAGCACAGCTGAATGAATGCCACCTTTCCCAGTCCTGAACTTCTCATCTCCTTCTGCAGTATCCTCTAGGTCTGCAAAGACTGGTGCAAATCCTTCTTGGCCACAATGAAAATTAAAGTGAATGTAAGCGTTTCCTGGGCATGGGGCAGTATCAACTGTCCAGCTTTTCCCTTCCAAGGCAGAACCATGCCCTCCTGCAGCCATTTCTATTAGACTGCAGCAGAGGGTGAGGCAATAAAGTGAGGCCTCCTCCATCAACCTAGAATAGGACTTCCCAACCTTGGATCCCCCAATGTTGTTGGACTACAACTCTCATCATCCTCAACCACAATGGTGATGGTCATTGTGGCTGGGAATGATGCAAGTTGTAGTCCAATAACATCTGAGGACCCAGGGTTGGGAACGGCTAGCCTAGAGGATACTGTAACTAAGCCTATGTGCTCTTGAGTGCCAATGTATCTATATAATTAATCCTTGAAAACATGCCCGTGGGAATGTGTCCCGGCACCGAGTGGATTGGCTGGGCAGCGGAGGCGCCAGATTGGCTGGGTGGCAGGAGCTCATGTGCAGCAGGAGATTGTTGAGCTGCTGCTGGGAGAAATGGCAGCGGCAGCTTGCCCGCCCACTGGGGTCAGGAGGCGGCTGGGCCACCAAGAAGAGGAGGCAGCGGCCAGAGGGGACGGAGAAACCGGCAGGAGAAACCGCAGGCGGGAAGGGGGAGAGAAGTGGGCCGGGCAGGCGTCAGAGATGCCCACCGGAAGACAGAGTCAGGGAGAAGGGGCTGGGCGGGGGGAGAGTCGAACTAGAGTCACAGACGCTATGCTCCTGGTCAGCTAGTTCAGAGTAATTTGTCTTTATTACTGGCAACCAGGGGCGTAGCAAGGTTGGAGTGGGCCCAGAGGCAAGATTTTAAAATGCCCCCCCCCACTGAAACTCAGCTCATGAAGTAAAGAAATCTTAAGTGAGGCTGATTAGTGGTAACAAACAGCATACACACACACACACACACACACACACACATACATACACCTATGTGCCACAATAGAACATCATCCTAAATTATTTTTTTAAAGGTTTTGTAAATTGTGGACAATGCAAGTCATTTAATAGTACTAGAGAAAGACATGCTGTTCTGGTAGCTCCTGGTCTTAACACTCACATCAGTTTTGGAGGATGAATACAACCGTAGGAAGCCCGGGCGTGTGCATGGCTGGGGGAGTCAGTCATGTGACTTGCCTCTGGGGGCCCCCCCAAGGCAGTGGGCCTCCAGTCAACTGTCTTTCCTTGCCCTATTATAGTTACTCCCCTGCTGGCAACACTGAAAGTCCTGCATATTGCACTTCCTGGGAGCCTGCAAGCCTGTCCACCGCAGATGAAGCCTATCTGCTATAGCTAGGAACATAGGCAGATGGCAAGCCAAGGATAGCTTGGGTCCAGGGTACTTAAAAGAGCACCCCATTGCCTATTAAGATAAACTGAAGAGGTCTGGTTATGGTTGCCACCAGCTCGTTTGATGGCGATTCAGGACCAGGCCTCTTCTGTGGCTGCCCCGGGGCTTTGGAATATGTTCCCTGTCAAAATAAGAGCATCTCCATCTCTGATTGCTTTTAGGAGGACCCTCAAGACACACCTGTTTTCTCAGGCATTTAAGTGAAATTAATTTTAAAAACTGTTTAATTGTTTTTATCCCGTGAAATTGTTTTCACTTTTTTATTCTGTGAAATTGTTTTAATTGTTTTTACTCTCTTTTATATTTGTTGTGTGTTTAAATTGTGTACACTACCTAGAGATATCAGGCAGTATATAAATATGATAAATAAATAAATATACTAAGTCAGACCAAATATACTGTCAGGGAGAACTTACCTCTGATTACAAACCCAAAGGTATTCCCTTCTTTATGTAAAATAACTTCCACAGTTCTAAAAATGAGACCTGAGCCTTGTACAGCTGAAAGATAAAACAAGTTGTCTAATGACAGCAATACATTACCTGATATAATAAAAATTGCTGCAGTTTTAGATTTAGAAAAAACAGGCTACAAAAATGATCAGCCAGCAAGACCATGATTCTTGTTTTGAAAAGTAAGAGAGCCTTACCCTGATTTCCACCCTGATTTATACCCATGTCTTCAAACCATGGTGTGACCCAGGACTGCACAACTTTGGCCATCCAGCTGTTGTTGGACTACAACTCCCATTATCCCCAACCACAATGACCAACAGTCAGAGAGCTGGAGGAGGGCCGAAGCTGTGCAGGCCTGGTATGACCTTATTTTAAACACCAAGGGACAAAATTCAAAATTAACACTGAATGATATAGAAAGATGGCTTAAAGTCTGATTGACTTAAATAAGTCAGTTTAAAGAATATCACTCCCCTGCCCTCTCAGTGAGGGCAGGGGGACTTTGCCCTGTAGAAGACAGAGCAATGGGACTGAATCATGCATTGATTAGCTTCACTAGACAAAGGAAGCTGCCTTCTACTGAGTCAGACCATTGGTCCATCCAGCTCAGCATTATCTACACAGACTGGCAGTGGCTTCTCCACTGCCCTATCAGGAGTCTCTCTCAGCCCTATCTGGAGATGCCAGGGAGGGAACTTGGAACCTTCTGCATGCAAGCATGCAGGTGCTCTTCCCAAAACAGCCCCATCCACTGAGGGGAATATCTTACAATGCACACACATGTAGTCTCCCATTCAAATGCAAGCCAGGGCAGACCCTATTTAGGAAAGGGGATAATTTATGCTTACTACCACAAGACTAACTCTTCTCAAATTAAACAGCTCACTGTTTAAGAATCAGTTATGCATATGCTGGCCTTTAGAGATCAGAAAGAAAAGTCAGAAGAGACCAGCTAAGAACAGTCATGTAGAGAGGTACTCTGCATTGGACAGAAAGATGGTTCTCTGCCCCTTATTTATTGATTTGATTTGATTTGATTTCTTTACCACCCTTCCAAAAATGGCTCAGGGCAGTTTACATTAAAACAAAACTAAAATCAATTAACTATTAAAATCAAAAACTTTAAAACAAAAAACAAACAAACATAAAACCATTATTAAAACAATTAAAATAGTTTGTGAAACCCTGGAAAACCAGGCCAAACCTTTACGGTTTAAAAACAGTTTAAAAATCTTGGAAGGCCAGGCCTAACAGATAGGTCTTAAGGGCTTTCCTGAAGGCCAATAAAGAACTCAGATTACGGATTTCTGCTGGGAGTGCATTCCACAGCCCCAGAGCAGCTACAGAGAAGGCCTGCCTCTAAGTCACCACCAGACATGGTGGTAACTACAGACAAACCTCTTCAGATCACATTAACGTGCGGTGAGGATCATGCAGAAGAAGGCGCTCTCTAAGATAACTCAGACCTAAGCCATTCGGGGCTATAAAGGTAATAACTGAAGTTTTCAAACTACGTACAAAGGCAGCCCCACGTAGAATGCATTGCAATAGTCAAGCCTGGAGGTTACCAGTTGATGCACCACTGTTTTTAGGTCATCCTGTTCAAGGAATGGACGCAGCTGATGAATCAGCCGAAGCTGATAGAAAGCATTCCTGGCCATAGGCTCCATCTGAGATACTAGGGTAAGGCCTGGGTCCAGGAGTACTCCCAAGCTGCATACCTGTTCCTTCCAAGGGAGTGCAACCCCATACAGCGCACAAAGGTCTAACTCATCCCTCAGACTCTGAGCCCCTACAATGAGCACCTCCGTCTTGCTTGGATTCAGTTTCAATTTGTTATCCCGTGTCCAGCCCATTGCTGCCTGTAGGCAGGCATTTAGGGAATGAATGCCATTTCCTGATGATGAAGATGAAAAGAAGTAGATTTGGGTGTCATCACCATACTGATAGCACCCAGCACCAAACCTCCTGATGACCTCACCCAGCAGTTTCATGTAGATATTAAAAAGCACTGGTGACAGAATGGAGCCCCGAGGGACTCCATATAACAGTTCCTGTTTTGAGGAGCAACTGTCACCAAGTTCCACCATCTGGAATCTACCTGAGAGAGAGAGGAGCGGAATCACTGCAAAGCAGTGCCCCCTATCCCCAATTCCCCCAGGCAATCCAGAAGGATACCATGGTCGATGGTATTGAACGCTGCCAAGAGATCCAAAAGAACCTGCAGAGTCACACTCCCTCTGTCGATTCCTCAGTAAAGGTCATCCATCAGGCTGACCAAGACTGTCTCAACCCCATAGCCAGTTTGAAATGGGTCTAGATAATCCCTTAGAGTGCTGGACTAGGAATGGGGAGACCCGAGTTCAAATCCCCATTCAGCCATAATACTAGCTGGGTGATTCTGGGCCAGTCACTTCTCTCTCAGCCTAACCTACTCTAACCTTCTCTCTCAGCCTAACCTACTTCACAGGGTTGTTATGAAAGAGAAACTCAAGTATGTAGTACACCGCTCTGGGCTCCTTGGAGGAAGAGCGGGATATAAATAATGTAATAATAATAATGATAATAATGATAATGATAATGATTTACAAAGTGATTTTTACAAAATGATCATTTACAAAATGATTTTAGAAAATTGCAAGAAAATACAAAATGATTTTAGAAAATTTGCAAAATGATTTTAGAAAATTGCAAGAGAAGAAAAACCAATCTAAGTGTTGCATGGATTGATTACAAGAAAGCCTTCGATTCATTGCCTCACACATGGATACTAAAATGTTTAGAAACAACTGGTGTCAGCAAAAACATTCAGATATTTATTAAAAAAGCAATGAGCAGGTGGAGTACACAGTTAACAATCAATGGTGAGACACTTGGACAGGTTAGCATTAGAAGAGGCATTTTCCAAGGGGACTCACTATCCCCTCTGTTGTTTCTTATCGCCATGACCCCACTTTCACAAATACTAAACAAAACAGGCCTCGGATACCAAACATCTAAAACATCCAGTCAAATAAAACATCTGCTGTACATGGACAATCTGAAGTTGTATGGAAAGTCCCAGTCAGAAATTGAATCACTGCTAAACATTGTCCGTATATTCAGTAGCCATATAGCAATGGAGTTTGGACTAGACAAGTGTGCTGCATTAATAATGAGCAGAGGGAAAATAAGAAAAACAGAAGGAATAGAACTGCCCAATGGAAGCAAGATCAAGAACCTGGAAGAGAAAGAACCTTACAAATACTTGGGCATTCTCCAGGCTGATAACATCGCACACACTGAAGTTAGAAGAAAAATTGGAAGTGAATACATCAGGAGAGTTAGAAAAATCCTCAAGTCCAAACTCAATGGCGGGAACACCATACAAGCCATAAACACCTGGGCTATACCTGTTATCAGATACAGTGCAGGAATAATAGACTGGACCCAGGCAGAGTTAGAGACGCTAGATCGTAAGACCAGGAAAATCATGACCATCAATCATGCTCTGCACCCCCGCAGTGATGTCGATAGGCTATACCCCCCTCGCAGCTCAGGTGGAAGAGGAATGCTGCAAGTCCATCAAACAGTAGAGGAGGAGAAAAGAGGCCTTGAAGAATATATAAGGGACAGTGAAGAAGATGCACTTTAAATGGTCAAGCACGAGAAACTATTCAACACCAATGAAACAAAGCAGGCCTACAAGAAAGAACAAGTCAAGAACCGAGCAGAAAAATGGAAAACTAAGCCCCTTCATGGTCAATATTTGCACAATATAAGTGGAAAATCAGACATCATCAAGACCTGGCAATGGCTTAAGAATGGCAACTTGAAGAAAGAAACAGAGGGTTTAATACTGGCTGCACAAGAACAGGCACTAAGAACAAATGCAATAAGTGCAAAAGTAGAAAAATCCACAAAAAACAGCAAGTGCCGCCTTTGTAAAGAAGCAGATGAAACAGTGGACCACCTAATCAGCTGTTGTAAAAAAGATCGCACAGACTGAGTACAAACAAAGGCATGACAAGGTAGCAGGGATGATACACTGGAACATCTGCAAAAAATACAAGCTACCTGTAGCCAAGAATTGGTGGGACCATAAAATTGAAAAAGTTGAAGAAAATGAAGATGTAAAAATATTATGGGACTTCTGACTACAAACAGACAAACATCTGCCACACAATACACCAGATATAACTGTAGTCGAGAAGAAAGAAAAACAAGTGAAAATAATCAACATAGCAATACCAGGGGATAGCAGAATAGAAGAAAAAGAAATAGAAAAAATCACCAAATACAAAGATCTACAAATTGAAATTGAAAGGCTGTGGCAGAAAAAGACCAAAATAATCCCAGTGGTCATTGGCGCCCTGGGTGCAGTTCCAAAAGACCTTGAAGAGCACATCAACACCATAGGGGCCACAGAAATCACCATCAGCCAATTACAAAAAGCAGCTTTACTGGGAACAGCCTATATTCTGCGATGATACCTATAACAGCAACAACACTGACAATAAAATTCAGCCATCCTAGGTCCTTGGGAAGGACTCGATGTCTGGATAAAACAAACCAGTCAATAACACCTGTCTGACTGTGTAAATAAATAATAATAATAAATAATATCTTCACAACAGACTTCAGACTTTTGTTCTCCTTACTGTTTCTCAGACCTTGAAGACAACAGAAACCTAGACAACCCCAGAATGTATAAATGCCCTCCTAAATATTGGCTCTCATTATAGGCTTTCAATATAGGTTTCCTATAGTGGAAACAGTTTAATATTTGTCTTGCATAGAAACTTTCTGTTTCCTTTGCACAGATTCCCAAAAGGATAGATGTTTGCTAAATAACATGCTGATTTCAGACAAACAAACCATGTGAGCCGCACACATTTGCATCTGACATTTGCTATTCTGTTAGAAGTAACTATAGAGACATGGGCAGTTTTGTTTCCTAGTAATGGCACTCTAGTGGCTCTAATGACATCAAGTGCACTCTGGCTGCAACAAAAGAAAGATTATAATCAGGTCGTTTCACTTTATTTAAAAAGGTTATTCCAGTCTATTTCCTGGTGAATATGTTGTCCTCACTAAAGATCACCTCAGTGAAGTTTTAAACGTTTTTGTCAAGGGGAGGTTTGGTTATGTCTGCTTTTAATGTTTCTACCCTCTTGTAGTGTCTGCATTGGGAGGTTCTTCATGGACTTCCATATGGTCAGCCAGAGGGTTTTTTAGATTCCAATAATCAAATATCGATGTGGTCCTGGATAATCTGTTGGATCAAAGAGATAGGCTGGAGGATATAGAGTGTGTTAGCTTCCACAAGCTGGTCAGTTCGCATTCTCCCACTTGGAATGCTGCCTTGTCAATGCTGTCATAGTAATATAGGGACAAGATGTCCTATTTATCTGAATCCAAGACTAGGTCCCCCCGCCCAAGTTCTTTGATGTTAGAAATAGTGGGGGTTGTCTTAAATTCAGAGTCATCTTCTATTCTGGTAAATATGGTATCTGCCTAAAACTCTTGAACTGCTGTAGGTCACTGTAGTTGGTGTTTTCTCTCTCCCCTTCTGTGAAAGAGTGCATTACCCGGTACAGTCTCCCTAAAGATTACCTAATGGTGAAACATTTATAAAACCCACCCCACATCACCCCTTCAGAATTGCATGAGGCTCTTGCCTCACCCAGAAAGAGCTCATGATGGAATGGCGAAGGACTATCCATCATAATTTAGTAAAATAGATGTGTTATAACTGAGTGGTGAGAAGTAGTCTTTCATTTCTATCTCTTATGGAAATGTCATTTGTTCAGAAGATGCTTATGAATGTTAATTAAATTTAGTTAGAGTAATGATTTGTATTTAGAGCAATATTGTTTGTGAGGAGCCTAGAAAACATCCAACACACTCAGAAAATCTATACTGCAAATAAATGAGAGCTATATAACCTCAGGGGAGACATAGGATAAACTCAAAGAATTAGGAGGTTTGAAACAATGTGAGTCCATGTGTGTGTAATTAGTGTGCTATTATTGCATGTGCACAATGTCCTTATATAAGAGGTCTTTAAAAGATTCTATGTGTTTACTTCAGTTAGCATTTTCATTGTATTTGGAGTCTATTGTGTACGAATGAAAGTTTAGTATTGACCTGGATATAAACTCTTCACTACATCTTTTTTAAGTCCCTTACTGTCATTTCTCCTCACCTATACCTTCTCCCAACCAAAAAGTAGACTCTTTCTTCTTTTATCAGAATATTTACGGCGTTTAAATATGGTGCATGACCAGAAAACTAATGGAATTATGAAGCCCTAGGTAACTGAAACCAGCTGAAAGTACAGAAGAAGGCATTCTTGCTTAGACTATAAAACCTGGTTTGGAATGTACCTTCAATCATGTATTTCCAGCCAGCATTTTAGATATTTCCCAAACTTCACGCTAAAAATAGTGTGTTATGGAAAATACATGTATAGGATATATTATATAAGAGGGTTTAAAATATATTAGTTTAAAATATGGTTATACTATATATTTCTAAACCAGTTCTGCAAGTTTGCCACCATCAAATACTCTAAATTCTGAACAAGTGGAAATATAGAGGGATTGGATCCAACCAAGATGACTAACAGCAAATTTCTTCATACTAAGGTTTGCAAAGGATGGTACAAGCAATCCAGAGTACTTGGTTATGGAGATCAGTCAGGGGAATAAATTGCACATATGGAACACTGGCACGGTCCTGGTGCTATATGAATAGCCCATATGCTGTTTCAGACTGCCTCTCCATCTTCATGTAGAGGCAAATCTATGTTCATTTGAGGGCAACATGCCGGCCATGTGATATGCGCCTGTGTGCTTGATTTTTCAATGTAAATGGCAGCTGGCATGGTGTGGAGGAGTTCAACCCTTTGCCCTTCATGGTTCTGATTTGCATCTCCCCTGCACAGCTGTCATCTTAAAAAAAAACCCAACAGTTCCCATTGGTGTCAAAGCAGTTGCAGAAGTAGTGCCAGGCAGAGTTCCCTGTAACAAGGATTCCCAGATGTAGTTGACTACAACTCCCATAAACCCCAGCCAAAGGCATCTGGGGATGCTGGGAGTTGCAGTCAACATTTGGGAATCCCTGTTACAGGGAACACTGATGCCAGTTTAGACTGGGACTGTGACAGAGAGCAAAGTCTGCCTCCGCTGACACCATGGTGCTAACCTGGATTGGGGCCCTACGCAGCTATACACTTTGGAAAAATTAACATGGGCTCAATGCAGGTATACATATTATATGGTTTGGCCCTTAATGTAAATGCTGACCTGTTTCTGCATCAGAGTTCAGAGATACCCTGCAGTATCTCTTCACTAGTTGTTAAATGTATATAATTTAGGCTGGGAAGTAGATGCTCAGTGCCTCATTAAAGTTGACTTTAGATGCCCACATGGTGCATGTTTGTGTATGTGTAGCAGGTTTCCGCAGATCATAAGAAGGGAGTACACCTTATTCAGCAAAATAATACTGTGTGAATTTCCTTTCATTTCTGATCTTTTCAAATCCATAACTCAACCAGACAATTTATGATTCACTGTCGTGTTGGCAATTTTCTGTGTTGTCCTAACAGAATCAGAGCAATTGGCAACCCTAGTGTAGTTTGAATGCTGGATTATTCTCTGTCATTCTAAAGATATTCTATGTGAGTCCCACAGGAAAGAAGTTTACATTAGTAATATTTGATAATTTATTACAATGCATGCATTGCTGACTTACAATTTAATTTTCTAATTAAAATGAATTTAATTTAATTCATTTTAAAGTGCTAATTTAATTTTCAAGAGCTATTTTCATAATAAATAGATTCCCATTTTATTTATTTAGAGCATCATAACATGTCATGGGCACTTTCGCAATAGATAAATATTCACCAGTTCTTATCTGCAGACTTGCAATCTTATATGTGCTTGGATTAATGATTTAAAAAGAATAAGTAGTTTCTCTGATCACTTATTTAAAACAATTCTTTCTGTGACAGTATTCTTTAACTGTCTATACATAACTATACAGGACTGGAGTTGGACTCGGACAGTATAGTTTGAATCCAACTCCAGTCATGCATAGTTATGCATGATTAATAGAGCTTAGTTGAAATGAATGCAGTGTGGATAGATGCACACTGCATCTGGATGTGCGCGTGTGGGCACTGAATGTGTGCCTAAACCGAGTGTCAATGGGATGTGTTGGGAATGCCATTATCCTATCCTATCCAATCTTTATTACAGTCGTAGACCAGAGGAATGCCATTATATATCAGTGGTACAGCATATGCTTTGCATGCCGAAGGTCCCAGGTTCAATCCCTGACATTTCCAGGTAGGCCTGAGAAAAGTTCCCTGTCTGAAACCCTTCGGATTGATGGGACAGACAATTGTTTGTTTGTTTGTTTGTTTGTTTAAGCTATTTCTATACCACCCAAAAAAATCATTGAAAACATTAAATCATTTAACAATTAACATCATTTAAAAGATTAACATTTAAAAGCCAATACTATAAAATTATTTAAAACTATAAATCTAATTAAAAGCTTGGGTGAATAAATGTGTCTTTAGTGCCTTTCTAAAAGTTGCCAGAGATGGGGAGGCTCTTATTTCTGCTAACTTGGCAGAAACCCCTGCTAACTTGGCAAAGAGGCACCTTTTAACGCGGTGATTCTCTTAGCAGTGGGGAGAGTAACTGGCCCTATCCATCCCCAGCACAGTACCTCCAGTGGCTGTTGCTGGTATCTTTCTTATGTTTATTTTTAGATTGTGAGCCCTTTGGGAACAGGGACCCATCTTATTTATTATTTCTCTGTGTTAACCGCCCTGAGTCATTTTTGGAAGGGCAGTATAGAAATCAAATAAATAATAATAATAATAATTTCAACAGGGAGCACATTTCCAAAGTCCAGGGGCTGTAATGGAGAAGGTCTGTTTGCGAGTAGCTGCCAGATGAGTTGAGCTAAATACTGAGCTAGAATGATCTTGATTCAATCTAGGGCAGCTCCCTACATTCATATGAACATAGGATTCATATGAATCTGCATGTAGAAGCCACCTATCTGCACTGTATTAATTGCACCTGGAAGCACAATCAAATGCTGTAGTGGATGGGTATCTCTCATTCCCCTAATCCTGCAGCAGAGTCTATTTGGCATGGTTGCAGCCTGTAGAACCCACATCTGATGGTGTTGGCTGGCACGGCTGGGCCACAGGTTGACTCAACAGGAGAAACTGGCACTGGGTTTTGGGAGCAGGGGGAGTCAAGGGCACAGCCCTCATCAGGGAAGGCATAAGGGCAGAGCTCCTGGGACAGCCAGGGGAGCAGGACGTTGCTCAGAGGAGGCTGTGGCCTCCAAGAGCTGTTGACCTTTCCAGAGCATGCTCAGAAATCCAAGTGGTCAGTGACCCAGCAAGAGCCACCGATAAAAGTGGTCCTCCTTTTCCTGATGTAGGGAGATTATAGCAGTGATCCTCCAGGACTCACCAGGCAGCTGTAAGGGGAGGGCAGCAAAACTGAACAGATTTAGGAACTTGCCTTTGCCTGTGACTGAATCTCTGCTTCTTTAAAGACTACACTAGGCTCGACAGAGCAAAATGTTTCCCTAGCCACAGATGACAGATTTACATTCCCATAAACATTCTGACACAGCTAGTCATGGATTTGTGACTAGAAATGAATTGGGATATGCATGTTTAAAGAAATTATGCATGTTGAACATTCAGCACGTTGAACAAGTAGCCTCTTTTTTGTTCAGACTGACCAACATATTTACATCAACCTCTCATACATTTTTTTCAGATCTCCAGCTAGGGAATTTAGAATGACAGAATGCCTTTGAATTTACTTTTTTTGTAGAGGACATACTGTATGTGTTCTTTTACACTCACAAGGGATGTAATATGATCGGATTATTTCTCTCTACTTGGATATGCTAAATCAATTTTAATATTAGACTCTGTGAGCTAAACCTAAGCTGATGTACCTAAGCAGCATCTAAAGTATCTGCTGTATTATGATCACTCATCTCTGATATGAAAGTAACATGCATTTGATTCCAAAAGCACTCATAATATATACCATTTTCAGAAACAAAATATTAGCTTTTTAAACATTTTTAGTGAGACATAATTGCAATTTATCATAAGCATAAGTCATACACTACACTGTTTCTACAAGAATTTTAAACATTTAAATGACAAACATAATTTCAGTAGAAACTTTGTAAAATAGATAAGAAGCTCTGTAGATAAGCAGCCATCTGCACACAGTTCGAAATTCTCTCTTGAAAAAAGCAACCCTCATTCTCAAGTTTGCTAGCCTTACCAATGTATCTTCAGTACAGACTGGTGATTACAGTTATGCTTTCCTTTCATATGATAGATTGGGCTAGGGAAGGGGTGATTTGTAGAGGCTCTTCCTTCAACTTCCCAGCTTTCTGGGTGCATAAAACAGGGCTGCGTACAACTGAAATTTAGCTGAGACTCTTGTAGAAAGCAGTTCATACAAATTGTGAGCTGCTGGTGGGGTTGTATCACCTTTCTCAGCATTTAGGATGGGTGACGTTGGATTCTCAGTTTGAAACTTTATGGTTGGTATATGTTTTTTCTGCCCTCTAGTATGTTAGGCTGCAGGATGGATTTTTAAGCTTGGTTTTATATTATAGTCTAGGGATAGGTGTGTGAGCAGCTGTAGAGGTGGAATCAGAAGTCAGGGACCAGAGTCAGATGGTGGAGGTGCAAACCAACACATGACAGCCAGGAAGTTTGTTGCTACCCAGGCAACACCTTATGTAGTTCTTCCTGCCTAGGAGAGTGCAATGGCCAACTTCACTGGCTGGGACCAATACAGAGGCTGAGAACACCTTTTAAATGCCCAGGAGATACTCCAGACTGTAGGCTCCCTACAAACGGCAGCCATGCACAGAGTTCTTGACTCTAACCCCAGTGACTCATGACAATAGGCAAGTTGAGGCCTGGGGCCAAATTCAGCCCCCAAGGCTTCCCATCTGTCACCTTGCGTAGCCATCTAAGGAACTCTCTCTATACACACACAGCACACACACACACACACACACACACACACACACACACACACACACACACTTATGTGCATCAGCCACTATCTTTTTAACTGTCCTTCCTGCATTGTAAAAGGTGGGAGAGGCATTGGCAGAGAAAGGGCTCTGCCAAGGTCTCTGTTGTTGTCATGTAGGGGCAAAGGAGGCTGAAGAATCCTTTGCCTGTATCTCAGCTTGGTGAAAGTGAGTCAGCAGAGCCAATGCTGCTGGATTTTCTGCCCTTGCTTAGTTGGGGGTGGGGGCAAGTTGCTGGACAGTTGGATGGCCTATGGGCAGGGTGGATGGCTTAGATAGATAGATAGATAGACAGATAGATAGATACCTGTAGATATACAGATAGATAGACAGATAGATAGACAGATACCTGTAGATAGACAGATATAGATAGACAGATAGATAGATAAGGTGATTTGTTTGTTTGATGTATTTCTATACCACCCAAAACTTATGTCTCTGGGCATAATTATTATTACACTTTTTCCTGTATCTGACCCTATTCTCTCTGCATGCTCAGCTCTGTCTTCTTCCCTTTGTTCCTCTTTTACCCTCCTTCCCACTATTTTAAGCTTTCTCTTCTGCCTCATTGCTATGATCTTTAAATCTGTCTGTGTCCCAAAGTGTATCCCAGCGTAATAGTGGCAATGTGTAGTGTCTCTTTTGTTTTTGAAAATCTGGGAGAGGCAGCTGAGAGATGACTGCAACTCTTTTTCTAGACCAATAAAAGACACTGCATTTGCCCATGCTCTTAGAGCTATTGCTGCTTGCCTTAGGTGAGCTGGCATGTGGCTGATTACACTGTTGGTCCAAATATAGCAGGAATGTTAAAAGCAAAATAATGCTTTTAACACAACCCTTATGGGAATTCCCTTTCAATAGTTCAGAATGGAACCAGTGGGATTCTGAAATCAAGAACAAGCATTTTCCATTCACTAATAGTGGAATTTCATGTTTGTATGTCATTAAAATGCCATCGTTTGACTTAATGTTGACGGGAGAAGGATTGCTTACTGAAACATGGAAACTCAAGCTGTGTGATAAACAACAATTATAACAGTTCATTAATAATTAAAGTCAGTTGATGTCTGTTAAATTTAGAATTATCTGAAATTATTGTAAATCCAGCAACATTTTGATTAGTTATATTTGCATTTTATGACATACAGTTCACTTGGAATTTTAGGAATATCATAATTCAGTGTTGCTCCAATAGTCTTCACATTGCAGGGGTACTTCTGCTCAATGTTTAAGCTATTGACTACTTATTACAGATTGCTATAGCAGGAAAGTTAAACTGTTGTCTGAGAGCAAGGCAGTGATGGTTCTAGTTAGGAAACATAGACATTAAAAAGCAAGAGAGGAACATTAATTATGATATCCTAATTTTATTATAGAATATCCAGAAAAGACTTTGAAGCTTAACATATTTTTGTTTTTGTTTTCATATGTTAGGTCTGAAAACATGCCACATTTTTCTTTTCTGAAAAGGACTACTGCTTTGAATCTGCATTAATGGGACTGTGGATTCAACAGGATAGATTGTGTCACAAAAATTGCTTCCAGAGACTTAGCAAAGGAGCATATTTAAGGCCATTGAAGTAATAGCCCAAAGGGCTGGTGGTCTATTGTGTTTTGAGAATAATTGGTCATTTTATAGCCACATTTCAAGTCACTGTGCAAAACTTTCTTAAATGATAAACAACAGTCAATTTTAGAATTGGGCTATAATTCTGTTTCATTAAACCTATAGGAGTTTTCTTTTAACTCAGTAGGATCAGAGTTGTACATAATGGTGTGAGATTGATTAATATGATTCACAACTTATTACTAATAGTAGAAAAGTGATGGGAAATGAATTCATTAGTATGAAATCCAGCTAAAGCATATAAAATATTCCAGCAAATACCTATCTTTTATTTTTAAGCATCTTAAAATACTACAAGAATATTTGGTATCTTAAAAAAAAAATTCTTTTCTATGTATTACTTCTGAGCATTCGAATAGTTTTGAAAATATCATGGGGTGGAGAAACAGCAGTTTGTGCTTTGTGATTTTTTGAGTTTGGAATAAAGCAATGTTTTCAGAGGTGCCTGGACCTTGGCCCCAAAGTTCAGGGGTAAGAGCACCACTGAATGCTTTGGTATATACCTAGTAATATAAAACAGGGCTTGACAAATCCCAGGTGGTAGGGAGCCATGGCACCTAGAAATTTAATAGTGGTGTCTAGACCAGCTCTCCTTCCTCTGCACTTATAAGTGATAAATAATATCCCATTTTCTCCCCCCCCCCAAAAAAAAACACACACACACATAGTGACCAAGACTGGTAACTTTGTCAAGGATCCATTGTTTGGGTCCTAAATTATTGGGTTCCTAATTAAAAAAAACCACACAACTTGTCAAGGTCTGTTAAAGCATGGTGATGAGTCATATAAAACAGGGAGACAATTTTCAAATTTAGCTTAGATAGCTTTAAAGGAGGCTTAGACAAATTTTTGAAAGATACCTCTGCTATTAGTTAGCCATGATACTTAAACAGAACCTCTAGGTTCAGAGTCAGTATACATGTGAATATTAGTTGCTTGAGCGGAAACAAATGTAAAAGGCTTTTGCTTGTGAGCTTACTGGAAGCTTCTGGCTGGCTGCTGTTGAAATTGAGATTAGGTAATTCTTTGGTCTGAAGAATCTAGTACTTTGCTTATATGCTTAAATCTTTAACAGAATGAGGTCATTCACACAATCAAAAACTATGTTCTACCCAGGTTTGGGACCTCTGTCTGCTCCCAATTTTTGGTTGCGTCGAAGCAAGGTAGGAGGAATACCTGGATAGCTTTTTTTCCTACCTTGCTTCCACACATTCACTTCTACATAGGTTTTCCTCTTACCTTGCTTCCACACAACCAAGAACTGGGAGCACACTCAGCTCCTAAACCTAGGTAGAACACCGGTTTTGTGTGGATGAGCTCAATGGCTGTATGTTCACTTTACATAGCACCCCACCCTGTTCTCTCTCTGGAGCTCTTTTCATGATAAGTGCAAAGCACTCCGAGGCAGTCTGCAGGGAGAGTGGGTTACACTTACCTCCCCGCAGACAATCGTGCTTGTTTACCAGGGCGGGCAGATTGCCTGCCCAAATCACCGGGGGCTGCTTCTCCCTGCAGCTCCGAGGGTCGGGGTGCCAGGAAACACAGTTGCATGCCGCCCTGTCTCAGAGCTCTGAGTGCACAGTGCATTATTGGGATCCCCCCTCCCCCACAAGTGTGCCAGCCGTGGCTGCAAGCAGCCGGGGCTGACACACCAGCAAATAAATGAGGTTAAGGGAGTGCTTGCTGAGGCTACTTATGCGGGTTTGCCACCGTGTCACTGCCAGGATCGGGCCTAATCCTTGCGGTTCACACACATGTGCAAAACCGGGCTGGGCTCTCTTAGCCTGGTTTTGCATACCCATGTGAATAGCCTCTCTGTCTTGAACATGAATTATGTTTATAATACATAAATAAATTAAATTAATAGCAATAGCTGTGTGAATTATGGTCCCTTATTACTGCAGATTGATAACGGCAAGAAAGTACAGACATTCTGGAAGACATTTGCCAACTTGTTTTTTGCATCACTTCCCACTCTCAAATGCTTGCAGCACTCAAAAACCGAAATTCTAATTCAGTAAAATAATGTTCCTCAGAAGAGGAAATGTTAAGCTAAGGAATAACAAGCAGAACGCATAAGCATTTGAATGTAAGACTCAGCTAAATTCAGCTTGCTGTGTGTCACAATATCGGTGTGATGTGCTATAGAGTAATTGCCTGTGACTTTACAGTTTTTAAAAATTTGCTCTGGGCCCCGTGGGTTTAGCCGACCCAGTTCTTTCCATAGTATAATCTTTGATTCCATGAATATGTGTGGGGCTCATTAAAATGAATTGTGTTAAAAAATATCGTTGGTCATAGTTGAGATGTATAACAATTGAACGTCATAACAAAAAGCAGATGGCTGAGAAAATGGCTAGACATGGGTGTCGTGTGTCCCCCGCCCCTGCACGCGCACACACACACACACACACACACACACACACACTTTATTACCTTAACATACAGCTTACTCTATTAGTAAGGGTCAGGTTAAAATCGAAGAATCTCACATGTTATGCTTAGGGTTGCATTCCAGCAAATAAATACATGTAGAGTATTATGTAAATTGCTTTCATTATCTGTTTACACTTTGGTGTAAGAGCTTTGTCTTCAAACAAGTAAGCTGTCTGTGTCACTGCAGCATTTTTTTTAAGCTTTAGTTCTATGGAACTCAGTAAAGCAGAAAGATGATAGCCCTTTGACATGCCAGAATGGTGCATGGGGTTGAGACATACACCACCTGTCATAGTTGACCTAAGACAGCTGGGAATGTGTTAATTTAATGTTAAGGGGGAAAGTAACTAGCTATAGAAGAAAGCATACAGAACGTGAAATTCAAACAGCATTCTGATCTGCAGATTTGGCAATTTTCTTCATAAACTGCGGTTTGTATTCGTTTCTGCATTGTCTCTCGAGATACAAAAGAAATTATGTTTTTTAAAAAGATACAATACTGACACTTCCCTAATGAAAGAAAGTAGATAATTTCTGAGAGTTAGACATTCCATGTCTAATTTCTGAGACATGGAATACACTTTATTAAAATGTTCTTGGATTGTATGCTTTTAAGTTCAATTTTGTTACAGTATCCCCTACAGTAGCTAGTGAGGTTATTCATGCAATCAAAAACTGATATCCAGTTCTATCCAGGTTTGGGAGCTGTGTGTGCTCCCAATTTTCGGTTGTGTGGAAGCAAGGTAGAAGGAAAACCTGGGTAGCGTTTCTTTCTACCTTGCTTCCACACAATCACGTCTACCCAGGTTTTCTTGCTTCTACACAACCAAAATTTGGAGCACAAACATGGGTAGAACACAGTTTTTGATTGAGTGAATGACCTCAATGTCTGCTGGAAGTGGGCTTCGGCTCATGAAAACTAGTTGTTAAGGTGGCTCTTTTTGTTATTACTGTACAATAGTTTGCTACCCCTCTGGAATTTATCTTGCACCAGATTTCCCAAAGTGGAGTGCCACAGTCTCAAGATGAAAAGGAGTGAAGAAAGGTTCAGCTGCTTTGGCCTCTTACATCAGCTGGCTGAAAATGCACGGCAAAGCTGACTAAAAATATGTGGGAGACAATGGCCAATATTGGAATTGGGGGCAAGGGTACTCACTTTGATCCTACCATGAAAAGCAACACAGATATAGCTGGGTCCTCACATAGAACACTGCCAAGTTATGTGTGGCAACGTGTAAGATCCGCTGGGCCCTGACTGCCAGCCCATAATTATGTATCAGCCCTATACTGTCTCTAACTATTGACTATTTTGCTTGCCTGCTCGGCATTTTAGTTATTTTATATCCTATATATAATAGCCACCCTGCTTTTATTTCCCACATAACGTATATATCCTTTTAGATAGATACTTACAATTTTGAATATAATTTTAGTGATTTTATAGTTTTCCTTTTCCTTATCTTGCTACACCTAATTTTAGCTGTAGTCTATATTGCGCATCCCTATAGTAATTTTAATTATATGCTTCTTCCGCCTCATAATTTGTTTTATATATTTTAGCCGCCTTGTTATTATTTTCTAGTATATCCTTTTAAAGATAGATGAATATAATTTTAGTGATTGTATAGTTTTGCTTTTTATTGTCCTTTTTGTGCTACATCTAATATGAGCTATAGAATTAGTTTTAGTCTGTTGTGTGTGCCTATGGTAGTTTGTTTTATCTTAATGTAATGTATCATAATTTGTTATCTTATGCTGGTCTTGGACCATAATAAAGATGACTGATTGATTGATACAAATATAGCTAGAAGCTCGAACAAAATTTTACAATTTCACAGAATTCAGAGGTTGCAAAGTGTATAGTGGTGGATATTCATTCCCATGTATACTTGTTTGGTGTGTGGAGGTTGGGTGGCGGGGGGTGGGAGGGGAAGAGAAGCTAGCATACTGAGCCTATGAAAAGGGGTTTGTAAAAGAAAGAAGAACGCAGAAACTCTTGGTCTAGAACTGGCCTTGATGAATGTATGTATGTTTTTTGGATCTAGGTGCCAGCCCCAAAATTTAGGAGCCAGACAATGGACACTTGACAAAATTACTGAACGTAGTGACAGACATTGTGGAGGAGGAGAAGGGTGAATGGATTTCTCTTTATCGTCTTTACAAGTAACATATTTAGAAGAGAAGCAGACCTGCTTGGGACAAATAAAATTTTATTAAATTACCTCTGAATATCCTAGTCTAGGTATCATGGCTAAATTTCTAGGTGTTTGGGATTTATTGAACCCTCATCTGAGACACACAAATAATTTATCCGTAGTAAACTAAAATTGTGACATGTCCACACATGGGAACTTAACATGACCCTCTACATCCAATCAATTAACCTATTCCATTAATATTTATAGGACTGAAATCGTAAGCATGTTGTGGTAGAATCTGGTGTGTTTTCATACTTCAGTCTTAAATTACTTTTCAGCCTTTCTCTTACTGTATGTGTTAGCATTTGTAGAAGAGGGTAACTTGCATATTCTCCAGATGGAAATAAGGATATTCTTGTGAATGAGTCAGTGGGGCTGCAGTAAAGTTCAGCAGTGCAGCCTAGTGGACCATGGCCAGACCAATACCATTCATACTCACATGTACCATAAACAGAAAGTGAGAACTCCATGTACATGCAAGTAAATGGCTCCAGTTGACAAAAGGCAAACCACATGCTAACGGGCAAGTAAAATGCTTATAATACATATGAATGCACTATATTGCATTTATATCATTTAGAGAACACAGGTCTCATTTGACGAGTTATATTGAGGCACAGCAATATGAGACTAGCTCAAGGTGAATTCATGGGAGAGAATTTTCAAACAGAAAATAAGTTAAGAGTACCTCTGAGCATATGCAGAGTGCTTCATTCACCACTGAGGAACTATGGCATGCCCTTCCACACACATTTTTTATTCTAAGTAGGACTTACAGAGTGAAGGAAAGCCTCAGCACCACCTTCTTTAGCCATTAGGCACTGACCCCATCTTTGCTGCCAGCAACATGGGCAGAGCCACTACTGGGCAAACAGGTCTAAATAACCTGGGCTGCACCAATCAGGGCCGTGAGTGCGGCCCCAGGCACCCCCCACCGCATCTGAAGTCATACATGGGGGGTGTTATTTTGGTCCCAGACGGGGCTGCGTGGCCCTGTTTGGAACTGAAATCGGCCCGCGCTGTGTTGGCAGCACGGCTGGAGTAACTCTCCCTGCCTTAAAGGCAGGGAGAACCACTCCTAGTCTTGCTGCCAATGCAGCAGGGCTGATTGATCTCCCTCCCAAATGGGGCTGCATGGCCCCATTTAGGAAAGAGATCGGCCCACCCTGCATTGGCAGCCCGGCTGGAACAGCTCTCCCTGACTTTAAAGCAGCGAGAGTCACTCCAGCCTGCACTGCCCAGCTCAGCACAGGCCGATCCCCCTTTCAGATGGAGCCATGCCGCCCCATTTGGGAGGGAGACCATGCCCTCACATCTGACATCAGAGCCGGGGGCGTGGCTAGCCAGGCTCCTGCATCTGATGTCAGAGACAGGGGCGGGGCCGGGGGCTGCAGTGGCAGCCGCACACGGGCCTCTGCCAGCCTCCCTAAGCTCCTGGCCAGCAAGCTACAACCCAAGAATGTGTGCCGTCTGCTGTTTGTGTCCTTGGCCACATGGCAAGCTACTCCTTGTTTCCCGCTCACCTTTCTTCCAGCAGCTATTCATTACTCTTCACTTGCTATAGAGTTTTCTTTGCATATTCTCCCTTCTACCAGCTTAATTGGTATTCAGTACAGTCATCTCTAGCCAACTGCAAGGGTTCCGTTCTGGGAAAACCTTGCTATTGGCAAATTTACAGTTGGCAAGCCATTGAAATCAATGGCAAACAGTGGGTATGGGGAATTGTGGTTGCAAAAAGACTGCAAAACACAGTTAAAAATAGAAAACAAATCCCTCCAAATCCCCACAAATCCCCTTGAGTCAGTACGAGGAGTGAAGGGGAACCCCAAAAATCACCCCTTGACCCCCGGAAAAAGTGTTTAAATAAGTGAAAAAAGCACCCCCTGAGCTCCAGAAATCACCCCTTGAGCCCCAGAAATCACTCCTGGGAAATAGCGGGTGAAAATCCAAAATTACCAAGAAATCTCACGGCCACAATTTCCCACTTGTGGATACTTAAAACCATGATTGGGAAACTCATAGTTGGCATGGAATGAGGTTTAAGATGAAAGTTAAGGTTTGTTGTGAACCGCCCTGAGACCTTGGGTTAGGGCAGTATAAAAATTAGATAGATAGATAGATAGATAAGGTGCTTCACTCATGCTCTAAAAAGTGTGGAAATTTCGAGATTAGGTACCCACCTTATATTTTTAGTGCAGTCTTACGTTGGCTTTACAAATTAAGCTCTGTGCACCCACACTTTGACTTCCTCTCTCAGTTGGACATTGATCTGGGGAGGGATGCATTCAGTCAGGAATTCAAAAGTTGTAGTTTCCACTTGCTTGCTAGAGATGCCCTGATGAATTTTTGCCTGATGCACCTCTGTGTGGACAGAACCTTCACAAAATGCCACCTACTATAGTAAATTCTGCTATTGTGAATCCAAGCAGAAATTCAGCAGGACCGCAATCCACATTAACTTCCTACAGATTTTGACACATCCTCTGAGCATACATAGAATGCATCTCTGCTCCTTTAACTTTAAAGGTTTCTTGCTATACTGTCTACAGAATAGGAAAGGAGAAGTTTATTGCATTTTAATTTTTTTTAAAAAATATACTAGCAGATCCCACCCCTTCTGGGGTGTTGTGGATAAATTTGGAGTTATGAGCACCGTGAGTATATTGGATGGAGATAAGAGCATGGTTTGTTCTTCCTCTTTTTAACAGGAATTGTTCTTTTATTATTTCTCCCAGAGTTGTTATTTTGTTGAAGATTTCCCATTATTTCCCAGCTTGTCATCAAAGTGATTCTGTGAGTTTTGCAGAGCTTGATTGGGGCTAAGAGCAATGTCATTGATGCTGAAAAAGAGAATTGTCACAAGCAAGACCATGTCCTACTACAATTTTAAACTGCTGTATCGCAGCCATTTGTTTAATAGCTCTTTATAAAATGGGGAAGAGTAGTGGTGCTTGTCACCTAGTTATCATACACAGTTATCATACAAGAATTGAGCAGCTTGTATAGATTTCAGGATGGATGGGATGTCCAGGGTGTGTAATTATGGAATGCTGTTTTTTACTCCTCTCAGCCATACAGGCATGAGACTGCATCAAGGTTCAAACCAGAAACCTTAATTTTTTCAATATTAGGGTTGAATCCTGAAATATGGGGATTTTAGTAGCCCTGAGCATGTGTAGAGTGCCATTCAGTCATTATTGCAAGTAGCCTGCCTTCCCACAGAAGTTCGGGAGCAAGTTGCTTCTGAGTGCACACTTATAATGAGTTTTTGGTATAAGTTGATCCTTGGAACGTTTCCTCTGCAAACCCAACCAGCCAACCTCTGTGTTCTGTGATGACAATACTGGGCTTCACATTTTGCTGCTGTTAGGTGTGTTCTGTGCAAAAAAGAATGAAAAGAAATACTGAGATCATTCACACAATAAAAAATGGCATTCTATCCGGGTTTTGGAGCTACATTGTTTTTATGCAAGGTAGGAGGAAAAGCTACCCAGGTTTCCCTCCTGCCTTGCTTCCACAGTCACTTCTACCCAGATTGTCCTCTTACCTTGCTTCAATACAACTGAAAATTGGGAGCACATACAATTCCCAAACCCAGGTAGGACACAGTTCTTGATTGTGTGAATGACTTTCATTTATTCCTTAAAATCTAGAAAGTAGGAGGGTGAGTCACCCCTCCAAGAGAAGGTTCTGAAATATGTGGCTTTTGCCTCTCTGTTGAAACAGCAGGATGTTGTGGATCTGCATTTGCCATACATACTCTCACCATCCTGCTGTTTTGCAATGCTGATGATCTTTCTGGTCAATGTAGGCTTTATATTCGCTTTACAAAGAGGTTGAAGCAAGAGCCTATCTAAGCCTCATGTGTGAAAATATCCTTAATTATAGTCATGACTGGGTAAAAATCACAACATGTGATTATAATGGAAATCTGTGAGGTTTGTTTTATTTATTAAGCATGACTATCTAACACAGATTAATATTTATACACTCTGTCAGGAAGACAAATTTTATATTTATGTACAAAGCAACACATGCAGAATGATTAAAAGAAATATTTGTTTAGTGTATGTGGTATTCCTGTATTTTCAGTAGGCTTTCCCAGAGAAATATCTGAGGGGAAAAGACAGTTTTTTATTTCTGCATTGTTTTATTTCAATTCATGATTTCAATCTTGTTCATTAAAGCTGAAGTGGAAATCTGGGCTTGAAGGACCTTTGTTGACAGAAATACTAGCCTGCAGCACAAAATCCAATAAACATTGATTACTCAGTCGAATGCAGTTTATTGTTGATTTCTTTTCTTCCAAAAAGTAATTTACCCTGGCCAATATATTTTTATGCATGAGCCCAATCTTTCAGAAATTAATTAACATTTTAAACACTGTAACCCAATACAAATGTCAAGTAACATATCCTTTTCTTTGACCCAAACATTATTTGGGTTATGAGGGAAAGTGAGAGGTTTTTATAATAAAGAACTATCATAGAGTTTGCAAAATATTAAAGGATGAAGTTAGCATTTTGTTGTTTTAGCATAAGTGGCTATTTCTTAAATAGAATTCATTTACTTTTTTTTTTACCTGCCCCATTGTGAGCGCTTAGGAAAGATAACAGTGCTTTCATGCTGAACTATATTTAAGCCACAAAAGAAGTCACTAGAATGTTCACACTAGAACAGTCTGGTGGTAATTAGTCTAGTCCCCTGCTTGCAAAAAAACCCCACAAAAACAACCAACCCCACACATACCTTAAAATAGGTTGGTGATCAACAAAGCAGTCATGAGAGTAGGGAGATGACATTCTGCCACCTGTTATTCTGTTCTAGGCAATGCAGGCAACGTATACATTTTCAGCATCCTTGCTTTTGGAGCATATCATCCATTGGCAACTGACTAGCACTCCTTTGACTTAGGAGGATGAATTTTCATGAACTTTATTTTGGAAGGAAAATGTTCACCATTTCAACAGATCATGTTGTTCATTCATGCATGCATGCATATATAATTCAGCACCCTCAGATGTGGAACTCTGCAGAGCTTCATAAGCAAGGGGGGAAAAGAGACTGATCCTGGTTGCCAAGGAGCTTACAAACTAAATTTTGATGGTGGGAGGGGAAAGGGGAAGGAATGTAAGAGACAAAGGACAAAGGCAGGTATAGGTACTTAAGCTTTATTTCAACTGAAATTTCAGATTAAGGGGTTAAACCAATGCCTTCAAAGAAGAGAAGGGTTTTGAGCTGTGGGTTGAAGACGGGGAAAAAGGTAGCACTACAGTTATACTGCAGGTGAAAGACAGAACAAATTTGCTAGAATTTTAACAATTGAATGCTTGTTCTGATTTGGGGCAAGTCTTGATCACTTTGGCATCCTAATGAAATATTAATATGGGGCTCCATCTGCTAGAGCTCACCTACTTCCCTTCCTATTTTTTTGTGAACCCAGGAACCAGGTCCATGTGGATTACTGCTGCTCAATGCCTAGATGCTCTAGACTCTCATGGTACTTAGAACAAGGTTGTGGCTCAGCTGGTACAAGGGAAGAGCAGGAGCGGCATCAAGCAGGCCAAGGCCTTATCTTTAGTTAACATATACAGAGGGCAAGGCGGAGACCAGGCCAAGCAGGCAAAGTCAAATGGCTTGGGTCCGAGGTATTTAAGAGAACACCTTCTTCTTCATCAATCACACTGCCTGTTAAGATCATCTGGGGAGGGGGCCCAGTTGCAGTTGCCACCAGCTCAGTTGGTGGCAACTTGAAATGGGGCCTTTTCTAGAGTTGCCCCGGGATTCTGGAATGCACTTCCTAATGAAATTAAAGTTTTCCCTTCTCTGAATGTTTTTACGAAGGAACTAAAATCATACCTGTTTAGTCAGGCTTTTAGTTCATAGTTTTACAGCTTCAGTTTTTAGAGTTTTTATTGTATTTTAAGTTTTTAAAATTATGTTAATGCTTTAATGGTTTTTCTATTGTGAACCACCCAGCGACCTTTTTGTATGGGGCACTATATAAATGTACTAAATAAATAAACCAGTAGTCAAGTGGATTAAGTAGTCAAGGCAGAAGCAAGGTCAAGCAGGCCAAGGTCAAACCAGTAATCAACAGATACAGAGGGCTAGGCAGAAGCATGGTCAAACTAGTTGAAGTTGGCAATCCAGTAGACTATAATCACCAGCCCACAGCAGCTCTGTATGAGCTGTTGCTCCAACAGAGTCCTGAGGCTGACTGAAGGCTTTATACTATAGCCCCTGGTCTAGATGGAGGCAACTCCTCTCCAGGGATAGGACTGATAAGACTTAAAGAGATATCAGTTTGTTGTCTCTGATTCTGGCAAGACTTATAGATTTTCAGTGTCACTGGCATATTCGTCAGAGGGCAGTGCAGTGTCCTCAGGCCTTGGCACAGAGGGTTGAAGTTCGGGTTCCTGTGCCCCATCTTCCTCCTCATCTGAGGAGTCCTCCAGGATGGGTGGAGGGCTGCAGCTTCAAGTCATGACATTGGATGATAGAAGCCTTCAGATTTTTTTTTTTAAAGGGACTTATACAATGGCCTGAGGGACCTGTACAATGTCCCAAGAGTGTGCCCATATGACCTGCCCTGGCACTGACGTGCTCAGAAGCCTCACCTCTGTGTTCTTCATACATCCACTGTTTGTCTCTGCAGAAACAAATGTCGTATGAATGAAGAGATTCTTCCAGTGATCACGAGACTGGGACACTCCAGCCTTCCACTCATAAAAACCACCTCTTCACACTTACTGTATTTGTCTCTGCAGACACTCTGCAAGTGTCTTTAGCATGGGGATGAGGCTTCTGACTGTGTCAGCACCAGGGTGGGGCTTTAAAGTGAATTCTTGCATACTGTGTCCTGATACACACACACACACACACACACACACACACACACACACACACTTTTAACCTCAAGGCCTTCAGTTATAACACTATCCACTTTTTAGGACATGTAAGCAGTTATCGTTAGGGATATGCAAATAGATTTGAATAGATTTGACTTGAATCTGGCTGATTGGAGTGATTCGAAGTTGAATCAAATCTGTCCGATTCGATCTGAATTGATTTGACCTGTAGAGGGGCGGAGAGCCTCCTTTCAGCCTTTTTTTCTTTTAAGGAAAGGCTGGTGGTCCAGGAAATTACTTGTACTGTGCAGAACCCTCAGCAAGCAGGGGAGGTGGCAATCCAACCCACAATCCTCCTGCAACCTGCCAGCCGCTGCTTTTAAAATCAAGAGGCGTGGAGATGCCTTTGAACTGCTCTTGGGAGCAGTAACTGCAGAGCTCGCAGTGTCAGGGAGATGGCGACCCGACTAGCTGTCTTCCCCATGGCTAATCCTTTAAATTGCCTCTGCTTATGTGTGGGGAGGCCATTTAAAGGGATAGCTTGGTGTTCTTTTAGTTTGAACAATGGTGTTTTAATGTAAAAACACTGGTGTTCTAACAAAAACAACCATTGGGCTATCCCTAAATTACCTCCCCTGCACTTGCCCTCCCCCCAGCAATAGAAATTTCCCAATGCCCCAGTGCCTCTTAAAAAAAAAAAAGGCTGAAAGGAGGCTCTCCGCCGTGACAGCTCTCGCAAGAGTTCGCAAGCAGAAGAACCTGATTGGGCAGTGGGGGTTCCATATGCAGATAAGGAGGAGGAGCCTGTGATGGTTAAGGTCAGTTGGAATTCAACTGTTACTGGTCGGAAGATGTTCTTGATTGTAGAGGAGAGGAGCATGCTAACTTGGCAAAGAGACACCTTTTAATGTGGTGATTATCTTTATTGAGCAGGGGGAGAGTAACTGGCCCCTATCCACCCCCAGCACAGTACCTCCAGTGATTGTTGCTGGTGTCTATCTTGTGTCTCTTTTTAGATTGTGAGCCCTTTGGGGACAGAGATCCATCTTATTTATTTATTATTTCTCTGCGTTAACCGCCCTGAGCCATTTTTGGAAGGGTGGTGTGTGTATGTATACACACACACACACACACACACACACACACACACACACTTCCCTTCCAAAAATACCTGCCTGGTATCCTATCTATAGCTATATCTATATCTATATCTATATCTATATCTATATCTATATCTATATATCTATATCTATATCTATATCTATATCTATATCTATATCTATCTATTTTAAAAGATACCATATCTATCTATCTATCTATCTATCTATCTATCTATCTATCTATCTATCTATCTATTTAAAGGATACCAGGCAGGGGTCTGTGAAGAGAGGGGTCATGAGGGAGGAAAGAGTCCATTCAGGAGAAGGAGGCTGCCGTTGTGTGAATTAAATGAGGAAACAAGATGAACAAGATCTGTTAACTCAGAAGGAGACAGAACATGAAGGGAGAGGGAAGAAAGAGTGGGGAAGAGTGAGTGGAGGAGAGAGAAAGAGAAAAAGAAGAGAGGGAAAGAGAGACAGAATAAAGGGTGAGCGACGGCCCTGAGCCTGTCAGCAGCTTGAGGGGAATGAGCGGCCATGGAGACACCGGCAGTAAGAAAGGGTCCCATTAACCACTGCTGCTGTTTGGGGCTACCAAGGCCGTTGTCCAAGGGAGGTAGGCAGGCAAGGGGTGAGCCCGGGCCTGTCAGCGGCCTAAGGGGAACTAGCGGCCATGGCAGTGGCAGCAGTGAGGAAGGGCCCGGTCAGCCACTGCTGCTGTTGCTCCTGTGGGGAGGAGCAGGAATGGGGCTCAGGTGGGGAGGTCTCTGTGGATAGGGGGCTGCAGCTTGGCCAGTAGGTGCCAGCAATGCTGTAGCTGTGACTAAGAGAGGTGAGTAAAGGGATTGAGGAGTGACCAAGATGGGTGAGGGTATGGATGAGCAAGAGGATGGAGGAGGAGGAGCAAGCGTGCAGTTCAGGTGAGGGTAGGGAGATATCTGAGGTGAGGGGGGCTGTGGCAGGAGATATCTGAGATGAGGCGGCTGTGGAGGGGAGCAATCAAGTACTAGCACACAGATGCGCTGCACAGGTTAAGCTAGTAACAAATCTTCCAAAAGGACAACCAGGATAGTCTTTTGCAGCAAAACCCAACAAATATGAGTCTCATGGCACCTTAAAAACTAAAAGATTTATTGTAGCATAAGCTCTTGTGGACTAGAGCCCACAAGAGCATCCTAAAGGTTACAGTAACCCAAACATTTTCTGCTATGGTATTATACCAATGTTCCAGGACATGAAAATATGTTCTAGAGGCTAGTTGTTGCCAAGACACTGCCTGCTTATACAGGGTATGATCCACTGAAACCATGCTCCCCCAGGGTTCTTTTACACAGCAGGTTAGAGACAGCAGCCTGATTGCCAGACAGACAGCAGCCTGCATCTTCTGCCGCACATGGTTGGCTTTTGTGGTGCCACTCACTTCTCACTCCTGTGCTAAGGCATAACCCACATACGAGCCATCTAAGTGTTTGTATTCATTATTTAATTTGAATATGTGGTTTAAAAAGTTAGAATTAGTTTATGAGGAATTTTTGTGTCACTAAATTTCCCTAAGTTTTCAATAAAACCTCGGATTTGTCTTGGGAAGTTGAGAACATAAGTTATTTCTATCCATAACTTGACTCTCTTTCCCTCAACACTGAGGCTTCAAACATTCTTTTAAACTTGTGAGTACTAAAAGAAGCAGAGGAATAGCAGGAGTTACCATATCAGATGCTGAAAAGGACCCAGACAGACTATACTCCCTGAAGTCTCTTTTGGAATATATGCAGCTTCCCTTAATGTTTCTTTGAATTTCCTTTGTTTCAGAGGGATGTCAGAGTATCATGGCCCCTGTCCCTCAGTCAGAATATCAGTTCAAGCAGAAGTAGAAATAGTGAATGAAGTTTTGACTCAGCATTTCTGCCAAAGTCAAGCACAAAGATATCAGAATTTGTGCACTAGCCTACAGACCTCAACAGGGTCAAGCTTCTGACACAGTCAGTCCTGGGAAGAAGGCATGCTCTCTTGCATTCTACTGTAGCTTGGAATGTGTGCAACCTTCAAACCAAATCCATTGTTTGGCCAAAAATGGACAATATGCTTTTGTACAGTTGACTTCTAGAAAACTGCAAAGCACTTGCCTTGATCCGATAAAGCAAAATCCCTTTCCAAACTGTAGTTATTGTTTGTACTGATGCTCAAAAGAATGTCAAGATATCAAAATAATTTCACATAGGGCTGCACATTCTAGGGGGCAGAGAAGGACCTTTCTGGCACATCCTTGTGCAGTTACTTCTACTACTCAGAAAAGATCAAGACCAAAAGGAAGCCAGAGGACCTGCAGATTTAGGAATAGAAGGAACAGTCACATAAGGAACCCAGTGAAGCAGTTGTAGATGTCTAGGTTAAAGAAGAACCACAAACTTTACTGACTAGTATGGTGCCAAGGCTGCCCCTAACTGCTGTTTTCTGACAGCAAAGAATAGGCTAATTACCATTCTTTCCTGCTGTACCTAAAGTCCTGTGTGTCAAACTAAAATGTTTTCCTGGCTTCAACAAGTCTAGACATGTTTCTCTCTCTGTTGTATTAGGGGTTGTTGAGACCAGTGTCTTTGAGCCACTGTAGAGTATTGAACTACCCTAATTTGAGAAACCACACCATGTTGCCACACAGGGAAGATTAGAGAGAGACTTCAAGTTCATAGTTATAGCATCAAGGCAGGCTTGAGCTCTGACATCTATTACGGGGTTGCCTCTGAAAAGTGTTTGTAAACTTCAGCTGGCACAAAATGCCACTGCCAGAATAGTGTCTGGCACATTATGCAGGCATATTGCTCCAGTGATGCTCCATCTGCAGTGGTTTCCAATTCAATACAGGGCACAATTCAGATTACTGGTTATTGCCTATAAAGCCCTACACTGTCTTGGGCCAGGATATTTAAAATACCATTTTCTCCCATGTGAAGCAGTTTGCCCATTGCATTTGTCATGAGAGGCGTTGCTCCATGTTTCATTGCCACTGATTGGATGTAGGATAGAACCTTGTTGGTCACAGCACCCAGATTGTGGAACTCCCTGCCATGTGGAACCTGATGACTCCCTCCCTAACTGCATTTCAGAGGGCCGTGAAAGCGGGCTTTTCTTTTCCACCTAGTATTTAATTTGAGTTGATTTTACTTTTGTAAATTTAATTAGTCAATTTCTTTAGTTTTCATTCTTTTGTTGTGCATACAGTATGGTGTGTTTAAATGTGCTCACGAAAGCACCCTACGACACACTTACAGATTTTGCCACTTCAAACGAAGGTTGTACGTGTGAGGTGCCTACCCAGCAGGGGAGAGTGATTGACAGCCAGGCGGGACTTCTCTTCTGCCTCTTTTTTTTTTGGAGGCTGTACTGAAGCACAGTCTCTGTTTTATATCATCTGAAGGAAGCAATAATGACATAAATGTATACCTTTCTATTTGCAGGTACCAAAACTGATAGTGTGTGTAAAGCAAGCAGTTATACTTTGTCTTCTATATTCTTCATAATCCTATGCTGACAGAGGAAACTTTAATATTTGTAATGTAATTTCATGATGATCTGAGAATCTCTTGTTCCATGGGAGCAAACATATTTAATTATTTCTATTGCAAATATTATACCTTGACTACTTCATTGTATCCACTGTGCTTAGTTGTTAGATTGATTCATACAAATAATATTATGAATACGAAAATCTTATGCATAAATAGATTGGCATGTTTTTTCTTCTGTTTTTTAATATTTTAGATTTCCTTCCTGAATATTCCAAATTACTTTTTAATGGATTTCTTCATATATGTGCTTTTCTGTTGTGGAATTGGCAGGCCACATTGCATGAAATTAAATTTGACTCAGAGTTTGATGGTATAGAAAAAAATGGTGTAGAAATGAAGATAATATTTTGCAAGTCAAATATGTAGGCAGTATGCTGCATTTTTAAAAAGGTGTTTTATAAAGAGCTTGTAATGTTTTCATAACACAGCAGTATAGGGGAAAGTGGCCAAAATGAAGCTGCTAAGAGGTGATTATTCAAACGTTGCAAGTTTGTCATTGTTCTAAATATCCAGTGTCAACTGCTAGGCATAGAAATTAATTTGCTGATGGGAACAGTAATTCTTGTGAAAAGCAACAAGTGTATTTTAGTAGCTTCAAAACATTCAATAAATCAAAGATTTATATTGAACAGGAAAAGATTAGATCTTTTCAGAATATTTTCTTCTGTGTTTCTTCAGGTAATTTCCTGTCAGACACACAGAAATTCAATGTCACTTATTAATAAAATAGTTCATATTCTAAAGTTTGAACTTGTGCTTGTAGTTTATTTTCACAGCTGCTAATTTTTGCTGTGAAGCCAATCTTTCCCCATTTGACCTGCTACTGATTGTCCACTATTACTACGCTACTTCTGGTCTTGTCATGAAGAAGTGAGTACCTCATTAAAAAGATACATACCTTCCACTGATTCATTTGGATACAAAACTAATAACTTCCACCTTCAGGCCATTGTTCCTCCTCTGCTCCTTCAAAATTGGGGGAAAATGAAACTTCTTTTGCACAGATACACCCATTCATTGAGCCATATTATACTGTCAGAGCATTAGTCCAGTTAGCCCAATATGCTCTGGGATAATTGATAACTGTTCCCTCTAAGGTGTGCACACTCACATGTTTTTGGATGTCCGCTCAATTCATTTTAGATCCTGCTCAGGTTGAATCAGGAAGGTCCCATTCTGAATGCAGGTGTGCACACATTGCCTTGATACTGCCACCCAGAACATAACTTGTTCCACGTACTGATGAAAAAAATTAGAGGGATCACTGGTTGTGGTTCTCCAAGGTCAGGCTGAGCAGTATTTCCCAGAGATCATTTTAGTTATAGATATGAGGATTAAACCTGGGACCTTTTGAATGTAAGTCATGTGCTCTGCCTTCAAGTTGTGGCCTTTCCCTATAGCTCATGGTTTATGCTGCTAAATTTGTTTAGTAGTTTGGGATATGCAAACTACTAAACAAATCTTCCATCCAGTTACATCCCGTCCGGTTAGATAATCTCAAATGGCCCTTTTGTCGGCCCCTGATTTCAGAGAGATTCGGGACTCTAGGACCCCTGAAAACGCCTTTTCGGTTGCTGTGGCACTTCTTTGGAACTCTCTTCCAAAAGAGAGATTCATCTAGCCCCTTCCATACTGATCTTCAAATCTCTATTGAAGACTTCTTTTTCGCCAGGCTTTTGCCCTGCAGTTTACCTATTTGTTTTGGTTTTTTGGTTAGTTACTTTAGTTTTTAATCTAGAGTGTAATTTTTAATGTTGCCTTGTTTTGCATGTTTTTGTGTACCACCCAGAGTCTTCAGAGTGGGCAGTTTATTAAATGTTTCTAATTAATTAATTGTGGAGAGGGGCGCTTGAGCAGTAATCCTTGGAATGAGAATTGATTGTTACAAGTGTATCTCTGTTTTTATTGGTGAACTGTCAGAGGATGTGGGCTTGTCTACTTTGATAATTTGGAATAATGTGCTCCTGCATGAGTCAAGATGCCTCTAAATACCAGTTGCAAGGGAGCAACAGCAGCAGTGCTCTCATCTCTTGCCTGTGGGCTTCTCAGAGGCATCTGGTGGCCACTGTGTGAAACAAGATGATAGACTAGATAGGCCATGGGCCCAATCCAGCTGGGCTGTTCTTAGGTTCTTATATTTATTACCTGCTTTCTATTTGTCCCATTCTTGCAGTCAGAGGTGTATGCCATCCCTCCCAAATTGCCTAGCCGTACTCCATGCACATTCACAGGCATGTTCCTATTTTCATTGGTGAAATGTTGGAGGTGTGGCCTCTGCCTCAAGAGTAGACTAGCTCTTAACCACCCTTTAAATAGTGGAAAGTCCTGAGCCGATAAGAATTGCTAGAACTACAAAAGGGAGCAGTTTTCACTAGCAGTCTACAATGGAGATTCTTTTTATAACCTCCAGATTATTATCTACTGTGGCAGCCGAGCTAGTTCTTCCCAAGCCTCCCTTTCCCCCTGACCTGCCAGTTCAGATTAGAAATCTCCTGAACCGAAAACAAACTCCAAACCTGTGATGGAGCTTTTCTGTTCCTCCAAACTGGCCTTAGGAAAATGCGTTGCAAAATAACATTTTGATAGTTGGGTTTTGTGACTCAAGCATAGGCCTGAACACATTCTGGTTTAGCAAACCCCTTAAACTGAATCTTGCTCCGTATTAAGAAAAAGTATGCTGGGTGGTTTTTAGGCTTGATGAAACCTGGATAGTTGCAAAGGAAAATATGCACAGGAATAAAGCTGAAAAGAAGAATGAACATAGCATGCTGTTGTTTTCCAAATGGTTTTGCACACATTATTACATGTAGTCTTTAAACTAAGTGTTTTAATGATCTGTGGACTGAAATAAAATTGACTTACATATGGTCACAGTCAAATAATGCTTAAGAGGTTTGATACCACCATAAATTTCAGTGCAATTCTAGTATTGGAAACGATGCTCACCTCAGATGCTCTCATTTAAAGAATAAAGGGTATAATGCATTAATAGTATTCAAAGTAAAACTGAGTATTTCTTAAGTCAGATGCATTGTAGATATATTATGTAAGATCTGTTGTGATCATTCCTAAATGAAAGAATAAAAGCTGTGTAATATTAGTGTGTGCAATGAATGAAGGAAAATTGGGGAGTGAGGGGGGTAGTTATTAAGCACACATGAATTAATATAAATATTGTAAATGGCTTACAGGAAATAACCCAGATGGACTCCACTACAGTAACAAGGCTTACTTTCAGTAGCCTTTGGAAAGGATTTTGGGCTCTTGAATACATAGCAGCTGCCAAAGCCTCAATTTACCAATGCCTGGAGGAATGGAATTTCCTCTTGCACAGTCTTTTCCCCGCCTTAAGCACCAGTGACTGTTTGCAATTGTCATACCTGACCTATTTTCCAGTAATTTACCCAAAGGTAAGAAACATCCTCTCAAACTTCTCAGCCTGTGAAAAACAACTACACAGAACATATTTTTAAGGGCAAGTCTATATGTCTTAGACATACAGTTCCAACATTCTTTACTCGAGGTTGGTTTATGTGAATTTCTTCATGTTAATGGTATTTTCTGTCTTTAGAAATCTGCATTTTAAAAAGATGCATTTTAAATGTCACCCTAGCATTGAGAGTATAGTAATGTTTAGATTACAGGAGTTAAGAAAAATAGCAGATGAAGTGTTTTCGTATTTTTGCAATAACAGTACTGAAAGATTCAATAAACATGAACTAAAATTAGTGCTTTAAGGCTGTCATCTTGTAATACTTATTTGAGAGAATGGGATAGTATGCTTATTATCATGCATCAAATCACTACAAAATTAGAAATTTCTTGCAGGAACATTTGATACTCTTCTAGCCGTGCTGTGCTACTACTGATTTATAGGAATGGTTCATCTGGATTAGAAGTGGCCCTGAAATATCCCTCAATAAATTATTATATATTTTCTATTACAATAGACATTGATAGAGAAATGGACCTTCCTGCTGTTGGGTTCAGATGGTCCAGAGGTATTTCTGTATTTATTGTTCATGCAGATGTTTGGACAGCCTTGACAATCAAGCAGCATTTGAGGTATACAGTTCTGAAATACAATGTAGCTGCTCCTGTCCTTGCAAAGTGCTCTGAAAAGCAAGGTGGTTACTTTGGAGATTGGTAGTAATTTATTGGAAAGGAAAGCAGTGAACAGTTCCAAGGAAAAGTGGTGAATGTGGTGTGGGGGAAAGTGAAATTAGGCAGAAATGTCAAGTGTAGTTACTGCTGAATGAAAGCTATTGCTATGCACACTCTCTACTTCAGGGGGATAGCCACCATTATGCCAAAGGGTTCAAAGAACCCAGGCGTCCAATGAAAAGGGCCGCCGAAGCCCCGTGACTCGGGCTCCAGAGGATCCCAGAGCCCCCTCCCATGCCTGGGCTGCCAAGAGCCCAGGCAAACTCTCTGTCAGTTATTTCAGGCAGCACCAACTGCCCAATAGGACAATTTCCCCTTTCTCTCCTGGAGAAAGCTGCCTTTCTCTCCATCGCTGCCTGAATTGACAAGCTGAGAGCTTGCTCGGGCCATGCCCCCTTTTCTCATGACATCACACACAAAGGGGTGTGGCCCGGGCTAGCAAGAGCTTGAGCAAGCTCTCAGCTCATCATTTCAGGCAGCCCCGACTGCCCAATAGAATGTTTTCCCCTTTTGAGAGAAAGGGAAATACATCCTATTGGGCAGCCGGCTGCCTGAAATAGCAGATGGAGAGTTTGCTTGGGCTTTCGGTAGCCTGGGCGGAAGGGTGGAGTTCGCTCTGAGCTCATCCAGAGCCTGAGCCATGCCCCTGTGCATGTGACATCACGCACACGGGCATATGTGGAGGGGGCCACCAAGCGGGGCCGGACCCAGGCCGCCATTTGGCTGGCTCTGCAGCTGCTCTACATCCCTAGGTAGTGAGAAGCTCCATGTTGATTCTGACTTCTTCCAGAGGTTACCACACACGGGGCTGCTTCTGGTATCTTGGTAATATTTGCTTTATTTACAAATATACACATTGAGCAGTAGCAGAATACTCCTATAAACAGCAACAGATTAAATCAGATTCCTAGGAAGAAAACTCTGCACTTCAGGGTGCTTCAGCTCTCTACCCAGGTTCTCCAGCCTCTCCACAGCTCAGTCTCTGTGTCTCACATAGAAGCTGCCTTTCTGTTTTTGAAGTTGCTGCTTTTTGGTTCTCCGCACACAAGGAGGGGAATGAGTCACCTTACAGTCTCCCATCAGGTGCAAGTATATCTGTTTTACACTCATCAAGGTCCTGAACTCTTCAAAGACACCCGCTGGCCTTCTGGATTATTAACCAGCAATCTGCCTAACAAAAGAGCTAACATTCATCATCATAACCCCCAAATAATTACAGTACTATGAATGTAGACTAAGTTTCTGCTTTCATTTAGGCCTATAGCTCTCATTGCCTTGTCTGGGACCTTTTGAAGTTCAAAAAAAAATAAATTATATGGTAGTTGAACTGAAAACTATTGCTATTTAAATTTGATAGTTTGATTTAATTTCTTAAGTGTTAAGAGCCCGTGGGAACAAAGTGTCAAAATCTTCTACATCTGAGAGTCACGTCTCTGGGGAAAAAAAAGAGATTTCCTTCTTGTTCTTTAAGGAAAATAAGCAATGCAAACCACACCAAACATTAGTAAAACAAATGGTGGAGGGGGTTGTTGTAAAACAAACTGGAGAGAGACTGTAAGAATATAAGAGGGGTCTCCTGTGAATGGAGGAGTGAGTGAAAAAGTATGTGACAAAACGCTAGTACTTGACCTTGAACTGCACAGAGAAATATTGAAATCATAGCAAATTACTTCTTCCACCAAGATTTCTTTATTACACAATGATTAAATATCATCCATTAGATGTTACAGGTTAAAAACAAAACCGGTTTCAATGTCAATATGTCATCCTCAGTTGCTTACACAAACCAAATATTTCCACAGTCCGAAGAGGTCATCCTCCAATAGTATGGGCATTGTGGACCGAGCATGCTCTGAAGACAGGACCAAATTCAGAACTGTAGGCGGAACTCATTTTGCTTCAGCCACTGTCATAAAGGCCACTACCACTAACTCTATCTTTGCCAGGGTCTCTCTGATTTGGATTAAGGAACTTGCTACCTTGGTGCCCCCTAAATTTACCAAACTCTGACAGGTTGAAGGATCTGAACAAACATCTTTGGATGAGTCATTGAGCACTTGGTTCATATCAATGCCATCAAAACAGTTCCATCAACCAACTTAGGGCGTGGCGTCTATTCTCTTTTATTTTTAGTGCCAACGGAGAACAGCTCTTGGAGGCCAGTTCTGAATTTGAGATGCCTCAACATTTTCGTTTGCAAATGAAAGTTCGGTATGGAGTCACTCCACACTATCAAGGAAGCAGTGTCCCCTCAAGACTTCCTGGCATCTATTGCTCTGGCAGAAGCCTATCTGCACATCCCAGACTTTCCATCTCATTGTCAGTTCCTCAGGTTCTACTATGATGGCCTATATTATCAGTACAGGGCTCTCCCCTTCAGTCTATCCTCTGCCCCAAGGGTCTTCACCAAGGTGATGGTGGCCCTGGTTGCCCACCACTGGGTGGAGTTCACATTAATCCATTCTTGGACGACATGTTGATCAGGGCTCCATCTTTCCATCAAGCCCAATAGGCTGTTCAACGTGCTCTATCAGCTCTGGAGAACCACGGTTTTCTTATGAACCACCAGAAATGTCACCTTGTTCCATCAGTCCCTCCAACATCTGGGAGCAGTGTTCAGCACCTCTCAGGCAACCATTTCCCTGCCATCAGAATGTCAGGAGAAACTAGGGCTCCTCATCCACCCCCTCCTTCACATCTGATGCCCCTGCTAAATGGGCAAAGAGGCACCTTTTACCGTGGTGTTTCTCATAATTTAGCAGGGGGAGAATAACTGGCCCTATCCACCCCCAGCACAGTACCTCCAGTGACTGTTGCTGGTGTCTATCTTGTGTTTCTTTTTAGAATGTGAGCCCTTTGGGGACAGGGTTCCATCTTATTTATTATTTCTCTGTGTAAACCGCCCTGCGTCATTTTTGGAAGGGCAGTATAGAAATTGAATTAATAATAATAATAATAAATAATCTGATGTCCCTGCTTCATTTCAGGAGGACATCATGGCCTACTTTCACAAATTCCCCTTACATCAAAGGTTCGTCTCTCTTCTGTTATGCTTTGGGGTCTTCCCCTGGCTGTTCCAGACCAAATCTTAGTCAACTGATGTGAGCCTCCTCAGTTGGGGGGCCCACTGCGAAGGCCAGTATGCCCAAGACACCTGGATCCCCAAGAGAAACTCCACAACATAAACTGGTTGGAACTATGAGCAGTCCGCCTTCAGTTCCTTCCCATCACCCACCACATGAATGTACTGGTCCAGACAGACAATGTGACTGCAAAGTCGCACATCGATCCCCAGGGTGGCACTCGATCTCCAGCCCTCATGGCTGAGACTGACAGGTTCTTTCGCTGGGTGGAAGCCCATCTCTCATCCATCACAGTGGAACACCTCCAGGGCATAACGAACTCCCATGCAGATTGGATCAGCCATCAGACCATAGATCTGGCACAATAGTCCCTCCATCCAGATGTCTTCCTCCAGGTCACTTGCTGTTTTGGGATCCCTCTGGTGGATTTGTTTGCCTTCCTGCACAACCATCACTTTCCCAGGTTCTTCTCTTGGTACTTCTTGACCCAGGCCGAAGCGATGGATACCCTGAAGTCATTGTGGTCTCCCGGATTCCTGTGCACATTTTTCCCAACAGCAGTATTGGGCAAGCTCATCCAAAAACTCCATGTCACAATGCAGAGCTAATTCTCATCATGCCATCCTGGCCTCAGAGGCCTTGGTTTTCCAACCTCCAGCATCTCTCTGTCTGACCCCTGTGACGTCTTCCCTTATGCCCAGATTTACTCATTCAAGGCCCCATCCTCCACCTGGAACCCCAGTTGCTCCATCTCTCTGCCTGGCGGTTGAGCGCACGCTCTTAACACATACAGGTTACTCCATCCCGGTCCAAGATACCATCCTGGCTTCTAGACTACGCTTGACAAACCACATTTACCAGGCTTCATGGGTGGCTAGGTGGACCAGCAAGAAACACATTAACCTGCTAACTGCAGGAGTGCTAGAATTACTGTCCTCTGGGCTCAACATAGGTTTCCACCCCAGCACCCTGAAACAACAAACTTCCATCCTCTCCTCAGTTTTGCTCCTCTCCAAAGGGTCTTCTTCACAGCTCCACCCTCATATTTGACATTTTATTTGTGGAGCCAGCATGGTGTAGTGGTTAGAGTGCTGGACTTGGACCGGGGAGACCCAAGTTCAAATCCCCATTCAGCCATGATAACTGCTGGATGACTCTGGGCCAATCACTTCTCTCTCAGCCTAACCCACTTCACAGGGTGATTGTGAGGAGAAACTTAAGTATGTACACTGCTCTGGGCTCCTTGGAGGAAGAGTGGGATATAAAATGTAAACAACAACAACAATAATAATAATAATAATTAATAACCACCTAGCCCCACCCACCATCCTCAGATTCCCATCCTGGAATTTGAGCAAGGTGTTCAATGCCTTCACCAAAGCTTCCTCTGAACCCTTGGTGGAGATTGACCTCAATTTTCTCTAGTTCAAAGTGCTTTTCCTCGTGGCGCTCACCTCTGCCTGGATGGTCTTGAAACTCAGGGCTCTTTTGGCCCACAAGCATCTCTGTACTTTTCAGCCTGATCCTGTTATCATAAAACCGGATCCTACCTTCTTACCTAAGTTGAATTCCACATTCCATCCAGTACAGGACATGGTGCTCTCCTCCTCCTCGTGTCTTTTTCCTGTATATTCTAAAGAGCAGGCTTGGCACTGTCTTGATGTAAGGTGAGCCTTGTATATCTGTCTCCGTAGAACCAAGGTTACCTGTTGCTCTGACTCGTGTCTTTGCCAATTCTCACTCGGCTCCAAGGTCTCGAAGAACACCCTTTTAGTTGGATTAAATCCTGTATTTTCCTTGCCTATGAAGCCCTTAATTTGCCCATACCTCGTAGCATCACAGCACATTCTACCCACATTATGGCCACTTTTCTTTTCCAGTATGCCTTTTTCTGTGCAGACTCCCCTTCTAGAGATCTGCAAGGTGGCCACGAGGTTGTCTATCACAGCCTTTATTAAACATTATAAGATATCTTCTTTCCATGTATCCCAAGACACTCTGGGTTGTACAGTCCTTCAGCAAGTAGACTAGTTCACATCCCTCCCCCCGCCCCCTTCTTGACTCTGTGTGGGTATGTCCCATACTATTGGAGGATGACCTCCCTGGGCTGTGGAAAAAGAAACGTTGGTCTTACCATGAAAGGTTCTTTTTTACAGCTGAGGAGGTCATCCGGCCCATCTGGGGATGTGCTTTTCAGTAGGGTCATGCGGGGATATGCTTTTTTTCTAGGTGGAGGCAACTTCCAGGGTTATAGCTTTGCAGGCTTCCCCCCTCTGTACCTTATTCAATTATTTACTCCTGTTTGTTTTTCCCCTAATGGGAATGTGTGTTACATTTGTCTTCTTGTCTGTTTATTAAGCTTTCCAGTCCCGGAACTGGAGTTTTGCTGCTTCCCAGGCAGGAAGCTTGCCACACCTAAAGTTCTGAATTTGGTCCTGTCTTCAGAGCATGCTCGGTCCACAACCCCCATACTATTAGAGAACAACAACAACAACAACAATAATAATAATTAATTCAGCTGTGAAAAAGATAAGACCACCTCCTCAGCTGTGAAAAAGATAAGACCACCATTTCTGTCTCAGCAGTTCTTAAATTCCTTTCTCACGAGGTAAGCAGTAGGCGAGGAAGAGAAAAGGGGGAGGTCAACATAACAGCTGCAACAAGGAACAATTAACTCAGGAAAGAGAAAGTGGAAAACAACATAACAGCTGCAACAAGAAACAATTATCTCAACTTCTATCATTCAGAGACTAATGGATTTCATAGCTGTAACCGTCTCCTCCTTAACACTAATATATGGTTTTAATTTCTCTCTATATATTGCCTCTTTTATTTGATGCTTCTGCAAATTTCTTTCCACCACCACACAGTTAACTTAGTTCTACTTGTCCAGCATTCCCCTCTTTAACCATGCTTAGTCTAATAAGCAAATTAACATGGAATGCAGGTAACTATATTTAAGACTGAATCATCGTTCTTAATGTGCTCTATTTGAGGAGCAGAATTATATCATTTCTCATCCAATAAAAGGAAATAAACTTCTTAATAAATATATAATTAATTAGCTCTGAAATGTGCCGGACTGGAAAATAGTCTATACATAGCCTATACATAGAAGCAATTGCCCCTTTGATCACTAAATTGATATACAGGAAGGTGAAATGGGTGAAACTCTTATTAAAGGGCCACCTGTATATGTCTTTTTAAAACAATTAGTCTGCTTACAAAAGGGAAGTAAAAGAACAGTTTGAAATTTGTAGGATTTCAACTTCAAACACTGTTCATTTTCTTGACTAATTACTATATATGGTAAATTTGAATCATAGTACATCTTCATCTGTAACAAACCCCAAACCCAAGCCCAGCCCACCTGAGAGGATGCCTCTCTGAGCCTTGTGGGCTGACTGGGTTTAAAATTAATTAAAAAGAATCTCTGGTAGATTATCTCTCTGCCACCAAGCATTTCTTAGTTCAGAGTTACCTTGGACTCAAGGGCATTACGAGGGTGGGGCAGGCAGGCCACATGCCCCAGGCACCATTGCAGGGGGGTGAAAAATGCCTGCCATGCCCCGCTCCAACTACTGTTGGAGAGGCGCCCTGCCTGCCTCATCCAGCACTTGCCATTTATTTCAGGCAGCATTTGCTGCCTGAAAGCATCTATTCGCCTTTCTCTCCCTCCAGAAAGGGAGAGAAAGGATGAATAGATGCTTTCAGGCAGGAAACCCTGCCTGAAATGACTTCCAAGCTCTTCGGAGCTCAAGTCCATGCCCCCTTTGCATGTGATAACAAAAGGGTTGTGGTCTCAAGCTCCAAAGAGCCTGAGCAAGCTAAACTTATAACTTCAAAATACAAGCAAAATCTGTTTAAAAACAGGAGGAGGGGATAAAAAGAGGAAAGTGACTTCAGCTGGTCAGACTGAGAGCTTGTTTCTCACAATTTGACTTCTCTAATACTACTCAATGAGCTTTGTGACTGAGGCAGCATTTGAATCTGGTGCTGTTTGTATGTAAACATATTATTTGATTAATTATCCATTGCAGAATTGTCCATCATACAATTCTGAATGACCCCTTTTTTGAAGTACTAGGTCTGGCTCATCTGATAATGGTGTTTTATTTTGCTAATCCCTGTAGCTCTCCTGTTGGTAAGAACTTGAGTACAAGCAGTCTATTTGTTTTCAGCTTCTTTAAATATTTTCTTCTTATCAGGGCAGTTTAAAAATTTTGTGCCTGTGGAGTATACTATCAAGTCTGGATTCCATGTCTTTCTTTTTGCATACCCATTATAATGTATCATCCAGTTACTGGTTTTAGTAAAGTTGCACTTCATTACTCAATTCTGAGCAAATAGTTGATATAGGAAGATGCTGAAAGGCATCATCTCATACTGCGCGGGAGAAGGCAATAGTAAACCACTCCTGTATTCTACCAAGAAAACCATAGGGCTATGTGGTCGCCAGGAGTTGACACCGACTTGATGGCACAACCTTTCCCTTTCCCCCCTTTTTACACCACTCTGGGCTACTTGGAGGAGGAGGAAGTGCGGGATATAAAAAGTGTAAAATAAAATAATACTTGTATTTGAGCTGATATTATGGTAAAGTTATCTGAAAGATGGGTGCCACTGTCAGATGTTTGGACGGGGGGGCGTGCAATTTCAGTGCTTGCCCTAGGCAATGTTTTCCCTAGATACGCTCCTGCTTGGACTGGAATGGGAATGCTAAAACTTCCAGTCCGCCCTTTACATTGCTAGCAGGCACATATTAAAAATGTGGTTCCACTTATATATGTTTAAGTGGGGCAGTAGCTGGCTTTGCTATCCTGTTTGAGGGCATGTGGGTTAGAGGCTTCCCCTCCCCCTATCTCAGACACTCTAAGAAGACTTGTAAAAAAAAAGAAAACAATTTAATGATTTATTACAAAAAATAATAATAAGCCAGTTAAGTCTTTCACATGTAGCTGTTTCAAATAATATTAGCTTAGTGGTTACAAGAGTTTTTCAAAACACCAATATGGTCTCAGGCAGCACTTAACTTAGTCAGTTACTAGGCTAATGTTGAAGATAAGTTAGTTACAAGAAGCAGATACTTGGGTATACAAAGCAGCACACACAAAAGAAAATAACTTCTAATGCAAATCTAACTAAAACACTTTATCATAAGTCTAAATTTCCGAAGTCATAAGCCTTGGCTTCCTCCCCTTGGACCTCACCAGGACTTAAGTGAGACCATCCCCTGCAATCCCTGACCCCCAGAGACTAGTAGAACTCACCCTGAGAGAATCTGGCAAGACTCTATTGCTCTTCTCTCATCTGGACACCTTCTTCTTACCAGAAGACCTTCAAGACCCCTTTAGTCCCACCCAACTAGTTAACCTATTGGGTCATGTCCTAGGGGCTACAGACTGTCAATTAAGGAAAACTGGCCAACCCTATAATTGCTGGCTGGCTGCCCACTGAGAAAGATCTTTTACTTTCTTGGGCATTATATGGTTTTGGAATAATTGATCTAATTATGGAGTGTTAAAAATCTATTGAGAACAAGAACAGTTAAAATTTAATGATTATATTCAAAATTGATTCTAAAAGTACCAACAAAATCATTTAAACCTTTCAGTGAGCCTTTTCCAGTGCAAAAAGTAGTGCATTCAGCTAATTTAAGTAGCAGGGTTGTCCATACAAAATTTGGTATCTATAGGTCTTCTGGAAATATGATATTCAGAGTTTCTTCTATAAAACACCAAAAAAAAAAAAAAAGTTCACTGACTATATTCTGGCGTAAAAAGCAGTGCATTCAGCTAATTTCAGTTTGTTCATGCAAATTTTGGTATCTTGAAGACCAAAGAAAACCACATGTAAAACCACATGGTTCTGTGGTCGCCAGGAGTCAACGCTGACTCTACTTTACCTTTAGGTCATTGGGAAGTATGACTTGATTTCGCACCAACCAACTAACCAATTCTTCAAAATATATAATAGATTTCTCACATTTCAAACCACATAATTTGTGCATCTCTTTTTACAACACCCTACAGTGGACTGTGCAGTAAACAAATGAGTAGCATCTCAGTACACTCTCAAGAGTGCAGCATTTCACAGCATGTTTTCTCAAGGACACAGAACGTAGTTCTTACTGCTGAGGAACATTGATCCCATTGCTTTTGCAAGCAAGCTGAATATAAACATTTTGCAGTAATGATCTGTGGTGATATTTTTGACCATCGCTGTTTGGCTTTCTGATTTCTATTAAATGGTGCTGCCATTATTTCAACAGTGTTTATAATAAAGGCATTTATCATTGTGCTCTTGTGTTGAGCTGACTGAGGCATGTGCATCCCATGCTGGAGGTTGGGGAGATGAATATCAAATCCAACTCAGCAGGTTCTTGGGTGATAGGTATGTAAATTATATGTGTTTGTCTTCTGAGACAGTGATGATTGAATTTTATTCTGTGATACATATCACTCAGAGCAATTGCACCTTATCAGCTCTACCAATGGCCATTTATAAGGAACTGGGTAGCTCTTGAAAAGGATATGCCGTAATATAAGCAGATTTTAAAATGTTTTTTCTCCATAGTCTCCTAAAAAAAAAAAAAAGAATGTAAAGATAACGAGATTGTAATCTGCTGAAACACATTTGTGAAACAGTTGGTTTTGTGTGTGTGTGAATAATTTAATCTTTAAAAGGTCATATTGTTTTTGAGTTATCAGCCAAGCAACCAAGATTATTGTACTACTTCCCTGAATACATCTCAGGTGCCATCACTTCCAAAAGAGCTTCATAAAGAAGCATATTTTGTCTTTGAGTCAGAAAAATTCTCAACTGCCCAGATTATTTTCCATGTCTATTAGCTACCTCTCAGTCAGTGTTCCCTCTAACAGGGAGTCTCAGATGTTGTTGACTACAACTCCCATAATCCTCAATCAAAGGCATTTGCATCAGGGGATTCTGGGGGTTGTAGTCAACAACATCTGGGAGTCCCTGTTAGAGGGAACACTGCTCTCAGTTCTTACGCGGTATATAATTTATGTAATGTAAAACGATGACACACTCTTTGGCCAAAAAAAGTCACTCAAGTTAGTTATAATCACATTGGGTGGCATCAGTTTATCTAGATCTCTTTAGTTTATATAGCATACATCTGTCAAGTTCCCTTCTAGTGTCTTTTCTGTTTCCCTTTTTGCAACAGATGAAAACCTTTTTATTTCCCTCAGCTTTTTAGAGTGATTAACTCTTGGTACTGGAATTTAATTGCTGCATTGTTTGATTGTATAGCTAGTGTATTTTAATGTATTTTATTACTTGATCCTATGTAAACTGCTCTAAAAGCATTGCCTGGAGAATGGCTAATAACTGCCTGAAATCATAAATACATAAATAAAATATTTTAATTGAGAACTCCACATTAAAAAAAAACCTGATATTCCTGCACTGTGAAAATACACACACACACACACACACACACACACACTCACTCACACTTCTACATCGAGGAATGAGTGTGGGAAAGTGTAAGGAAAGTTTGCACCTTTCTTCCACAGGGAGAAGCACAAGTTTTATTCTCATTTGAAATCTTAAGGGAAGTACTCATGTACTTCATGCATATTCTGGAAGCCCAACAAGAGATGAAACAAGGAACAGCATGTGTGTACATCAACCACTATCCCCTGTCTTGGAAATTCATTATAAAATACTGCCGCTGTTGTAGCCAAACACAGAAGAAACGTATGTCTCTGAGAGCTGCTTCTCCCATATGCATTTCAATAACATCATTTCAGCAAGACTGCCTCTACGCAAATCTGAAGAAACCAAAATTGAGCACAGTCCAGGAACAGATCCAAAGAGTGAGGGTGAGCAGAGATGAAAAAGACCAATGGGAAGAAGGCAGATGAGCAGACTAGGAAGAGTGACTGGAGGATAAAATTGAAAACTTACTGGCAGGACTATGTCCACATGAGAGTAGATGGCGGGGGAGCCATGTAAGTCAGAAAGCTAGAGCTGTTGCCCTGGAGGGGGCCTACTCCAGAAATATTATGGCCAACCCAAATGAATGAGGACTAGTGGGCTGCAGTGTGTGAGAGAGAGGGGGGAGGGGAGGGGGGAGGAGAGAGAGAGGCATCCTCAATGAAGTGTTCCTTGTTCATTCATTCATACTCCTGTAGATGATCAACAGTTCTAGTATAAAGAAAAGTTCAAATTTGGGTCACTGGAAATGTGCATCATATGCATATCTACTGATTCTAAAACTTAATTAATGTAATATCCATAGCAATATATTTCATGACTTTGAATGCTTTGGGTTATTGGCATTGAATGTAATTGTTGGTTTCTTTTTTCTTTTTCTTTTTAAATGGATGTGATCTTAATAAGTGCATCATCTTTACAAGGTATGCATTGAAAGCCTTTTCTGTTTCTGGAATTGCACTTGTCTTTAGTATTTTGATTTAAGACTGCGGAAATGCTTTTTCTGTTGTTTTGTCTCCAGTGATCATCTGCCTCTTCCTTTTAGCATAATTACTAGTTTGAGGAAGCACTATTCAGAGAGAGATTGCTATTGGAGCCAGCCGGCACATGTCTTGTTTAGGCAATGTAAATGCTTGCTAGGCTGCTTTATAATTTGTCACGAATAAAAAGAGGAGACTTTTAGCAAGTTTTAGGGGAAAGAAGTAGAACAAACCCTCTGATAATGTGAGAGTGCAATGCACCCTTAGCAGATGGCGATGTCATTCGTGATTTGTATATAATTATTATCCTGTTTTAGGTGGTGCTTATATTCTTGGCTTGTGATGAGGAGCTTCATTTGTACACATCATCATTATCTCTTCTGACATGTGCTTTAGTGACATTAGTCTGTGTTTTATTCCTACAGCAGTAATGGTGGTTTTATCCTCATTGGTTTTATTGTGCTGTCATGCTTCCTGGAGTTTGTGTTCATGCTCTCAGAGAAGCTTATCGTGTGGTTCTAAATTCTCCGCAAAATAACATTTAACAGTCATGTTGTGAAGCATTTTTTCCTTCCATTTCTATCTTCCTAGGTTGTGCTGTGAAGCGTTGCTGCTTTTGTTGGTGAAGCAGATGATACTTTATCAAATTTCTTGAATGGCTTTTTAAATAACATTCTAATGGTGAGAGAATGGGCACTCTCCTGTGCATACAGAGTTTCATATGGATAATAGACCTCTTTATATTGTGCCCCACTGATTAGTAGACATATATATATTTATTATACCATAGCAGTTGCTACATATTTCATTCTCTCTTCCAAATTCAATGAAATAAAAGCATGGGAGTGTCAATTAAATTACAGAAATTTATCATTATTGCACTCACAAAGTTTATTCAAGCTGACAATATAGCCTCATTCAATGCTATGATTTACAGAGCTTTACTGTATCAAAAATGTATCCTGTGGGTGGCTTCAGAAGTAATGCAGCAAGTAAGGTTGATGCAAATTACAGATTCCCAGGGCACTTGGCAGCCCGACTTTCTGGTGTTGGGAAGGCTAAGCTGACATTGGGCAGCTTGGTGATGGATTCATCAATTTCGGCATATTCTGTCCTACTGTGGTTCTAAATACAACACCTGTAACCTAGATTTGCAGACACGCCCAGTATCAGCATAGCCTTCCTGACACTGTCTGCGTGGGAACCAATGGTTCACGACAACCTTACTTTACATAGGAAACATAGGAAACTGCCATATACTGAGTCAGACCATTGGTCTATCTAGCTCAGTATTGTCTTCACAGACTGGCAGCGGCTTCTCCAAGGTTGCAGGCAGGAATCTCTCTCAGCCCTATCTTGGAGAAGCCAGGGAGGGAACTTGAAACTTTCTGCTCTTCCCAGAGCGGCTTCATCCCCTGAGGGGAATATCTTGCAGTGCTCACACATCAAGTCTCCCATTCAGATGCAACCAGGGCAGACCCTGCTTAGCTATGGGGACAAGTCATGCTTGCTAACAACAGGACCAGCTCTCCTCTCCATAGCTCTCCTCTCTCCTTTGCCACATTACGTGTGAAGCTGCCCTGTATGGACAGAAATGTATTTCAGCACCAGGTTAAAAAAAAAGACCCTCATATGTTAACCTTCAGTAAACCCCTGCTAACTTGGCAAAGAGGCACCTTTTAACATGGTGATTCCCTTTATTGAGCAGGGGGAGAGTAACTGGCCCTATCCACTCCCAGCACAGTACCTCCAGTGACTGTTGCTGGTGTCTATCTTTTGTTTCTTTTTAGATTGTGAGCCCTTTGGGGACAGGGATCCATCTTTATTTTTTCACTATTTCTCTGTATAAACCGCCCGGAGCCATTTTTGGAAGGGCGGTATAGAAATTGAATAAATAAATAATCATCATCATCGTCTACAAATTGAAATTGAAAGGCTGTGGCAGAAAAAGACCAAAATAATCCCAGTGGTCATTGGCGCCCTGGGTGCAGTTCCAAAAGACCTTGAAGAGCACCTCAACACCACAGGGGCCACAGAAATCACCATCAGCCAATTACAAAAAGCAGCTTTACTGGGAACAGCCTATATTCTGCGACGATATCTATAACAAGAGCAACAACATTGACAATAAAATTCAGCCATCCCAGGTCCTTGGGAAAGACTCGATGTCTGGATAAAACAAACCAGTCAATAACACCTGTCTGACTGTGTAAACAAGAAATAGTAATAATAATATGGTGCATTCCTTTTCTGCTACAAAGAAAACCCCTTCCCACCCCAGATGGAGGTTTTCTCTATAAACAGGTGTTCTGTTCCTTTGAGAGGTGCATTTTAGGGTAGCTTCATACCTAACTTTTTCTCACATAAAGATTATTTGAATATATCCTAAGTGTCAGAGAGCTTGAGTTTTAGAACAGTAAAATAGTTATTTTATTTATTTATCGCATTTAAATTACATTTATGTCTCACCTTTCCTTTAAAGAGTCAGAGTGTTCCCAACAACCCTGTGAAAAATGCTAGGCAAAGAGAGTGCCTTGCTTAAGGCTAGGCAGAGAGCTTTTTTAGCTGAGTGGGGATTTAAATGTCCAAATATGACAGCAAGCACTGCACCACATGGTTCAAGTCCTAATTATATTGTCAGAAGAACAATTCTTTTCCAGGGAGCGATTTTGTCCGAGACTCTTTATGACTTGGCATCACCCTGTAAAGAACTGGAAAACAAGTATGGGATCATTGTCGAAGTGATGGTAACTTCATAATGTGCTACTTTTTTAAAGGCCATAATTGGATAAAATAACTATTGTTCTGGAATTGCCAGTGTGTGTCACTCAGGAGGCCAAATTTATGTTTTCCTAAAATCCTTTCAGTGTTGCAGGTGAGGACTACACCTGGTTATAATTTATATGTTTTATTTATTTATTTTCTGAACTTGACTGTGTACTACTTCCAGCTGCTTGACTATTCAAGTGCACTGAGTGCAGTTCATCTCAATTAAAATGAACTGAAGTTTTCCCATGGAATTCAGTGTGAATTGCCTCCATTGTGTGTGATGTTACCCATTCTTCACTATTAACAAACAGGGTAAGATGCCGTGGAATGCTATTTAAATTAATCATTGCCCAATATCAAAAGGCCTTTGGGTATATTTACATAATTAAAATTAACCATAATAAACTATATTGTGGAGAACATGAAAGACACATACAAAACAAATAGTATATTAAAAAACCATAGTAATTTGTTTGGAGGACATAGTAGATTAGTGTGACTTAACTTCTAAAAATGAGAAAATTTTCATAAATTACTTTGCTTGTTTTGGGCTGTCATCTCTGCCTGCCTCAGTACACTAAAAATTATATTTTATTATGTCTGGTAAACCAAGTATATTTACAACAGTGGCATAGTCAAATATGTACATTTTTAAGAAAAAGAGCAAATTGCTTATCCTACATTTGCCTATTCAGACAGTAGGCATTGTGCAAACACTGAGCTGGGGAGAGGGATTTTATTCTAATTAACTTCATTTCTGTTGTTTTATTCTAATTAACTTCATTTCTGTTGTCTATGTTCCACTTTGTAGATGTGTGTTACTTGGAAATTCAACTTGGAATGGGGGAGAAGCTCCATTATTTTTTAATATCATGTCATATTGTTAATGCCAATGCAAAATAATCTGTTTTGAAAATTTGACCTTATTCTAGTAGGATTTGCACAGATTTTTCTGTCTGGAACATAATCCAAGAGCTGTGAATGGAGACAAACTAAAAACCTCTATTGTATATTAAACTGGTTTTGTTGTTTGTTGCTTGCTTTGGATTACACTAGAAAACTAACAGTCCGTTTTTCTTTAAATGTGATGTCCTATTTGTCAAATAATAGGTAGAATTGCCTATTATTCCTATATTCCCTGACCCATGCTGCTACCTGGGCAAAAAGGCACCCTTCTAAGTCATGTTTTTCTTTATATGAAGCAGCGGGAGTTCCCATGGCTGTTGCTGGTGCCTACCTTTTGTTTGTTTTTAGTCTGTGAGCTCCTTGGGGGACAATGAACGATCTTCTCCTTATTCTTTTTCTGTGTAAACGGTTTTGAGATTTTTGTTGTTGTTGAAAAACAGTATATAAATAATAGTAATAGAATTTAGTGCAATCCAATTAATGCAAAACCCTTAGATATTTATCTATAAAATGTATGCTGCATTCTCTGAAGAAGCACTGAAAGCTACTTACTGCATATAATAATAAATTCATAATAAAGCACATTTTTAAAAAAACTCCTCTAAAATGTTTGAAATAACAATAGATCCATTAAAAAAATGTCCAGCATGAAGTTCAGCCAGCCATCTGCCTTCTCACCAATAAGCAGTATAGATGGTCTTCATTTGCATATTCCTACCTAGAGAGGCTTACTTAGGACTGTCCATTTCTACAGCTGTTCTGTTGGCAACCTGCTGGGGAAAAACAATGTAACAGGACCTTGTAATATAATCTACCAGACTAAATTGCCTCATTCTCTGATTCTAGCTCACAGCCAGTTTACATGTTAGCTTTGCAGTATAGCTGCTGGGCAGACACATTCTCTCATGGATAGTTCTCAACCCAGTGGACCTTAAGGGAATTAGTACAAGGTCATTGGAGTGCCTATGTGGTTAAATGGGCCCTAATCTTTAAACCTTTCAAAGCCTATTGTCCTCATCTGGGACTTTTGGAGATGTATTACGCTTATCTCACTACTGACTGCTACTAGCTAGTGCCTCAGGGCCATACATGCCCAGCACTTGTCCTATTGTTTTGGCTTGGATTGATGATATACATGTTTCCATACTTCCCTCCCATTTTTTCCCTCTCATTTTTTTTTGCCTCTTATTTTTCATGTGCTCCAACTGCCTCTATGTACCAGGAAGACCCCCTGTTGGCAAATTATTGGTCCAGTCTTGTCTTTTGGAGAGGATGCCTTTTAGATGTTTTCCTAGTATGAGTTGCATTCTTCAAGCCTCCCCAGAAGTTATATCTCAGAAAGGAGAATAGATACATCTTTGCTGCCATATATATATATATATATATATATATATATATATATATATATATATATATATGAAAAAGGCAGGCACATAGACATGGCATGCCAGGGTACTGCTTCCTCTATGTACCCCTATAACTACCTGTCCCAGATAGTAAGCACTGCTGTAGGAGCAAACATTGGTGTAAGTATGGAGATATTACACAAACATAAGAGTCCCCACTTTCGTCTGTAAAATGCTGGATGCTATTGTCTGTATGTTTTCTGTCTGCCATTCCAGCTCGTTGCCTCGCTTTGTGCTGCTCCAGGCAGACTTTCCTTTTCCATCTCATTCATTGCTGTAATCAGGTCTGTTGTTCCCTTATTCTTCTCTGGGTTGAGCCATTTCAGTCCTACATTGTGAACTGACAGATCACAAATATGTTTGGCAGAAATTCTGTGATCCCAACAGCATGTTTTCCAGCTGCTGCAGTCATAGAATGTCCTGACGAGCATGTACCAATTGTCTGGCTTGATGTAAATAAATGCATACCTGGGGAAAGTTGAGACTACTTGGATCAAGAGAAAAAACAGATTGTGTGAATTGCCCAAAGCATAGGTGGAATGTATAAGTATACTGTCATGTCATAGCCTCTAGGCTGAGTCATATTTGAATCAGTAGACTTTATCCAGGCATAAATTCAGCCATGTGGGTATTATATGGGCACAGTTAATGTTTCCTTGTTTTATTATATTTTCTCATGTGTATAATTTGTAAAACTGTGTACTGTTTTACTAGAATGCTTATTAGATTTTGGGAAGCTTAAATGGCTCATATTGACAGGAATGAAAAACAGTGTTTGTAAGAAGCAATATCTTTTCTAGTTTGTGTGAGTGCTACTTAAACAAAGAGTGAGAGAGTCTTCTAAACAATGTTTGGCATTTTTCAGATCTGTGGGCAGCTTGAATTACTTAAGAATGTCATTGTATGTGAGGATGCTCTTCAATTAAGTGGCTTAAATCAAGGAGTCCTTTGAGGTTAGAAATGGTCACACATCTCTGCCAGCTATTCAGGCAGAAAATTTAAACATTTTTTCCATCAGTTAGACTTTACTTGAATGACTACTAGAAACAGCAGGAAAATGTCCGCAGGAAAATCTTGCTGTTCTCAAGGAACATAGCAAATCATAATTATTTACAATTTTTCTGATTGTTTGCAGAAAGTGAAGTACCCAAGACAATATCAGATACTGGAAATGTAACAGTTGACTAGGGGGTTATGCAGAGGTTATATACTGTACTTTACATGTGCAAGGTCCTAGATTCAGCTAAAAGATCTCAAGTTGCAACGCTATGAGATACTCCTCTGCCTGAGATCCTGGAGTGGAACTACTAGTCAGAGTAGACAGTGGGCTGGTAAACCGTCTTGGTCCTGACTCCATTTAGTGAGAGATAGGATAGGCTGAAAGCAACAGCATAAAATGCCTAGATGAAGACATTGATACAACTTTCCTGGTATGGAGAAAAGAGACTATAGACACTAAAAGATGCCTGTACATATGCATTAGAGAAAGCGCTGATAATTAATTGATTGTTCAGTGCTTAGAGGCATGTTATTGAAGTTTGTAAGTGGCAGATTTACCTTCTGAGGTGGATCCAATGACATTATTTTTGTTAATAGCTCTGCTGATGGCTCAATTATTTTCCCTATTGCTCAGTCCGTATTACCTGTGTGCTCACCTGTATACAGGTAACAGTAGAGTGCATTATTCTAAATCTGCAAATGATGCAAAATAGGATTAACACCTTCCATATCCTTGGTAAACTGGGTTGAAAATTATACAATTACATTTGTTTTCACTGAATTAAGTATTATACATGTGGCGGGGGGGATATACATACAAAACTGAGATGGTGACTAGTTAACTATAGTACCACTGACAAGATTCTAAAACATTTCATGTTGCTTCAACCTTTTAGAGACTATTTACAAAGTTCCATACTTAAATGGCAATATCTGTTCTTACAACTTTATACTGTGATACCTCAAATTTCCTGTATTTGAACATGAGAATCTGGAGACTTCCCCTCCTTTCCACTTAAAAATGCTTGATTTGCTCCTCTTATAATGACTGAAATATTTGTTTGTTTCCAAACACATTCTTTTTCTCATGTTTAGGTGCCATCTTAGTTAGGTTTGCCAGCTAGGGACTTTTATAGAGGACATGTGATTTGCCCTGCTAACTGAGAAGGACAGATGATAAACAAATAGAGAAGGATAATTAATGCTAACGTTTAAAAGTGGTGATTCTCTTTATTGAGCAGGAGAAGAGCAACTGGCCCTGTTCACCCCCAGCACAGCTTCCCTCCAGTGGCTGTTTCTGGTGACTTTGCTCTCATGAACAGCTTCTCTCCCTCTGTCTCATTTCCCTCCCTACTGACTATTGATCGAGTGGGGAAGCCAAGTGGAAGTTCTGCTTAAGTGGCAGGTTGCAGATCATGTGATGCAGGAGCATGGATAGGTGGACCCGGCAGATGCAGCTTCCTTCCTTCAAGTGGTGGCAGCAGTGGTGGTAACAATGAGAATTTAGCAGTTAACTAACTAACTTTACTCAGTTAACAGTTAGCTAACTAACTTTTCTCAATTAGCAGCTACCCCTGCTGAGTAAAAAGGCACCTTTTAAAATGGTGAGTCTCTTTTATCTATCATGGGGAGAGCAACTGGCCCTATCTAACCCCAGCACAGCATTCCTTCAGTGGCTGACACTGGCACTACCTTGCTTTTTCCCTTAGATTGTGAGCTCTTTGGGGGCAGGGGTGAATCTTATTGGCTGGCTCGGTAGCTAGCTGACTACCTTTCCTCAAGGCTAGAGGTGAAGTTGCCATCCTGGCTGGGGAGAGCAGGTTGGGTGACCCGTGGGGCGGAAGACAGAGGATTGTTTGTGTGGCAAACCTAGCCAGGAGATGAATGTATGGTTAAGAAGCAGGGGCCTTGAGAACTCTGCTCCTGGACTGCAGATTGAGCAGACCTACAACCCATCTGGTCATCAGCTTCACAGTGGTGAGCTGTATTTATTCTCAGATTATTAAATATTTTAGCAAAATATGCATATATAGTGCCAATAAACATATGCAACTTTTATGCAAAGTGAAGACTTTATTTGGTCAAATGCATCCTCTATTTTCACTTTTTTAGGTGAGTAATATTGACTTTTTTCACCATCTGGACTTGGCAACTCTAACCTTAGTACAGTGACTTAACTTGTCCTCCATAGATAGATAGATAGATAGATAGTCAGTAACCTTACGGAAAAATACAATTTTTGTATAAATTTTATTTATCCGCTGCTGGAGTTTATTGCTATTCTATATATATTTCCTGAGTTTTATCAAGCTACCTGATTTCATAGTTGAATTTCAATTTCTTCTTCAACAATTTTCTGTAATCAAATACATATATAGGAATGCATGTTTGGAAATAACAGCTACATTTGGACAGTAAACGAAGCTGATTTAATATGTATCTTGGGTTTAGGAAGCAAAGCATAATGTAAGCACATCATGACAGTTGATAAACTAACAGAGAAGGATAAGGTGACCTGTCAGGGCTCATGCAAAACTATTAGTGGCAGAACTGAGAGCTGAACTGTAGTTTCCTAAACAATAATTACCTAGGGGTGATTTGCATGGCCCTGGAGGCATAGTAGAATGTGAGGGAGAAGACAGACGTAACCAGTATGAAGCAGTGTTGGAAGCAGCCTTCCTGCATTTAGTTCAAACTTATTTGTCTCCAGGCTTGAGCTAGAGATGTGCTCGAAATGCGATTTGGCATCCGAATTGCAGAACAATCCCTTTAAAACCAAGGGAAGGAGAGCAGGTCCATGCCTGCTCCTCCTCCACCTGCCACCACTTCCATTATCGCGGCATCCCCCCCCGCTATGATTATACACTGGCGGGCCATCTCCCAGCTTCCCCTGTGCGACGCCATTATACAGGGGCAGCTGGCAGATGCCCCTCTGGTGCGCGATCATCGCTTGGACGAGCGCCGTAATAACAGAAGTGGTGGTGAGTGGAGGAGCAGCAGGTATGGACCTACTCTCCTCCGTGTTAAAGGCGCTGTGGAAGCCCTTGGTTCTAAAGGGATTGTGCTGTGATTCGGATGCCAAATCACAAATCGGCACATCCCTAGATTCAGCTCTGAAAAAACCCAGTAGCTGGCTGTGCATGGTGATGATTGGCTGGCCCTCTGTGATATCAATAACAGCCACCCCTAATGCAGTTTCACACTTTAAAAACAGATTCCTTTTTGAAAACCAAAAAATTTATGTTCAGGTGGTGGTGATCATAAAAAGCAGATTAAAAAAGAGGAAAAGCACAGTAGGAAAAAAGTGTGCTAGATGAACCATAGCTGGAACACAAGTTAAGAACAAAGGGGGGAAAGATGGGCTATTAGCCATATGAGTGTGGAGAAAGGAAATATTGCTGGATGGAGAATTCTAAAGAGAAGTTAGTGAGCTTAGGTGAGAAGGAATAGGCAGACATGGGAATGTCATAGTTGAGGGCAGACACCTATCAGAGCTAAGGAGAGTGGGAAAGAGGTGATCAATCACTTTTGAAATGCAATCTAAGCAAGCATGCCTTATGCAGTAGAGGGCAGTGACTTAGCAGCCTTGCAAAGGGAAGTAGAAAATATGGTTCTCTCTGTGTGTGCCCTATATTCTGAAAGCAGTACAAACTTTGGCTATGACAGAGAAGAGTAAATAAATCATGCATGGTTTTTATTTAAGTAATCCCCTGGCCAAGTTACTTTCCAGTGAGATTAAGAAGCAGTTTGGTTATAAAATTGTCCTTACTATTCTCCTCAGAACCTGCTGCAGAAAAAAACTTGGGAAACATTGTCTGTGTGTGTAATCACTTTAATAGGGAGCAGTAAATGAGATGAGGTAGATACACAGTGTTCTGCTTCTCTTTTCAGCAGCCCTCAATCTCCAATTGTTCCTCAGTTTTCTTCACCATCCCTACAGTTTACTCTCCTTAGCTAATTGTACTTCAAAAGTAATAAGTGCCACTAATGTGATGAATTCCAGAAAAGTAGCCAAGTCAGGCCAGGGTAGTGAAACACAGAGATACATGATAAAGTGGGTTCTAGTCAACCCTTGCCCTTCATGGCTGGTGAAGGCTACTAGGGAGGGGCTGGGTCCATGGGTGGTGGGGGTGGTGAATGCCTCTCTGAAGCAAGGGGTGGACCCATCTCAGCTGAATGAGGCAGTCATTAGGCCCTTCCTAATAAAGCCCTCATTGGACCCAGATCATTTAAATAACTTCCAACCAGTGTCTAACCTACCCTTCTTAGACAAGGTGTTGGAGAGCATGGTGGCAGCTCAGTTCCAGGCAACCCTGGATGCATCTGATTACAGTAATCCCTCGACCTACGAACTACTCGACATCCGATGTTTTCGAGTTACGAGCGACAAAAAAGACCGGAAGTAGTTGCCGGTTTAGATTCAGCTTACTCGACCTACGAATTTTTAGATGCGGTTTTCTCGACTTACGAATGTTTCCAGACTTCCGTGGTGCGCTCTTCGACTTACGAAAATTTCGACCTCCGAATGTGCGTTTGGAATGGATTAAATACGTAAGTCGAGGGACCACTGTACTTGATCCTTTCCAATCTGGCTTCCAGGCTGGATATGGGACAGAAACTGCCTTGGTCACCCTGGTGGATGACCTACACCAGAAGGTAGACAGAGGGAGTGTGACTCTGTTGGTTCTCCTGGACCTCTCAACGTCTTTCAATACCATCAACCATGGTATCCTTCTGGGACGTCTCTCTGGGTTGGGACTTGGGGGCACGGTTATATGGTGGTTCTGCTCTTACCTGGAGGGCTGTCTTCAGGAGGTGGTGCTGGGACTCCTGTTCAGCCTCTTAGCTTTTGGCTGTGGGGTGCCACAGGGATCTGTTCTGTCTCTATGCTGTTTAACATCTACATGAAGCCTCTGGGAGAGATCATCCGTGGGTGTGGGCTGCAATGCCCTCAATATGCTGATGACACCCAGCTCTACCTATCTTTTAAGGCAGCAGGGAGGAGTAGATGCTCTGAACTGGAGTTTGGAGGCTGTTCTGGACTGGATGGAGCAAACAAGCAGAAACTTAATCCAGAAGACGGAAGTACTCTGGGTTGGTAAAACTGATCATCTGAATACTGAGGTAAATCTGTTCTTGGATGAGGTCACACTCCTTCTGAAAGACAAAGTCTGCAGCTTGGGGGTGTTTCTGGACCCGAAACTGTCCTTGGGGGCACGGGTGGTGGCAGTGTGCAGAGGTGCTTTTTACTAGTTACGGCTGGTACACCAGCTGCTACTCTACTTGGAGAAGTCGGATCTGACCTCAGACACTCATGCTTTGGTAACGTTCAGATTTGACTACTGCAATGGGTTCTATGTGGGGCTGCCCTTAAAGATGGTTCGGAAGCTTCAGCTAGTGCAGAAATCTGCTGCAAGTATGCTTGTGGGTGCAAGTTGCTTCATGAGTGTTACACCCATCCTGTGGCAGTTTCATTGGTTACTAGTCCGCTTCCAGACTAGATTCAAGGTGCTGGTATTGACATTTAAAGCTCTACATGGCTTGGGGCCAGAGTAACTGTAAGACTGCATTCTCCCGTATGAACCTGCCATGGTCCTACGCTTGGCATCTCAGGCCCTCCTTATAGCCGCACCACTAACAGAGATCTGGTTGGCAGGGACTAGAGACAGGGCCTTTTTGGTTCTGGCCCCTCAGCTTTGGAACACCATCCCCCAGTGTTTAAAAAAACCATTTAAAGACACATCTTTTTAAGGAGGCTTTTTAATGTTTTATCTGCTGCTGATATCTGGAAGGGGTGTTATTATTTTTTTTTAAAAAAGTTTTTAGCTTTGTCTTAATAACTTTTAATTCAAACTTTTAAAATTTGTAATTTTAAATTTGGTTTTAGCCTGATCTTTTAACTTATTTAACTTTATTAATCTTTTACTTTACATTATATCTGGTTTGTTGATGTTAGCTCCCCCGAGCAGTAGTGTACTAGAGGGATGGAATATAAATATTTTAGATAGATAGATAGATAGATATTATCTTTTATTAGTGTGTGTGTGTGTACACACACATACACACTTAACCAAAAAAGCAACTGTGTAAACTGTGAGGCCAAAAATTTAGATTTATGGTTTAGATTTTATGGTTTCAAGTTTGATTTTTGAATTTTGTTTGTTTGTTTTGTAAACTGTCCAGAGCCATTGGATGGGGTGGTGTAGAAATGTAATAAATGAATGAACGAATAAGAAAATAAATAAATCGCCATAAAATAGGCCATGAAAAGTAGTTCTGAAAAAGCCATGAAAGGTAGGTTTATGCCCTTTATATACAGAGTCCAAATGTATTCAAGACAAAAACAGAATGGTTTATTCTCAACAGCAGTCACTGGTAATAATATGATCTAACTATGGTTTATTGATTTATCTGTTACATTTAAATACTTCCTTTCTTCCATGCAGAAAGTCAAGTTGGTGTACAGGGGGTTCCCAGGTGGCCTCCTACTAGGCCATTTCATCTTGCAGGGAAATAAAGGCATGTTTACAATTTGGTTCTCAGAGAAGTCTGTTTTTTCATGTTTTGTATCTTTGTTGTAATCTCCAGATTTGACAGTACCTTCTTTGATTGCGCTTAACCTTTTCGAGCACACATCATTTGTGCCTCATCAGATTTCCAGGGTACAAATCAAAGGAAGGGCATCAGATTAGTTATCAGGCTGTGCACATGAGGCCCAAACAGCACAAAGAACTGCTTCTGTGATGCGGATCAGCTGAGTGTGAGCTGCCAATTAAAAAACCCCATAATCTTTCAGAGCTGAGTTATAATGGGTATATAAAATCAAAATGCTGACACAACCTGAACTGTGATAATGAGTTACTGTAGTAATGGGAGATTTAAAGGAGACATTTTATTATGGCAGGTATTAGAGAATCTTAACATATGCGGTCATCGCTCCATAGTGCTTAAGAGATGTAGATCATTGCAGATGTTTTATACTCTTGTGCTGAATCACACTCTTTGTTAATTCCCTTACCATCCATTCTGGATACTCCCCCACCCCACAGCATTAAATTTCACACCTTGTATCCTACAACTCATTTTAAAATAGCAGAGAGAATACTCCAGCTTCTGGTCTTAATTGCTCTTGAGATAATACAGAGGTTGACATCTAATCATTCTTTGTGTGCTTTCAAAAGTATGGCAGAGTTCAAGTTGCTGAGCTGTAGGTTCAAGATGCCAATTGGAAGGTTTACGACAAATTGGACTCTTTTCTTTGGTGTTTGCAGCAATGCTACATTCATTTTTTCCTGGCAGGAAGATTCTCTTTATTGAGACATGAATGATCAACCTGGTTTTTAACTGCCCGGCCATGTCTCTACTTCCTAATCCTAACATCTGTCTGATCTAGCCCTTAAGAAATGGCCTATTGTAGGTCTGTAACCTGAAGAAACAGATTGCATAGGGTGCAAAAGGAAGAAAACCTGGAGCAGGTTAGGATAGAGAGATCAGCTGAATCAGAGCATATGTGGTTCAGTTTCAAGGTATTTTACTCAGTGCACCCATTTTACTCCATCTAATAGACAGAAAAATGAAAGACATAATAATTGCTACTGCGTATCAACTGAAATGTTTGAAAACGGTTTGCAAATTATTACTAACATTTTACAACTGCAAAATGATGACCTCTGGTCATAGAGTTGAAATATCTCTCCTTTATAGATGGAAAGGTAAGTCCTATTCACACATTCATTTTAAAAGGCTGTAAAAAGTACATTGCAAAGTGTGGTGGAAGTCCAACCCTGGTGCATCACTCACCCTTCCACCAACTCTCCTCATGGTTACTGCAGCATTTCTTTGAAGAGGCAAACTCCATAACCATGATGGCGGACATTTTCGTGATCAGCAGGCTTGGGCACCCAGTCCTTGTCTTCCCCTATGTAACTCTACTCTGTTACAAATTGTCGTTTGTAAACCAATAAATGAAGACAATTCTAGCCATTGGTACTCTGGTTATGCTAGTATTAGTAGACTATTTAATATGCAGATATATATTTCACTAGTCTTGGTGCATGTGGAAGTTGTCTTTAACTTAAAATGTCATGATCTGCCCTACTGTCAGGCTTCACTGTGGCCCTCATGCATATGCCTAGATACCATATCATTATAGTACGTATGGGGGGAGGTATTGCAGTTAGTGGTGTTGTGCTGACTGATCATGGATAATGAGGTCATTCACACAATCAAAAACTGTTTTCTACCTGGGTTTGGGAGCTGTGTGTGCTCCCAATTTTTGATTTTGTGGAAGCAAGGTATTATGATTATTGATTCGATTTCAATACCACCCTTCCAAAAATGGCTCAGGGTGGTTTACACAGAAAAGATGTAAGATGTATCCCTGTCCCCAAAGGGCTCACAATCTAAAAAGAAACAAAAGATAGACACCAGCAACAGTCAGTGGAGGTACTGTGCTGGGGGTGGATAGGGCCAGTTACTCTCCCCCTGCTAAATAAAGAGATTCACCATGTTAAAAGGTGCCTCTTTGCCAAGTTAGCAGGGGTAGGAGGTAGGAGGAAAAGGTAGGAGGAAAAACTGGGTAGCTTTTCCTCCTACCTTACATAATCTGCACCCTTGCCTTGTTTCCCACATATGGTTCTTATGAGTTGTGAGGGGGTGTCCCATGGCCTGGCACTCTTTTGAGCAGGCACAGTCTGCCCCAGGTCAGCATACTCTGTCTTCACAGTAGTAGGCATTCTCCTTTGACAGGAGCACTATTGATCCTGGTGACCGGTCCTGCTCATGAGCAGGAGCAGAAGCCTAGGGAGTGCAAAACTCCCAAGAGGAAGGGGCTGGGGGCCCCTTTCCCAACAGTTCTGTGAAAAAAACAGAACTTGGCTGCTCCAGAATCCCTGCTTAGGGCTGCTTTTTAACCCTGACCCCAGGCACACATACTCCACAGCCATTTTCTCCCTTCCCAGCACTATTATGGGGTGCCCTGCTCATGTTGCCACCTGCAGTGTCTGTGCTTATCAACATACATCATTTCCGCTTCGTTCTCAGGGAGCAAAGCACTTAATGCCCATCCTGCCGGATGTTTCCATCCCAGTGCTGTGATAGAGTGCCTTGCTTATGTTGCTTGCTGATGGTGGGCTATCACCCTTACGAGATGGTCAGTCTACTGGCGAGGACCATGGGGTGTTAGCCCTAAGTCTATCTTCGGACTGCATACTAACAAGTTAAACTAATTCCTCAAAATGGAGCCACTTCTGTGGGGCTCCCAACTCTCCATGGTAAAAGATTGAGCAGAATTTATTCAATTTATACACCACCCTGCCCTGTGAAGCCTTGCACAAACCCAAAGGGGATTTTGATACTCCATGTGTCAGAACCTGAACACGTGCCCAGTCGAGGCAAGTACTGGGTGTGTGGACAGACCTTTAAACCTTTCAAAATCCCTGGGTTCATCTGGCATTGCACCATATGCAGATCTTCTCCACTGGAATTTGTGGGAGAGGGGAGCCCCGATTTCCAGTGATCCCAGGAGACCGCGGTTGCTATTTCAGGGCACAAGCAAGGGTGGACTGGCAGGGGGCATGCTTTGACAACTACTTGGTGGCAGTCAACAAAAACAGGGAGAGCAGTCTCCGGGGTTCACATCCCCGCAGCTTTCCTGCATGGAGCAACCTGGCTCAATTTAGAGCCCCAATGGAGCAGTCCATGGGATAAGTACCACTTGATAGGCTGACATTCCAGGGATGTGATATGGCAGCGTCCTGGTTACCAGAGCTGTGAGAGTAACTGTAGGGGTGGAGCTGCTGCTCAGGCGGCCGGTGAGAAGCACCACAGGTATGGAGTGGCTGTTATCCTGGGCACGTGCACACTGCCTCCTCCTCCATAATAATAATGAACTTTATTTGTCAGCCACTCCACAACAAATTGTTCTCTGGGTAGCTCACAACATAACATTAAAACATCCAATAAAAATATACAACACATTTACTCGTTACAGATGAAAAGGGGAAAAATAAAATGCAAAATACAATATAAAGCAATTGAAAAACTCTTTAAAATGAATTAAAAATCAAATTTAAAAAATCAAAATTTACAATCTATGATTGTGGTTTGAAAATTGGCATGAAATCGTGGTTATGGTGGCATCTGGGTTTGAACATAATGCTTCAGCAGCCAAACCAGAGGTCTCCGCGGCAAACCTTTGAAACAAAAGTTCAAATTGGAATTCGGTGAGGCAAACTGCAGGTTGCTTTTGGCCCCAAACTGTGGTTTCTTGAATTTGGACGTACGCGTTCCAACCTCTGCCCCATTTAACTCTGGTTTTGTGTTATATCTGAAACCGGCCAGAGTATTGTTTGTGGTAGTGAAGCTTCTGACATTGGCTGAGATAATGTGATGGCTCAGAATGTTGAGCTGCTCAGGCAGCAAAGTGGTTTGTAGACATGCTTCTGTGAGAGAAGAGAAAGTTGTCAGTTTGGCTGGGATTAAAACTTGCACAGAGAATGTTTGATGGAAAAACCTGGCTCAATTTAGAGCTCCAGTGGAGCAGTCCATGGGATAAGTACCACTTGATAGGCTGACATTCCAGGGAAGCTATGTGGCGGCGTCCCTGTTACCCCAGAGCTATGAGGGTAACAGGAGGGGTGGAGCTGCTGCTCAGAGAGGTGACCAGAGAGAAGCACCACAGGAAGGTGAAACACAGGAAGGTGAAAGGATATGGAGTCCAGGGGCAAGGATGCTGAATGAAGGCTGCTGAACGTTTCTGTGTCCTCCCTTTCCTTCTTGCCAACAATCAATTTCTTTTTAGCCATGAACAGTATATGGAAGGGAATGCTTTTTCCTTCTTGCAAGAGTGCCCAGCCCCTTCTTTGTCTAGGTTCTGCACACAGTTGGGTTATTTTTTTTTTTAAAGAGGACTCTCAGAGATTAACTTGCCTTAGTTTCCTATTTCCTCTATCCTGCTCTTCCATCTATCCTTCTTTCAGGTTCTTCTTTCTCTGTCCATTGCCTGTAAAGCCTCCTTCATGGCAAGAAGGAAATGGTCTGTTAGCAATAAGGAAAGGGAGAACAAAGAGGCATTGGGTTGGATATTTTAGAATACAGCCCTTGATGGGAATGCTGCTGGTTGTGGATTCTACTGTCACTACTACATGGCAACTGGCAACTTTTAAAAAGCAATGAGGGCCAAGAAGCAAAGCATGGGGTGGGGCTGGGTTTCACATAGGACACGTTGAGGCTTCCCCAGCCCGAGATGTGGAGGGGACCCGAATCTGGTTGCTGCAGATGATCACATATATCAGTTTGCTGGAAGTAGCCAAGGTGAGCCAATGGTACATCCCTGGATACTATCCCAGCCTGCTTTGCGCTCCCCTGCAACTGGCAAGCCTTCACTCTGTCATCCACTTTGTTACCCTTAATCCCAACAGCAAAGAAGGGCAGGTTCTCCTAGAATGAACCAGAGATTCATGAAGTGTGTCGGTACAGACATAACACACATCTTGGGGTTAGCAACACTTGGCTTGGCAAGCCAACTTCAAATCTTGGTTACACATAGGTTTGAAGCCCCATGTGAACCTCAGGCTCCTGCCTTGACATGTGTTCAGACAATCACAGAAAAGTCAGTTATCAATTTGCAAGTTGGTTCTGTGTTATGTATGAATCCGCCCATAGTTATTTGAACTAACCAGCAAGTTCTCTGGCTGCAGGCTTCTAGTATGCAGGTAATACTTTTATTGACTAGGGAGTCTGTTAGGTTTAGAAACCCCTCTCTTCTACTTTCTGTGCCACATGAACAATATTCATACAGTACATACTCATCATAGTATGTGAGGTGCTAAAAGGTTTTTTGTTTAAAAAAAAATAGTAATGTGTGAAAATAACTGTTCTGCACTATCAGCTTTAAACAATTTTAGCTGTGATGAAATTTCTATCATGGGCACTGGATATTTTGATAGAGAACCGTAAGTTCAGAATTTCTAGGGTTCTTTATTGGCAAACTCTAACAGTTCAGATTTTAAGTATAAATCAAACATGGGGTAAAACCAGTAGATAGTAAGGCAATATAAAGGGAAAGTAATGGTAGGAATAACAGCACAAAGTATGAGATACTCAAAACTATGAATTCTGGTGAAATACAATAGGATTGAAGTGTGTGTGTGTGTGTGTGTGTGTGTGTGTGTGTGTGTGTGTGTTTTTCAATTTTTCATGGGGAATCAGTGAGTCTTTAAGAGAGATCCTTTTCCTGCAGTTTTAATTCTGCCCACACAGTTTCTGATTCCATTCCAAACATTACCTATGCTGTGTAAGGAATAATTGTAGATCATTATAAAATGGCAGAATGACAGAATACTGATGAACTGCAGCAACAGGCAGCAAGAGTTGTTCAGCGGGAAAGATGCTTCTTATGAGCATATGTCCAAACAACATTAGTAAGAGAGAAGAAAACAATGCCAGGAATGGCGTCAGACTAGACTCCTCCTTTCACCCACTACATCTCTAGAGAGAGACCTGCCTTTCCCTTTTCTAGCTCTCCTGTGGATTTTGTCTCCAACACCTGTGACTGAGGGGAAGGGAGGGAGCTTTTTATCCTCTTTTAACTCATGCATTGCCCTTGTAGTATTGTAAATCCTTTTGTGATGCTGTTTAAAACCATAATTTTGATTTTTGTGCAAGTGGATGTTATTTCCAAATACCAGTATTTGCTTGCAGTAACATGGCAAAGGAGAAATAGCTTGACTAACAAGCTAGAGGTTGCCGGTTGGAATCCCCGTTGGTATGTTTCCCAGACTATGGGGAACACCTATATCAGGCAGCAGCAATACAGGATGATGCTGAAAGGCATCATCTCATACTGCGCGGGAGATGGCAATAGTAAATCCCTCCTGTATTCTACCAAAGACAACCACAGGGGGCTCTGTGCTTGCCAGGAGACAGCACAATTTACCTCTAACATGCATCAGCGACCTAATGCAAAGCCATGTGAAGTAAATGGAAGGTTGTTGATTGGATTACTTTCTTTGAGGTGAAAATCTAAACAAAATCCTCCGTTTCAGACATCAAGGAAACGTAATGGCAATTATAAAATGGAATGGTAGTTAGAGACTTTTGCCTCTTTTAGGACAGTAAGAGGAACCAGAGGCAGATGCTGCTGCAGTTTTTGTGTTGTGCCAGATAATGTTGTGAGCCAGGTTCCACAGGAGAGCGTTTGCTCTGTAGGGGAAACTTGTTTAGTGCTACTTTTCTGGTAGTGAGTGGATGTCAGTTCGTTTCAGGGTCTAGATGAAAGTATTTTTTTTAAAAAAAAGTAGGAGCAGCAGACAGAATCAGCCAACTGTTTGCAAATAGGGACTTCTGACCTTTTCATGCAAGTTGCATGTAGCCAGTCACATAGTGGAAAATGGCAGACATATTTGCTCTTATGGGAGTATGTCTCTGAGCAGTGTGTATAAAAAAATGACTATTACAAAAACAGATTTAAATAAGAAATTGTTTCCCCCAACTAATGTGTCTCTAAAAATAAACAGGTTTTTAATGAAATCTAAGTGTAATACAAACAAATCTATAATTATCTCTTAAACTTGTGATGGGGAGGACACTCTGGCCTCTGCCCATTAACAGGGGCTACTGTGCAGCTGAGCCTGTTCCCTCTGAGGAAGAACAGATGGGGATGTCAGCCTGGCCCTAGCAACCAGCCAGAGAGAAAGCAAGGACAAGGTACTTGTTTCCTCCCTCCTTGCCATCAAGAGGGAGGGTCCAATTGCTAGGCTGTCCAGAGACTGAAGAGGCGAAGGGAAGGACACTCTGAGGTGATTCTCACGACTGCAGGAAAGTGGGCTAAGGGTGCCTAGCCCGCTTTCTTGCAGTCGTGTGCGGCAATGGGAACCGTGCGTCTCCTGGCAGCAAACTGCAGAAAATACCCCCACCCTTATTCGAGGTTAGTGGAGCAAGCGCTCTGCTAACCCCATTCATCCACAGCTCCGTGCTGCAGCGACTCACAAGTAGACCCCCGACTGGGAGTCTACAACAAGCCTCCTGGCATGGGAGTCTCCTCAGCATGCCCCGCGCACTCGTGCAGGGCATGCTGGGACCTCCGAGGACCAGGCGGCCCCAATCCCCACCATCCCGACCGGCTCCTTGATGGAGCCGGTAGTCATGTGGGTGGCTGATCCTTTCTGATCTCTTTTCTTTATCTTTTCTCTCTGCTCCCATCCCTTCTGTGTCTTTTGGAGGGTTAATTTTTTATATTTCAGAAGCCCAGGGGGAAGGGCCCAATATTCTTCTATTTTCGTTATTATTTTTCATGTTATTTTTCTAAGGAATCAAATTGTTTACAGCAGACAGAAAAAGATGTTTCTGTAAGTAAATGCATCTATCTTTAAGGTAATGTGTAAAAACACAATTCTGTCAGTAGTCCCTCTAATTTTTTTCATCTCTGTGCAGAATGAGTTTTGTTCTGGGCTTCAGTATCAAAGCAGTGTGTGCGCACATGCATTCAGAATGGGGCCTTCCTGATTCAATCTGAGCAGGATCTAAAATTAACTGAGTGGACATCCAAAATCCTGTGAGCGTGCGCACATGCACATGTCTTAGAGTGCATTTTATCCATTATAACTCTGACACTGAAATTAGTGAAAAGCACCATGAGCACCTTAAACCTAATTAAGATCCATTGAGAAATGTCCAAGTTATAGCAGACTGGAAATGCTGATGGAGTTTCAGATTGGAATTTCAGAAGACATAACATACTTGTCTTTCGCCTGCCCCTTCCTTGTCCATTCAATGTTATCCAAAAATTCAGGTCAAAATTCTCTAATGCTTGTTGCTAGTTTGAAAAGAAATCTGAAAAGAATATTTCAAGTTTCTAGCATTTGAAATTCACATAATAATAGGGTAAACTTCCAGGAACACAGATTAAAGACCTTCTAGTTCTGAACGTGGCTGCCTGATAAGGAGAGTATATGGTATAAAGAGATCACTTTGGCATTATATAGGCCCAGTACAAATGTACAAGTTAACTGGAGTTAAGCATGGCCGAGGTTTCAATTCTTAACTCCAAATCGCACTGCAGACTCCAAACTCCAGTTGAAGGATAAGGGAGCCCCTCGCTGCTGCCCAGCTGCTGAGGCACATCTCCACTGCCCATGGGCGTCCTGTCCATAGGCAAGGGGAGACAGTTGTCTCCCGGCCCGCTGCCTCCAAGGGCCCCCCAGAGGCCCTTGATCCCACTGCCCACCCAATTACAGCCCACTGCCCGGGTTTCCTTTGGTATTCCTTCCAAGTTCCTTCCTTTCCCCATCTCTCTTTTGCCTCCTAGGCTCCTCCTTCCCCGTCAGGGCTCACAGAGGCTCTCCATATGCAGCCAGTGTGTGTTTGTCATGCCTGCCCCATCCTCTGCTCTTCCTCCTCAGCAGAAACCTCTGCATTCCCTCCCCCTTCACCCCACCACCTCGCAGGGCACAGCCCTGTCTGCTTCCTTCTTCTCAGGAGGAAACCCAGGAGCGAGGAAGAGAGGAGAATAGGGAGGGTTTCCCCTGAGGCAGAAGTGGGGGTTGCTCATGTCAGATGCGTCTGTGAGCAAGGCGGGAGCAGCAGCCACCTCGATCAACTGGGTGGGGCGGGCATGACAAATGCATGCTGGTTGCACATGGAGAACCTCTGTGAGGTTTCCTCTTCCTGCTGCAGTGCCGCTGCCACCGCTGCCTCCTCTTGCAGGTGATCAGCACCAGCGATCATCTATGGGCCAGTCCCTCCAGCAGCCGTTAGGTGATCAGTGCCTGTGCTGCTTGCTCCTTCTGCACCTCCCCAGTTTAGGCTATACTTCCATCTTTTTCCCGTGCCATGAGGTGCTGGGAGTGGGACATGGGACAGGAGGATGCAGCCCTGCGAATGTCATCAACAGTGTCACAATTGAGGAGAGTTAGGCAGTGTTCCGTTAGGAAATGTGTGAGCCACTGGGAGAGTCATTGCAACCAACAAAACAGGGGCACCAGCAGCAGCAACAATAGGACATCACCGGGCTGCACCAAAGCACTGAGCCCGCCACCTTATTCAGACAGCCCCTGGATGTTACAGCGGCAGAGCAATTCTTGTGTGGCTTCTACCTTCTCCCCACATCCATTGCTGCAGCAGCCGCTGCCGCCTCCTCCAGTTTCCCTCTCCACTTCCTTTTATATGTAACCCCCCTCCCCTTCTCCTCTGCAAGACTTTGCTTCGTGAGGCAGCTGGGTTTTTTATTTTTATATTTTATTCAAGAAAAGCAATTGGCATGTGACGTGCATCTTCTTTAGGTGCAGATTTCCTACAGACAACCTCAGCAGCAAGAGCCCTCAACACGATTCACTCTCCCTTAGTCTCTTCCCCTCAAAACATTTTCAGGGGAGCTCAGGGAGCTATCGAAAGTTGCTCACTCATGCTCTCCCTCTGCCCAGTGCATGCCCTGGTGTTTTGAGCAAGCCGCAGAAGCCGGATAATAAGTCAGGCACAGGCTGGGGGAGTAACGGGACACCTCTTCTTTTTGCGTGAACAGCTGTCAGCTTGAAAGACCATTTTTAAGGACCTGGGCGGTGGGGGTAGTTCTCAGGAAAAATATTTCTTCACTTCCTTCCTTGTGTTTTCGTTGCATTCCCGTGTTTATGAATTGCAATGGTGACTTGATGGCTCTCAAAGGCTTAAGAATGGCTTAAGGCAAGTTTAAATAAAGGAAGAGGTTGACAAAGGAAGAGGTCTGCTGCTGAGGAGGAAAAACGAGCATTGCATTGACATAATAGTGAGGGGAGAGAGGGAATGGGCTTGTTGTATGTTCAGTCTGGGTGGCTAAATGTTTCCTGCCAGATTCCCTATTAAAACCATCCAACACAGGCTAGGCATATAAAGCTGTTCTCATTATCCCCATTGCTTCTGCCCTCATTCTTCCATTGGGGTTTCCTATTCACAATCCAGGGTGTATTGTGATGTCAATCATTGTTCCCTCCCACCTTTTTCCATTTTGGGGTAGTAGTGTTACCTTGGTGGTGTGCACAAGCACAAAATGCAGTTTGAACGCTACAGTGTGCTACATTAAGTTCTTGTTTATTAAGAGGCAACTGACTTCCAACTCTGGTTGTGTCTTTCTGTGGGTTGTCTTGAAGTGAAATTCATCATCTATCTTTCCCTGAGACCTGGACCATGCATTTCCAAAAATATATGGGTGACTGTGCAGGAGTATGCATCCTTGGGACATCAACATAGATTACTTACTTATGGTGAATATACACTGTTATGCACATGGTTACTTGATGTTCCACACATTATGTGTGATTGCATTTGTGAAGCAGGTTGATAATGCTTCTTTGGTGATGAGTGGGATCTCAGTATGCTAATAAAACAGCAAAAAGAGCCTTGCAAGGTAGGCCCCCTGTCACACACATTTGGTGGATGCAGAGCTGAGGCCAGATCAGCATTCTCTCTCTTTTTTCATCTGTTTGCAGTATGATTTTAGTTCTAGGCAGCAGTGTGATAATACTATTTCCACCATACTAATTAGAATATTGAACATTGAATCACTTTCAGTAACTCTTTGTTGAAGTATTGCCTTGTTTTTATTATACTTTGTAATAAAATAGAGTAAAATTGTAAAATGCACTTCTTTTTCCTTCCATATTTATGGTGCTTAGTCATTAATAATGTTCTTCTGCAGCAGAGACATGGGGTCAGGAGAGGAAGGCAGCAAGGGGCCCATTTTAAAATCTTGTCTCCGGGCCCACTCCAACCTTGATACGCCCCTGCCACAGCCTCTATGATTGGAGTTTGGAATAGGCATGAAACTGCTGTTATAGCTGAGTTAGCATTCAGGCATAACACTTCGGCGGCAAAACCTTAGTTGTCAGCGGCAAAACTTAGAAATAACAAAAGGTTCCAATGGAGTTTGGCAAGGCAAACCAGAGTTAGTTTTTGGCACATAACTGCAGTTTTGTGCATTCGGGCATACTGCAGTTACAACCTTGGCCAGCTATAACTGTGGTTATCCTGCACATCCTCATAGCAAACTTTAGAAGACAGTGAGAAGGAAACCTATTGATTTTAGTTATTTTATTTTACCTTTCAGTAAACAGGCAGAGGTTTGGTATCAACAGTGAGGCTCAGACTAAAATATGGGCTTCTTTTTCTTCTCCCCCACCCCCCGGCTCTTAAGCAAATCTTGGAAGAGGCTGGTGAAAGAGATAGATTGTGGATCTGTTAAATTTTTGCCTGTACATTATTATAGTAGATGGTATTTGGGTGAAGCACTTTGCCTTGTAGAGATTTCTCAGACAGAAATTCATAAGGAGCATCTCTAGCAAGTGAATTAGGAATCTACACTTGTTGAAATTTTACCTGGGTGCCGTGCTGCTCAGCCCAATGTCAAGCTGAAAGACCAAGGCAAAGTGTGGGTGTATGGTGCCTCATTTGGAAAGCCGGCATAATACAGGTGAAACTCGGAAAATTAGAATATCGTGCAAAAGTCCATTAATTTCAGTAATGCAAATTAAAAGGTGAAACTGATATATGAGACAGACGCATTACATGCAAAGCGAGATAAGTCAAGCCTTAATTTGTTATAATTGTGATGATCATGGCGTACAGCTCATGAAAACCCCAAATCCACAATCTCAGAAAATTAGAATATTACATGGAACCAAGAAGACAAGGATTGAAGAACAGAACAATATCGGACCTCTGAAAAGTATACAGTGTACTGTGCTTGATTGGCCAGCAAACTTGCCTGACCTGACCCCATAGAGAATCTATGGGGCATTGCCAAGAGAAGGATGAGAGACATGAGACCAAACAATGCAGAATTGCTGAAGGCCGCTAATGAAGCATCCTAGTCTTCCATAATACCTCATCAGTGCCACAGGCTGATAGCATCCATGCCACGCCGCATTGAGGCAGTAATTGCTGCAAAAGGGGCCCAAACCAAGTACTGAATACATATGCATGCTTATACTTTTCAGAGGTCCGATATTGTTCTATTCTTCAATCCTTGTCTTCTTGGTTCCATGTAATATTCTAATTTTCTGAGATTGTGGATTTGGGGTTTTCATGAGCTGTATGCCATGATCATCACAATTATAACAAATTAAGGCTTGACTTATCTCGCTTTGCATGTAATGCGTCTGTCTCATATATCAGTTTCACCTTTTAATTTGCATTACTGAAATTAATGGACTTTTGCACGATATTCTAATTTTCCGAGTTTCACCTGTATATGAGACTATACAGAGTATTTACAGCTTTCATAATGAGGAATTAAAGGTAACCACCTTGTTGCAATTTCCACACTTTTAAAAGAATGAATGAAAATTGTAAGCATCTTAACTCTCATATTAAAACAATTATTTTTTTAAATTACTGAATTGGTATAATGATTGAATTGTATCCAAGGAAGTTAGTTATGACAAAGTGCCATTGAAATCAGTGTGACATATTGTAACTAACTGAAGACCCATTACACAGGAGTTTCGGAAGCTGCCTATCAAGTCATACCATTGGTCCATCCAGAATAGTCTATATTGACTGTCAGTGGTTTTTCTCCAAGTTTTCAGACAGGAGTTTTTCCCAGCCCTCTCTAGAGATGCCAGGAATTGAGCATGGGACCTTCTGCATTAATTTCCATGGGGATCAGGATTCCTACCTTTCTTAGGATACAACCCATTGGGTGGTATCCAGACTCATACTTGCATGAGTAGAACTGTTCTGCTTGTGCAAGGGGGAAGGGGCAATTGTCACCAGTCCCCTCTTCTTACTGCAGCCCGCTGTGTCACTGACCTTCATGGACATCCTTTTGACATCATGGACATGGTGGTGGCACTGGAAGCTGCAGAGGGAAGGGGTGGATCAGCACAAGTCACTTATCCTCCCTTGTGCAAGTGGAAGAGTTTTGTTCACATTACTTACTTGAACGCTAGCCATTACGTTTTTATCTCTCAGAATCAATATAAGGGTGGCCAATGGTGGTTTGTCCCGCCTCACTATTCAAGGAGAGTCACAAACATGCTGCCCCCTCTTCTCCAGCCCCACCCTCTGGGCAAGCCCAGAAAGATGCAGCTCTGTCTTCCCTAGCCATGCGACTGGCACTGACAGATTATTCACTACTTTCTCCTTGCTGAATCAGACTGCCTGATATAGCAAGGAATGTGTGTTCTGCCCTTGTCCTGGGTGGTGGTGGTGGTGGTGGTGTGTGTGTGTGTGTGCACCTACGCACTGCTTCCTCCCTGCTGTATCAGGCTGCTTTTAAAGAGATGGGGCTGGTGAAACTGTGCATGCTCAGAACATTAGACAGAGGAACGGATGTGTCAGTGCTGGCCTCTGACTTGGAGAGCCTGGCTAGGAAGGGAGGGCGGACCAGGACTGGGAAACTATGGGCATTGTGGCAGTGGAGGTAATGTTGGGGCAGCCATGGCAGGTAGGTAAGTTATGTCTGCGGGGTGGGGCCTGCATCTGCCTCCCTGTTTTGGAATTGTTGCCTGGGCTGTCGCCTCACATTGCCTCATGAGGAGTTGCCCCTGAGGGTGGCGATGTTGAACAAGCCTATCTTTACATTGTCTACCATCTCTTGGTGTTATCAGTTCACTTTCTTAGGACTTTTGTGCTTGTTGCTATAAACTGCTTATCAATTTCTTGGAAATATTCTTGGATTTCTCCAATTCTTTGTAAATTTCAAAATATTAGAAATTAAGGACTAATGCAATTTTGGTGCAATTTGGTTTAAACAGTCAAGCAATTTAACTTTTGGGATTTGGGATTATGACTAATAATTCTTTTAATTTATTTCTTCTTTAATTTTTGTCCAAAATATCTGTAGGTCCACTACATAAGTTAAAAATAAAACTGCTGAAAGATGACACCTCCAACAGTTATGTTTCTTACTCTTGGAGATCTTACTTATTTTGGTTGGTGTTAGATACCCACAAATAGCATATTATGTTTGTTTATATGCAACACCTGCCATCAGCATTGTGTATTCAATTTTAAACGGTGTGAGCTGAGAGACCATTTTTGACTGAAAAGCAGGATAATCTGTAACTCCACTATATAAATTTAATCTATGACCATCTATCAAGCACATTGTTAAACTGTGGGTTTTTTTAATGCAAAAGAGAGAATCATAAGGACTTTTTAGGTCAAACATTACAGATAAAACCCAAGAAGTCTTTTATTTGGTTTATTATTGTGGGTTTACTACTAGGAACTAGCAATCATTATGGATGCCAGAATCCAAGAGATGCCAGCAAGATCATCCATCAAGCCTACATGGCTTCTCATGTACTCAAGTTTTATGCTATCCAACTACCTGCACTTGGGAATGTGTTGATTTCTCACATTAGGAACGTTTATGACTTGCCAACCAGCAGCATGGATATTTGTTTTCCATCCAGTCCAGAATCCGTATTCTAGACTGGATCAGCAAATTCTAGTTCATAGTTCTGAGCATTTAGTTTTTAAGTAAATGATCTTGTTTAGAGTGTGTGTGTGTACCGAATGAATTAAACAGAATTCCATTAATTTCACTTTCCTTTCCTCCTACAGTCTCTAATCGTGTGTTTGTGTGTGTGTGTGTATATAAAGACATGTGGGCTGCATGATCAAAGGGTTTTAAACATGTTGGAAATCAAAATATGTTACTTGTAGCAACCAATTAGTATGTATGTTTGTTCATGAATTATGTGGATTACAAACTGAAATCTTAAATAAAACCAATAATTTAAATATGTCTTAAATCATGATTTAAATTATCTAAATGACATTGATTTAAATCCATTCACCCTGTCTTAGATTGTATTGCTGTATTTCCCCCCTTAGCTATTTAAAGAGAATGATGTATGATGTAAAAAGTGGACAATTGTGCAGTGTTCATAGAGCCAAGCCCTGGTCAGGGAGCTTGTAGTCGTCCAGAAGCTTGATAGAGTGCTGCGCTGTGTTTAATTGGTCAGAAACATCAACAGCAGGGGCTGTGGCTCAGTGAATATAACAAGGCTGCCAGCTTTCAAAAGGAATTTATGGACAGAAGTGTGCTTTCTGTCCCAAAAAGAGTCTTCACCCAGTTTTAGGAAAGCTGTATCAATGTCACATTTGGATATTTAAGATTTATTCATAGGCATAATATTTCTTCTGTAAACCTAGGCACAGGGTTTGAACTTGAGTTAGAACTTAAGGCCACTTTATACAGTCTTCAGAATCAAATGGTAAAGCTTGTCCTGGCTGTACAACTTCAAGTTGCAAATGTAGAAGGGCTGTGTTCTCCCTGGAGGAATCCCACCCCCAGCAATAGAAAAATTGTTTGTTGGGGAGAAGGGTACCTGCAGACTGCACTGCTTTACCTCTCTCGATTGAAGCTGTCTATCAAAGATGTGGATGGATATTTCAAATTAATATGTTAATTTCAGCCATTATCACTTTTGGAACTCCTGACCATATTTATTTCTCATTACTGCCCATTCCAGTTATCTTTTTCCTCTCTAATTCTGCCACCTGTTTTGTCCTCCTCCTACCCTACCATTGGGAAAACCAATTCCCCTTTTCAGCAATGCTTTTCTATGCCCATGCTGTTTTAACCCCTTTTTGCTAGGAATGTTTGTTTACATTGCCTCAGTGTAAAATCACAGCAGATCTCTCACTGGTAGCCAGAAGACCTTATGACTGGTCAGCCCCTCTGTGACATGCAAACAGCTAAGTCGATCACTCCCAGAGGCAGTGGCTTCTTCATCATCATCATCATCATCATCATCATCATCAATGTGACCACCATATCCCTTAGTTAAATAATTAAATTAAATTAAATTAGTATATTACAACATAGACTGGTAATTTAGCCAAATAACTGGCTTGCTGGTTCAAATAAATATGTGAAATTCACACCCTCACTTTTAGGATTGCCAGATCACAGTGACAGTAGAAGCCACAGTTGGCAAAATTCCCCTATTAGAGTATGGACTCTAGAACTAGCAACCATTTGCACTAGCCACCCTGTCTAGCCTCCCTAGTACTCCTGTTTTCCTCCCCCACTCCACAGTATACAGTTCTTGCTGATCTTAACTGGTGTGGAATTCTTCTTTAACCTTTTCAGTCCATTTTTTACTCTGTACTTTTTCAGCCTCCTTGTTCTAGGCTAGAATGATGGGAGTTGTAGTCCAACAACATCTGTGGATCCAAGTTTGAGAATCCCTGTCCTCGCCAAAGAGACAGTTTCCCCTTTCCTCATAGAAACTGAACAAACAATTTAGTTATCCAAGCATTTGAACATTCTTCATTACCACACTGCCATAGCCAGTCAGTGCTGGAAGTTTTACTGTCGTGGCAACAACACAACAGAGATTTGGTTGATAGCAAAACTTGACCCTTAGTTGCACAGGCATCTGAGAGTAGCTAGTAGCAATTACAGTTTAGAGTTTTGCATTTTTCTTACAGTAGACAAACTAAGCTTTTAAGTTCTATTCTGTTAAACTACAGTTTTACACATAGGAGACAAATTAATTCACATACATACAGGCAGATGTATTTAATTTCTTTATAATAAAAATTATTTGCTAATCACTTAGGGATTATAATTGTGAAAGACTGTTTGCAATATTGTGGAGAAGCACGTTGTTTCATGGGTAGATTTATTTAGTTACATGGACGAAGCTCATGGGTAGATTTATTTAGTTACGTATATGGTTAAAGATGTGAAAAGCCAAAACAACAGATGTAGTTACTCTCCCCTGGTTTAGATTTAAGAGACATATATAAATGTATAGATAGAGTGTATTTTATTCAGAAATTGGAAAATATGTAACATACTTCAAATGTCATTTTAGGCTCACTATCTGGTTTGTTTTATTTTGTTTTTTAATTTAAATTGAACCATCTGCTAAAGGTTGCTTTAACATCTAAAACTAAGCCTTCCATCAGGATCCAGTCATCCACACTCTGATGATGGCATCTTTGGGAAGGAGGAAGATCTGGCTCTTGAAGGAGCATTTAGCACTAACCAGGATCCCATGGCGACTCCAGCCCCTGATGGACAGCTGGAGCTTGTCTCTCTCATGGAGGCTCCTGGAATCTCAAGAGGAACCTTAGATTGGGGGGGGGTGTCACACACCCCATCTGGACCCCTGGACCCACTGTAGGCCAAACTTCACTGTTCCTAGCACTCTGAGAGCAGCAGTAGTTGTGGTTCAAAGCTGAGGTCCAGAACTTGCAGAAGAGCACTCGTCCAGCTGTCTGAGACATTTCTTCCAATGGGCCTACTTGAGCAAACTTCTGAATAGACCCTAGATTAGAACCCAGCTAAGAAGGGATGGGGCTTTCCGTTACCTTTGTAAGCTTCTTATTGTCAGCCATACATTTTCTGATGCAATAGCTCTACACCAAGAGCTCCTCTAGAATCAGCACCCAGATCACTGTCCTGATTTTCTGCTCTGTTCCAGCTCTTAGTTTCTGTAATCCTGACCTCCAATTACAGCACCCCATTCTGTCTCCTCTCTCCTGCCTAGTGACCTCAGTGTCAAATCAGGCCAACATCCGGAACTGCAACGCACTTTGTCACATTGGGCCATGGATTGCCCACAAACTGGTTTGTGTGGGTCCAACAAACCAAGATCGGAAACTATGGTTTGTGAAGCTGGTATGCAAATCATAGGTTGTGCTATCTGTTGTTTGTTATATCTGAAATCATAGACCATTAAGAAACCACAGCTACAACTATTGCTTCACCTTTAGAGATCCGCTGCCCCATGGGGATGAGAGTGAACGTATGAAGCTGAGTCCTGGGCATATGGGAGTCAAAGGCAGACAATCCGCTCCAAATCAGGACATTCCTGTAGTGTCTCTGGGAGCTCTAACCATGGTTCAGGCTCTTCTTTATGATTAGCACAAGCCATGTTTTTATGTTCTGTCTGAACCTAGCCTGCTTGATTAACACTGTTGAGTTCTGTTGATATACCCTATACCTTAAGTTGCTCCTAGGTTCTTTAAGATTACTAATGCAATATTTAGATAAAGGCAGTTTAAGCAGTGTAAGATTAAACTTGAAGCACTTTATACACCATCCATTTAGGTGCAAGTTCCCATTTCATGAAATGTCAAGTTGAGATGATCTAAAACTTTAACAACTTCCACTGGGAAATGGATGGTTCAGAATACAGAAAATTCTCCCAATTGCCATTTTTTGTCCCATTCATTTATAATAGATATTCATATCTGGGTATAGTTGGCTGTTTTAAGGACAGGGGAACATTTAATGTCACTTGGGGTATTTAGATTTTTGACCTTAATATCATTTTAGGTTGTGCATGCACTTTTTTGCTATTGAGGTCTAAACCTAAATGAACTGTGTGTCTTTACCAGCACTCCCCATAAACCCCTCTATCACTGGAAAAAGATGGATAGTAGCGTATGCTTAGTCTTGAAGATACTTTAATAATTAAAGTATAAAATGTGCTCACTACTTTTTAATAAGTTCTGCTTTTTTGGGCAAGATGTCTAAATGAAAGAGATTTTATTCAGAGAAGTTTTTTACATGATATGTTTATATGCACACAATTTTGTCTTTTTGGTGCTCTCTTTTGCTTTGGGCTTAGATATTTTACTTTGGAATCTATGCAATTGTTTCTTAGTCTCTAACCAGTGTCTTTTAATAAATTATATGTATCTCTCACACACAATATTCTTCAAGGTTTTCATGCTCTTTTTAAAAATGAAATAATTCCCTAAGTGTATTAATGTGCATGACCTTCTCCTCATCTGCGTATTTAGGAGCATCATCTCTCTACTATGGATAACGCAAGAGAATAAAAAGGGCACTTAAACATTCCAGAAAACATTGCTTCGATATTCTGTTTCTGCTCCCCAACCCTCCAGTCCCCAAACTAGATAGCTTTGCCAGTTCAGGGAAACACAAACACAACCAAGCTGCTGTTTGGTTATTCACACTTTTGGATCTCCCACCCCATGAGGCAGAGTGCAACAACTTTTCTATGTTCCAAAGTAAACTAGACCTGTCTATCCTAGCAGGGGAAGCTCAAGGAGAGAGGCAGGGGTGTTGTCCCAAGCCTGGCAGCTCTTTAAGAGCCCAAGAACAGAAAAGAACTGGTAGGGTTCACCCCCCCCAAACCACATGAATTCAACCAGAACCCCAAAACTAATGAATGAGAAGCCACTCCCAATCTGCATAGACAACACTGAGCTGAGATGGACCAATGGTCTGATTCAGTAGAAGACAGCTTCCTGTGTTGCTATGTGGTCATGTATTGGATATTACTAACTCAAAATAGTCCCAAAAAATTGACCCGTGAAACAACTAAAATGAATATATTAATCACATGTAAAAGTAATTACTAGACTGCATTAGAAATATATATATATATCTACACACACACACACACACACACACACACACACACATACACGGCAGTTTCCTGTCCCAAAAGGGCTCCCAGTCTTTAAAATAAAATAAATAAGGTGGACATCAGCCACTGAAGGCATGCTGTGCTGGTGTTGGGCAGGGACAGTTGCTCTCCTCCTGCTAAATATAAGACAATCACAATTTAAAAAGCCAATAAGGCACCTTTTTGCTCGGTTAGCTGGGATAATCTCCTTTAAAGCTGGACAGTCCCAAAGGTCAGTAGGGGTCACGTTCTACATATCACACTGAAGGATGCCTTTGCTGACTGAGCAGTCTTCATAGGTTTCATATGGCCCATGTTCTTTGGCAAGTTCACAGCTGGCTTCTAGAAACCCATAGCACATGGTCTCAAAGCTCTGCTGATTTAGCAGCTGGGCCTCTGAGTTCTCCCACAGATACCTTATCAGGATAAAAGCAACTGCCAGGCACTACACACCATTCCCGATGGAGTGATAATGGTGCTTGTTTGACAGTTTGGCCTCTGGCACAGGATAGTAATTGATGCCAATGACTGGGTCTGGACAATGACTTTGGTGACCTCTTGCCAGCTTCTTGAAGTCATACGTGTGCTTGACAGTGACATACTGGTTATTGTGGTAAAGTTACAAACCTCAACTTTGCCATTGTATTCCATAATTTCTGTGCATAGGTTGCTACATTTGATGGCTCCATGGTTCAGCTGGTTGCTCTTATAAGAACTCCGGAAGTCCTTATAAAGTATGTAAGGGATTCCCATCCCTTCTGTGATTGCATACCTGAGGTGTTGCATCTTCAGCTTTTTGTGCACATGCCCCTGCTTCTCATAGCTCTCATACAGTTCCTTGAACTCCTTGATCTAGGCCCTGGCATTCATTGGGTCACATCAGAGACCAAGTCCTGTTTGGTCTCCACATGTTTCACGAATAGGTCTGAACTCTAAAGCGTTTGGAAGAAGGGCACCTGCTCCTCCTTCCTGGTGTTTTTCTTCAGGTTGAGAAACTCAAGGATATCAAAATACCATGGCTCCAGGTCAATGGAAAAGACTCCAGGTCTCTTGAGCCCCTGGTGGCGCAGTGGTAAAACTGCCGCCCTGTAACCAGAAGGTTACAAGTTCGATCCTGACCAGGGGCTCAAGGTTGACTCAGCCTTCCATCCTTCCGAGGTCGGTAAAATGAGTACCCAGAATGTTGGGGGCAATATGCTAAATCATTGTAAACCGCTTAGAGAGCTCCGGCTATAAAGCGGTATATAAATATAAGTGCTATTGTTATTGCTATTGCTATTGTTGCTGCCTTGGTCTAGACAGCAAGCTATGTTGTACACTCTCAGCACTGGAACAAGCCCATTCGCGTCTCCATTGGTCTCAATGATGTACCTGCCAGTAGCTTGAATACAGCTTACTGCAACACCAATTCCACCAGCAAATTTGGAAATAAGTGCACAGTGTTTTGGTGTGCCATTGATCCCTTCAGTGTTGTTGTCCTTCATGTATCTTAACAATGTTTTTAAATATATTATATGTACCTCCCTCACACACAATTTTCTTTAAGTTTTTAAAGCTCTTTTTGGAGTTTGAATTGTTCTAAACAACTTCAAACTGTGGGTTTTTCTGCTATAGGCAGAACAGCTTCTGTTGCTGCATACTGAGTGAGCAAAAAAACATTTTAGATTCCCAGACTTCCATTCTCTGCATAATGAATCAATGCATCCCAGCTGTCCTGGGTTTGAGCACAGTGTTTCTAATAAATCTTTTTTCTGCTCTCCAACACAGCAGATTCTGTTGGTGCTCCATAAATTATGACAGAGCCCATTAACTACTGTGGTGCCTAGAGGAAAGTCCACACTGCTTGGATCCAGTTGAACACAAATTCTACCTTTACCCAGACACTATCCTTTATTGATATGTTTGCAAGCTCTGTATATTGAACTCTGCTATGTGCAAATATGTATTACTAGGGACAATATATATTATTAGGGACACTGATGATGCCTGCCTATTTTACAAATTAAAGGAACAATTGAGGCTGTTCCCATGATCTGCCTAACTCAGCCTGGGCTAGGGCAGCCCAGGCAGGGTTAGGCTGATCGTGAGAAGTGGTGGGATGTTTGTGGTTCCCTCCGCTCCCCACCCACCTGACCCTCATAACTAACCCGGGTGTTTGCCAATGTTAGTTATTTGAACCCTTAACCCAGCTACTGGGCAATGTGTGTCTCCTCAGGCTGAATTCAACCCAAGGATACACAGAGACGGGTGAATCCCCAGTGCAATGTGCATGCCGTGCATTGCATTGTGGGATGTCTGGAAGCCGGAACAACAAGTTCCAGCCCTGGATCCCTCCTCCCTACTTTGTGCAGCTCCAAGCAGGGCTGCCCGTGTGGGCACACAGGAGGAGCAACGAAGGCGACCTGCTTGGTTGTCTGGGGGGAAGGTAAGTTGAAAGCAGCCTTCGCTCCACGCTCACCTGGGGCAATGGTGAGAATTGCCCCAAATATAACTAAAATTCAAAAGCCATGAAGTGCTTGTATCTGAATAGTTATATCAATCTATTTTGAACCCTTTTTGCTTTTACATCAACTAATCTGCAATTCTGTTGAAAAGAAGGCAGACACCTTGCCCGTACCTGAAAACAACACAATCTTCTTTAGAATGAAAGGTACATGTGCTGATAGAGCACATTTGGAGGTTTCATTTTGGTTTCCATTTAGGGGAATTGAGTGGCTAAGTCAGTTCCAGTGTTGAACATCTATGCTTATCTGCTTAATCAGTCTGCAAATGGAGGACCAAATAAGCTTGGTGCTAAAATACAAAAACAAATCCTATCTCTCAAAATAAACAAATGTTTTAAATGCAACCTGTTCTGTTGTATTATCAGGGATGAACAGATTTGGGAAATGTATTTGATATATATTCTGTGGTGGATATTATGAGCTAAAATGAAATTACACCTATTTTTCTGAAACCTTTAAGTGGAAAAGTAGAGTATGAGGTTCTTGGACCAGAGTGCATTTTGTGTTGTTCAGAGTATTGATGCTGGACCTTAAGCAAAAGTGTCCAATTTTTTACATTAGATGCCACCTCAAAATGTCTGTTTCCATTCTGCTTCTGAATAGAAGAGATATTTTTATTTCTCTCCAAATATGTGGAGTTTCTCATTTTCTTACTGAAGAATTTGAGCTCATTATGCTTAATACTCTTTTATTAGAGAACTTGACTGCTAGTTACTTTTTACACTGTAGTTGGAATTACTGATTTGCCAACAGCAAACACCTGATCCAGTCTTCATGCAGTATTCCAAAACTGAGGTCCTGAAGTACAGAGATGGAATATAGGCCACTCAGATCCAGGAGGCATAGTCAAATCCCATTTGCTTAAGGTTTCAGTTCTCTAGTATTCTACAGTCACTGTAGATGCAGTATACGGGGTTCTTTGGCCCCTCACTTAAGGCTAATGTGTACAACTAGCACTCTTCTACATATTGGAATAAGCACAACTTGACTCCTTTAGTGCACTAGTGCCTGTTTAGTAGGTGAACCTCTTTAACATGTATTGTAATTATTACTTTCCTGCTCCAAGAAGCTTATAATAATTGCCAGTGGAGGAGACAACAATGTTAGAGGAAACAAAGAGAGGTGGAGGGAGAAAATGGGAGAGGTAAGGGTAACACACACACAAAAGCAGTTACATGTAAGCCCTGTACACACATTAGGGTTGCCAGGATTGGTTTGGGCAGTCCAGGAATTCGATGTCTCATCCAGCACACGAAATGTCCAGGAATTTGAGTGGAAGATCACTTTGACACTTTTAACACATTTTTTCTGGTACTTCTCTCCATTTGTTGTAGCTACATGGTGTCAGTGTTTAAAAGCCCCATATTATTGCCCTTTCTCTCACTAGTGCTGCCCTCTGGCTAGGCTGACTCTCCGTATATGACTTAATAAGCCCCTTCCACTCCTTTCTAGATAATGAACTTATTCCCACGATCACTGGAAAGTGGGCTAAGAGAGCCTAGTCTGCTTTCCAGTTATTGTCGAAACCACTGGGCTCACGGGCAAGCCAGGGGTTCCAAGGTGGCTAGCCCGTCTAAATCCCCATCCCCTTAAATGAGTTTAATGGAACTAGTGCTCCATTAACCTTGGTTTTTTGCTTGTGTGCTGCTGCGGTGCATGGCAACACATGAGTAGACCCCTGACCTCTACAATTAGCCTTCCAGTCTTGGGAGTCCCCCCAGAATGCTCCGTGCACTTCTGGGGACCGTGTGGCCCCCGATCCCTGCAGCCACCGCCAGCTCCGTGATGGAGCCAGTAGCTGTGTGAGCAGCCGATCCAGCCTAAGAGGGGCTAAGCCCACTCTCCCCGCAGAGCCCGGTAAGACACTTCACACTAATCATGTGAAGCGCCTCAATCTCTAGTGTTAGAAAGGTTGGTAGTGGGCTTCTAGGTTTATCTGTGAACTATATGGACAGAGCAAGCCCTTTTTCTCTAGTGGCATTGTTGGGACCCCACTTCTCTCTGCAGGTGCTTTTCATTTCCTGGAAAGCACCTGCAGTCTTGTGAGAGACCCACTGTCACAAGCTCATCCATCCGAGGCTTGGTCCAAGGTCACCGTCGGAGAAGCCGGTAGCTCAGGGATCCTCCTGCATCTGAAACAAAGCACAAAAGAAACAAAACACTATTGAGTATCAAGTTTCCCCTGTCTTCCCCGCACCTAGGTTGCTCACCAGATTCCAAAAGTCCTGAGCCCAAGGTCTATGACATTACCAAGGGAGGTCTCAAGGCAGGGTGCAGCAGCCCGATGTCTGGCTCAGGAACCAAGTCTCAAATAGCCGGAGTCAGGGTCTCAAGAGTCCAAACAAGGAGCTGGGAAATACAAGCAGCTGAAGGCTGGTCTGCAACAAGCCCAAGTGACATGTTGCTTTCCAGCAGCTTGGATGTTGTCTGTTGGCTAATTTATGGTGCTTGGCTAATTGCTCTCCTCCTCCAGCAAGCTGCTGAAGATTCAACATTTATCTTGTCTCTTTAAAAGATGCTGATTTTGCTTCAACGGCTGCTGCCGGCGTTTGGCACGCCTTCGCTTTTGAGGGGTAACTGGTTGGTCCTCTTCCAGCTCAGGGTCTTACTTTTCATCCCCTATCTCTTCTGCTTCCAATGGCCCCTCTGGAGTTGAAGCTTCGTCTTGGCCTGTCTCAGCTGCCTCCTGCAGCCTGACCGTTGAGCTCTCCCCTTCGGGTAGCTCTTCCTCTGCTGGAGGGTTGTCATAGTCATAGTCTTTATTGTTACAGTCACCGACCAGCACAATATAAACAGTACATTAGATAAAAAATAAAAAGATTTAAAATACAATTATATCTAGAATTGGGAAAGTTAAGACAGAGTAGGTTTCTTATTAACCAGCCGCCGATGAGTATTAATAGCAGCAATGCAATATCTAGCAACTCTATTTGTCAGCTCAGGGAGGGTTGTCAACTTCCACCTCCTCTTCACTCTCCATGGCTGAGGGCATGACACCCTCTTAGCCAACAGGAAGTCTCTCCTACATAGACTAGCAGGAAAATGGGCTATTAGCCACTGTATGGGGGTAAGGATGCCCCTGAACCTCAAGTGCTAGGGAACACTAGCAGGAGGGAGTAGTTGCTCTTTCCCCCCTACTTACGGGTTTCCCAGATGCACCTGGTTGGCCACTGCATGAGGCAAGATGCTGGACTGGATGAGCCTTTGGCTCTATGTTCTTAAGAAGTGCAAGGAGCAACAGGCCTTAAAACCAAACAGTCTTTTATTGTTACAATATTAAAATGAAGCTCTGCAGAAACTACTGCTCCCAAAACTAAATGAGCTGAGAAGGTCCAAAAAGCACAAACCACAGCGCCTCCTAGAAGACACTACATAGCAGTATCCATTTTATATTGCACTGCCAGACATAACATGGCTTACTCTCTATACACATTCCCCACTCTTTCAATGCTATAGGGGGAAATGCATAAAACAGCCACAATGCTCCCCTGCTGAGTGCTCTTTCCACTCCTGCTCAGAAAAATAGGGCTTTAACTTTTGCACCCCCACTTTCAACGGTTGTGGCCGGGAATTCTTTCTGATGAATATACATGGATCACAAGTATAGAGTGGTAGTTGGTTCTAGGCTCATGTTCAGCATACTATCAGTACAGAGCTTGCAAAAGCAAAGGCCCCCACTGCATGTGCAGAACATATGCACATATTGTTGGTACACATATAGACTCAATGTTGATGTGCTGAATGTATGGGAGGGCAGCAGGCCAGAGGATGTGATTTTGCTCCCTTCATACAGGCATTCAGTATATATATATATATGTGTGTGTGTGTGTAATTTGTGTACAAGACTTCCATTTCCACTTCCTTTTGGGCTGAAGGTTAAGGAGAAAGATTCTTAGTGAAATGCCTGCAAACCTCTAAAAGTGGTTTTGTACCACCTCTCATTAAATTTCCCTCAGTTACAGGGCTGAGTTGATCACTTCTTTTTAAAGGATGTACTTTCATTCCGTACTAATATAAACTGAAAGCAGAAAAATTGCTTAAGACTTCCATAAGTGTTGAGATAAATATTGTTTTCCTAAAGAATGAAGTGGAAGTAGATTGAATTACATTTATCAACTAGGCATATATGATTAATATTCATTATCAATTTAAAATTAAAGTGCATGATTAGATCTGCCTAATATCATTAGAATTAAACGCTGAACTCCCAGAGAAAGACTAATAGAGTCCATTGTAATAACAGTGCTATTTAATGTTACATTCTTCATACTCTGTTTAGGTCCACGAATAACTGATAATTGGTGTTATGATTCCTGTATTTGTAAGACAACTCAATTTGTCATTTATAACACACATCTGGTTTCCCCCACCCTACAGTTTTCATTGTCTGCGTGTTCCCTTTGGAAAGCGGCAGTTACGTTTCGGTGCAGTCTCCTATTGACTAGCATTTTGCTTTGAACAAATAGTAATTTAGACACTTAGAAATTTGAACATCTACAGACAATCTGCATCCTTGTGAAGGTCTGAGCATGGGATTAATATTATCCCACAAGGATGAATTTCTCTTACACAGTGAGAATGAGTTTTTAATTAAATCTGCACAGAGATATTTTGATGGCTCTGTTGGTTTGAGCATGCTGCCCTCTGCCTACAAAAATATAAAATATATATTTTTGCAGTTCAGGTTTTCCTAGTCTTAAAAACAAATTCCTTCAAATGTTGTGTCTCAGGCTAAATGATGCACAGTAGGCTTCAGTATTTCTCTCCCATGATAAAAACCTGTGATAAGCATTCCATATGAAAAACCCAGATAGCATTCAGTTGGGTTTGGAATCCTCTCAAAGACTAACACTGCACTGCAGCATTGTGGGACATACTTTTCATCAAGGATTTGTCTTCTTGTCCTGTAACTGTATGTAGCCTGCTGCTGTTCACATTATAATAGCAGCAACTATCATTGCCTAAATAATCAGTGTGAAAAAATGGAGGAACGTGTTGGGCCACTCCCACAGAGCCTAGAGAAACAGGAAGACATTGTGTCTAGGTGTGCTAGCAGTTGAAACAGCAAAAGGAAATTGAGGGGATGGGAATGTGAAAGGTAGAAATGGAGGGGATGGGGTGGAGATGGGGCTGTACCTCAGAGGTGGAGCATCTGCTTGCATGTAGAAGGTCCCCTCCCAGGTTCAACCCCTGGCATCTGCAAGCAGGGCTGGGAAAGACTCCTGCCTGAAACCTTGGAGAGACGGAGTAGACAATTCCGAGCTACAGTATAAGGCTGCTTCCTATGTACCTAAGGTGTTAATAGGAGAGGTTTGGTTTTGTTGCTGCACATTTGTTTGGCCTGTATCCCCAGACATTACTAAATTTTCTTCCTGGAAATTGTCTTTTTGGCAGCAGAGTTGCATTACATCCACTTAATTTCCAGCAATATGTTTAGAATGTTGCAGTAATCTGATGTTAATTCTTCCTTAATATGTCCAGGAAATTATTTGTGTAAAATAAATCTCATGCACTTATTCATCATATTGGAAAGAAAGGCTGTGAACATGAATTTCTCTATAAAGCTGACACAAGATGGTTATAAATAATGAAATCAACCAAGGCTATATTCCCCATATAAGCACAATACCAGTACCTGACGTATTCAGTTCTTTGGGCTGTCCTTTGTGGCCCACCTCCAACCTCTCCCTCTCCCTCCCCCACTTGTGCTCTACTTCAGATGGGAGGGAAGAGCCAGATAAAAAAAGCACTTTTGTAATTGCTTTGCAGAGATTCAGGTTCATCCATGCATGGGTTTTAAAGAGGTTTAAAGTAAAAAAGCAAGTAGCAACTTCTCTTTTTAGAAGATTTTCATTAATATTTAAAATAACATTCAATGTAGTATTCATGGATGTTGCATTATTTATGTTATTACTCCTCTTAATAATAAAAATAATGTGGGAGAGAAGGGAAAGCAAAATAGATGTCCATCTCATGCATGACCATTAATGTGCAAGTGCACCACTAAAATGGACTCCGAGTTTGCTTGTCTGCAGAATTTGTTATCAAGACAGCATTATTAGACCCTGCATTATTTTAGAAGCCAAGGCACAGCACAACCATCTAGTTGAATTGTAGTGATTAGTTGTATATAGTATACAGCCATATAGGGTCCTACCAGGCCTATTTAACTACAGATTACAGTTGCTATGGTTTATTTTGTTTCCCTTAGTTGTCTGCTGAAATGCTTTGGCAAAGGATTGATTTTTACATGCTTGGTCACATTTTGGGAAAATCTAAGATGATGATGATGATGATGATAATGATTAATTCATTCAATTTCTATACCACCCTTCCAAAAATGGCTCAGGGTGGTTTACACAGAGAAATAATAAATAAATAAGATGGATTCCTGTCCCCAAAGAGCTCACAGTCTAAAAAGAAACATCAGATAGACACCAGCAGCAGTCACTGGAGATACTGTGCTGGGGGTGGATAGGGCGAGTTACTCTCCCCCTGCTAAATAAAGAGAATCACCATGTTAAAAGGTGCCTCTTTGCCAAGATAAATAAATACTGTACACACATGTAGTTTTTGTTTTGTGTTTTGTTTTTGGTCAGTAGAAAAAGTTCCAGCGCTTACCAGTAGAGGGAGTCTGTTAACACTAATTTGGGTTTTGAAAGCATTACAATATATTTATTAATCCCTCTGTTTATGGATATTTCTTCAATTCCTTCTTTGAAGTCAGATAAAACATAATATGTGATATAATTTTTGAGTTTAAAATAGATGGCTTTTATTTATAGATGTGGGGGGAGAAACGTGATAGGTGTTTAATGAAGTATATTGACAGCTGTTCACTTGGGTTGCCAACTCTGACTGAAACTAATCCTGGAGATTTTGTTTCCAATATTTTTTTCAAAATATCAAAGCCATTAAAATCTCAATTGCTTTCAGGAGTCACCTGGAGACTGATGCTGATTCCTGGTGACTCCGGGCCCACTCCAGAGGGCTGGCACTGGCATTCTCTCCCAGTGTGCTCCCCTCAACAGGCCCTTCAATTCTGCTGCTTCTTCCCCCTAAATATCCATGCAGTCGGCTGCTCCCATTGGCCACTTTGGCTTCTCCCTGTTACATTAATTGCAACATTTAGTACAGCTTTGAAGGGTCATGTTTGGCAAGAATTGCTCAGATCACTGGGAAAGTATGAACCCCGATTCAAGCGTTTTTCAAGCTGATCAAAACAGAATATAGGGTGAACTATTTTTTAAAATGGCCACTCGGGAGATGGGTTGGTTTCGAATAATTTCTTACGGAAATTGCCAGATGTTGACGCGATAAATAATGTGAGCGATCCTGATGTTTTCTTGGAAGTGCAGAAGTGAGAGAAGGACTCTCTGGCTTCTGCCACTGGGCAGAGAAGCAGGGGTGACGGTGAGGTTGCCTGCCTCCCTTCCAGGAAGGAAGCCACAGAAAAGGCAAGATCAGCCAACGGTTCCCTACCACTGGCCAGAGAAGGAGCAGCTTCAGGGAGCTTGCTTTCCCAGGTCCTGCCCAAAAGAACTGTGCTGCCAGTTACCCCGCAACTTCCTGGCCTCTGCCATCAGCTAGAGAACTAGGGGGGTCCCTGGGCAGTTGCACCTCTTCTATCCAAGCAAGAGTAATCCGCAAGGGAAGATCTGCCTAGCCCCAGCTGACTCTACATCAGGCCTGCTCAACTTCGGCCCTCCTGCAGATGTTGGCCTACAACTCCCATAATCCCTGGCTATTGGCTACAGTGGCTGGGAATTATGGGAGTTGTAGTCCAAAAACAGCTGGGGGGCCGAAGTTGAGCAGGCCTGCTCTACATGCCGCTTGTGGCTCTCTTTTTTGTTCCTCTCACATTGTCAAGCTGATAGCCCCTTTTCTTCCTCCACTCCCCTTTCTTGATGTGTCTTGTATTTTTGGTTTGTAAGTGTAAGGCAGGTCCTTTTACATTCTCCTTTACGTAAAGCATTGTCTTCTTAATAGGGTTGCCAGGTTCAGATGATGAAAGAAGTCAATATCCGTCACCGAAGAAGTGGAACTGTGCTTTTAACACCAAATAAGTCTCCACTTTGCATATGTTGCATATGTTTATTGGTATTATATATGCGTATTTGGATTTTAAAAATGGATAATTTGAGAATAAGTACAGCTCACCACGGTGAAGCTCAGTCTGCTGTTCAGGTGCAGAGTTCTCTAGGCCCCTGCTTCTTAACTGCAGATTCATCCCCTGGTTAGGTTTACCACACAAACCGTCCTCTGTCCTCCTCCCTATAAGTCACCCAGCCTCCTCTCCCCAGCCAGGCTGGCAACTTCACCTCTAGGTTTGAGGCAGGGTAGCCAGCTAGCTACCGAGCCAGCCTCTTTGCACGTTCTCCCGCTCACTTGTTGTTCTCTACGACTGCGTACACGTATAGACTGCTTTTCAACAGAAGGTTTCATAGTGGTTTTCAGAGAAAAATAAATAATAAGATGCTCCCCTGTCCACAAAGGGCTCACAGTCTAAAAAGAATTGCAAGGTAACACCACCAAAAGCCATTGGAAGAATGCTGTGATGGGGTTGGATAGGGCCAGTTGCTCTCCCCATGTCAAAGAGAAGAGATTCACCACTTTAAATGGTGCCTTTTTACTCAGTTAGCAGGGGTAACTACTAACTGAGAAAAGTTAGATTACTGCTGAGTAAAGTTAGTTAACTGCTAAATTCTCACTGCTGCCACCACCACATGAAGGAAGGAAGCTGCACCTGCCGGGTCCACCTATCCATGCTCCTGCATCAGGTGGCTCTGCAACCTGCCACTGAAGCAGAACCTCCACTCTGGCTTCCCCATTGGATGGATGGTCAGAAGGGAGGGGGAGGAAGAGAAGCTACTCATTTTGAGTGAACAAAAGGTTCTAGGTGCTTCCCAGGACTTCGGACACCTCAACACAGGGGGGAAAAGTTGTTTGATACCCAAAATATTCTCTCTTCCTCCTAATTCAGAAAAGGTCATTTGGTCCTCAAAATAGTCACATAGGGCAAAATAGTTGCCCTAATTGGCAACCCTACTGGTATTGCAATGAACTGTTAATGGTATTAACATGTCATGGGATTCCAAAGCAATCAGCACAGAATGAACAGGCTCTCTAAAGAGTGGCAGAAGACTGTTTAGATACAAGACAAGAAACTAATTCTGCACTCTGTGGCACACTGATATCATCTGATAATCTTCCTCTAGTTTGTTTCTGGGAATCAGTGTTTTAACTAGCACTGAGGCTGTTCTCACGTGTACCCTAACTCAGGCTAAGGAAATCCAGCCTGGGCTAGGTTGTATGTAAGAACCGTTGGGATTGGGCCGAATCCCAGCACCGCCTAGCACAACATTTAAAGCTGGGTTTTAGTTGGGGTTAAAGGACTGAGCAAGCCCTTAACACAGACGCCAGGATCATGTGTTCACTGAGGCTACATTCAGTGGGCACAGACCCCCAGTGGACACAGAGACATTCAGCCCCAGTGGACACAGAGATGGGCAAATCTCCCAGTGCACCACACATGTTGCACAGTGCATTGTGGGATATCCAGAGGCCAGGACGAGTCGTCTAACTAAAGAAAAAATGAAAATAAAAACCTCAGCCGGACCATTTGTCCATTTCTCTGGCAAACCACATCTGTTAAGTATACATTTGTGAAGCTTTAAACAACCATTCAAAAACTGTAGACAGTGAAGCTGATTTCCTTCAATAAACCAAAACAATTTTAGTGGCTGCAAGAAGATTTAAGAACACCATCTGCCCTTGTGAAATATCTCTTTGAAATGTGTAGGATACATTGCACTTTGTTGCTGTAATGTTCACAAATGGCTTTAGCAAGGTGTGTTGATATTGTGAACAAATGATTAGATGAAATAGACAGAATGAAACAATCCATCCATGATTTTCAGCCTACTTTCTGAACAGAAGGCGTGTGTGTGTGTGTGTGTGTGTGTGTGTGTGTGTGTGTGTGTGTATTTCCCTCTCTAATAACTTTTGCATTTATAGTCTGAGACAAACCAAAACCACAGCAGATGGGAAGGAGTACGGGGGACCCTGGTTTGTTGTCGTTTTTGTTTGTTTTGCCAATCCACCCTGTTCTTTCAAGATAGCAGCCATTCAAAATATAAACACCCTTTGTAAAACCATGTGCTGACAGTTGAATGCAATCCAAATCTGCAGCACATGAGAGCACAAGGTAAAAGTCACCATCTTAAAACAAGTGCAAAGTAGGTGCCATTAGCTGCTTATCAAGAGTTGTTTGGATAATTCTAAGTAGACTTGTTAGTTTTGCTGTGAATTTACATGACTACATATACTGCCACTGCTACCTCTGAAACTCTGCTGTACTGAAAGTTCTTCTCATACAGTTCATACAGTTGTGGTTAATACAAAGCAGTGGTTAGTACTGAGCATCAAGTGTCATCTTGTTCTGTGATACCCATGCCTTGCAAAGTCACCATTGTGAAAGTGTGAGAGAATGCAGAACAGAACTTTGTTCACAGTTTGGAAATGAACTGCTAAAACAATCTATATACCTGTATATAATTCTCCTGGGTGTGCCTTTCGAACGTGCGTCCCGGCAGCCCAGCTGATTGGCTGGGCTGCGGGGGGGGCGCCTGATTGGTCCTAGTGCACCCAGGAGAATTGGCTGGCTGGGCAGCGGTGGGCCAGGCCGCGGCAGTGGCGGGCCCCAGCCCAGCCGCAGATGTGAGGCGGCGGGGGCGGCCCAGCCCGACAGCGCGGTGGTGGTGGTGCAGCAGCAGCGGGGTGGGGGTGACCCAGCCCGGCAGCCCGGTGGTGGTGGTGGTGGGCCCGGCCCGGCTGCGGGTCGTGGACGACAGGTCCGGCCACGGTGGCAGGACTCGGCCCGGCGGCGGCACTCGGCCCGGCCGCCTGGGCTCAGCCCGGCCGCCTGGGCTTGGCACTTGGCCTGGCCAGAGACTAGGGCAGGTGGGGGTAGGGGAGAGGTAGCCGGCCCCAAATAGGGACGGCCAGAAAGGGGGGGGCTGAGAAGCGCACAAGAAGCGGGGGAGCGGAGATAGCCGGGCATGCCGACAGGAGGGGGGAACCACGGCTGGGTTCAACTAGAGACGCAGATGTTCTGCTCCCGGGCCCACTAGTTCTTGATAAGACGAGACCAGGAATTGTTGCAATCACTTTATCTTTGAGATGGATTATTTGCTTCTGAAGTCAGCTGTGTCCATGCTACTGAAATCAGTTTATGCTGTCACTGTGCTCCTTTTCTAAAAATTGGCTTTGAGGCTACTGTGTTTGTGGGATTATGGAAGGCATTTGAGATTATAAACTGCATCAATTACCGTTACCTGATAAGATTCATTATAACTTTTATTATCCTGGCATAGCCTGGAAATCTGTCCTATCTACTCCTGTTAATGTTGTGCCTGTATTTGTCTTTTACACATTAACTTTGCATCGTAATGGTCACTGGCTGATATGATGCACAATGCTAGCGCTGCTGCACACATGCCAAGCAACCCCAGTGGAGTTGCACAAGCAAGCAATTGTGCAACTACAAACTGCATTTCTGCAATTTCACAGTGCTGCTTCATTGCTTTCAGGGGAAGTAGCACTGTGCAACTGCAGGCAAACAGTTTGAAATAGTTATACCACCATCCAATTGTGCAACAGCTTTGGAGCTGCATAGCATTTGTGCGGCAGCCCCGATGGATGGGCAACACGTGTTGGCCAGTGACTCTACCATCTCCCTCCCATAGCCCTTTGATTTTCCCTTAACTAATTGTGTGTGTGTGTGTGTGTGTGTGTACAGATGGACCTCGTTATCTGCAGTCTCAGCAACCACGGGTTTACATATCCACAGCTGGGCAATGGAGACCCAACCTCAGTATATGCAGGTTAAATGGGGGTTAAATTCCAGCTACCTGTGGTTGCTGGGTGGCCGGAAATTACTTCCAAGGTTATTTCTGGCCACCATTTTGCTAACTGGAGATATTTTGTGGCTATTAGGGGGGTCCCCTTTGATTTTTTTTGTGGGAAATCAGCACCATTTGGAATTTGGGGGGTGCATTGCTGGACTTGGAGTGTATGGTATGGGACTTTATTTCTCTGATTTATGACTTTTAAAGCCATTTTTTTAGCTGCTAGGAACCTAACTCCCTCCCCCTTCCCATTGCCTCAGTGTCTCCTTATCCGTGGTTCCACTATCCATGGTTGTAGCCGAGAGTGGAACCCCTGTGGATAACAAGGTCCGTGTGTGTGTGTGTGTGTGTGTGTGTGTGTGTGTCCGTAAACACACACACACACACACTCCGACTGCAAATGACATTTTATGCACCTGCTTAAGTGGACTGCAGCACATGGTACTTATGCTGAAATAAATCTGTTAATCTTTAAGATGCTGCAAGACTCTTGGTTGTAATAACTGTCACAACTTTTCTCACTTGATATTTAAATTTTACTATTGATGCCTCTGTTGGTTTTCTTTTTTCTTCTGCATCACAGGAGCTTTGGCTTCAGTATCTGCACTATTTAATGTTATAATTTTAACAGAGCTTCATGTTCCTTATTTGTCATGTAAGATGTGAGATCTGGTAAATGTGGTGTTGTGAGCTGAATGTGATGCTATGTTTGTCTCAGTTTTTAGACCCATCATTATGTTTGCTAAAGTTTACTTTAAACTTTAAAGCATCAAATTTGTGGTGTTCCACCATGCATTGAGCAAAATTTTGATAATCAGAACCATCAGTCAGATAGCTCCATTTCATTCTTTCTGGGCTTTGAAGTTGTTCACATTGGCAAACCACAGTTGGAATACTGTGTTTATGATCAACAAGTTTTTGTTGCTGCTGCAGATGCCATGGTGATTTGAGATCAGAGTTTCCTGCTCACTAAAATTATTCATTTAATTGCAAAGCTAAAATTGTAAAAAAAAATTAAAATTTTTTACAATAGCTTGGAAAACAAGCATGTACAAATTAATAGTGTGTAGCCTATTATTAGTATGCAATAAATATTATTACACAAACTGTTCAAAATTATAATTGACACAATATTAACACACACAACCACTGCATTTTAACTAAAATGCCTAACTTCTATCCCCAATATACAGCAGATACACACATAACCCACATAACATTTACCATGGGAAATGGAGTGTATTCAGTTTTATGTATAAAGTTATACTTTATTAGTTTAATGTTTGTTTTCGCCAACTTAATATTCTGTTGTGTTTAACTGAATATTTATGTAAAAATACACACAAAGTTTAAAAACACACACCCCATTAAACCTGAAAACAAAGCACTTTCTACGGTCAATTTATTCAGGTTTTGGAAACAAAACTTCTTGTGGCTGTCTCACACATATTGAGGTTCTCACACATATCGGTTGTTTTTTCACCGTAGAATTTTTAAAAAAGAACTTTTGAAGCTGCCACTGAGCAGGGGCGGAGCAGGATGGCGGCGAGAGCTGCCCTGCCTCCCAAACAATGAAAGCAATGGCTGCTCTCTGGGGCAGGAGCCAGGGCGGGCAGGGGCGGGTGGCGTGCTGGCGAGTGGCGACAGGGGCGCTGCTGCTGCTAGAAGAATGCCTGGAGAGCACAGCATGCGCAGAAGCCTGAAATCGGCCTGTCTGCCTTGTTTGGAGGAAGGCAGGGCTGAGGAAGGGAGTCTTTTGACCACCCTCCCTCCCTCCCTCCCTCCTCCTGTAGTCACAGCCAGTGAGTGGCCGGCGGCCATGGTGGTGAGTGCTCTCCAGCCACTCACCAGCATGCTGCCTGCCCCAGCCAGCCCTGCCCCCTGCCCCAGAGAGCAGCCGTTCCTTTCATAGTTTGGGAAGCAGGAGAGAGTTAAGAGTTTAACCATCCTGCTTTACGAGTTTCTTTTAAATCCCTGCCCCTAGGTGGCCATGCCCCCGCCCCCACCCCCTTGGAGTCTCTGTCCCGATTTCTGCCAACACCGTGTTGGAAACCCTGACACTGAGGATGGCATGAAGTATTTCTTGCACATCCAGGGGGGTGGGAGGTGGAGAACAGGCACTTTAAAAGGAGGAAGACAGGTCTTATCTGCTGCCCCACCCCACCCCACCCCACCATGGCACTATCAGTATTAAAGACCATGCCATACCGCTGCAATGCTTCTCCCAGCAGGCCGTGGGTGATGTGGGCGCATAAATGGCATCTGCACATGTGCAGATGCCATTTGCATGGTGTTGCTGACCACGCAAATGGTATCCGCACCTGCACAGGTGCCAGTTATGTGTCGACGTCACCCGCAGGCTGCTGGGAGCAGCACTTCAGTCACGCAGCATAGCATGTAATACTGACAGCACCGCAGTGGGATGGCAGAGGAGTGACGGAGTGGCAGGTAAGACCTTCCTTTCTTCTTTTAAATTGCCCACTTGCCACCCACTGAAATCATTTGACTGAGGCAGCTCAAAGCATTTCAGCTCTTCAAATTAGAGGCGCCGAAATGTTTGGTGCACATCTTTAATGACAAATACTACATTTGATGCATTCATTCATGGATCACAGGAGAAGAGAGCTGGTCTTGTGGTAGCAAGCAGGACTTGTCTTCTGAGCTAAGCAGGATCTGCCCTGGTTGCATATGAATGGGAGACTAGAAGTGTGAGCACTGGAAGATCTTCCCCTCAGGGGATGGAGCCGCTCTGGGAAGAGCAGAAGGTTTCAAGTTCCCTCCCTGGCTTCTCCAAGATAGAGCTGAGAGAGATTCCTGCCTGCAACCTTGGAGAAGCCACTGCCAGTCTGTGAAGACAATACTGAGCTAGATAGACCAGTGGTCTGACTCAGTATATGGCAGCTTCCTATGTTCCTATGGTTCTATTTGAAATTAGCGTTTTCCCATCTTAACAGATCAGCTTCCTTGATTAAAATTAAGTCACACCATGTCGCTTTTTGAAATTTGGAAACACCTTGGTTTTGGTTTTGGTTTTGGTTTTTTAACTGAAAGATGTGTTAGAAATGTTTTAGCTTGCCTTGGCTTCCTTGCTTTGTCATCTTTTGGTATTCTTTCAGTGTCTTCTCTTGTCAGACGCGTAACTATAGGGGGGGCAGGCAGGGCACGTGCCCTGGGCGTCACTTGGTGGGTCACGGGGGGTGCCAAAAAGTGCCATGACCCCCCCATCCCCCCCTTCCCCACAAAAAAAATTTTTTTCAGGGTGGCAGCCGCACGCCCTTGCCAGCTTAAAAACACTACAATAATTTAAAATGTAAAGCAATGTTAAAACCTATTAAAACAGTGTCTAATCAAAAGCCTGGGTGAACAGATGTGTCTTAACTGCTCTTTTAAAAGTTGCCAGAGATGGGGAGGCTCTTATTTCAATAGGGAGCACAATCCAAAGCCTTGGGGCAGAAACAGAGAAGACCTGTCCCCAACTAGCCACCAGACAAGCCAATGGCAACTGCAGACGGATCTTTCTTGATGATCTCAATGAGCAGTGGGTTTCATGGCGAAGAAGATGTTCTCTTAAATACCTGGAGCCTACACTGTTTAGGGCTTTATAAAGAAAAAGTAAAGCTGTGCTGTTGAGTCGGTGTCGACTCCTGGCCACCACAGAGCCCTGTGGTTGTCTTTGGTAGAATACAGGAAGGGTTTACCATTGCCTCCTCCCGCGCAGTGTGAGATAATGCCTTTCAGCACCTTCCTATATCGCTGCTGCCCAATATAGGTGTTTCCCATAGTCTGGGAAACATTCCAGCAGGGAATCAAACCGGCAACCTCTGGCTTGCTAGTCAAGTCATTTCCCCGCTGCGCCATTAGGTGGGTGTACAGGATTTCAATTTGTGGATTCAAAATGCTCCTGACCCTCAGCTCTGTTAAGCACAAGATGGGGATGGGGGGGAATGGAAACTGCTATACCTGATTCAATAATATTATTGAATAAAAAGTGCACTTAGCACATTATAAAATATATTCGATTTTCTTAAAAGCTGTATGTACAAAACAGATAATATCTAAACAGCAATATTAATATAAATGGCACAGCTCGTGGCCAATAATTGCTTGCTATATTTCAAACCCACACACGTTCGCAGTAGAAAAACACACCCATAGGCACAAGTCAATCTGTAACTATGACTTCGGCTAGTATCATTGTAAATATACTGAAGAAACACACAGGAATATTCTGAAGTCACATACTATGCGTTTCCTGTTGCATTCTCATGTCTGACTCTTTTTTGTGTTTTTAAAACACAGTCAATGGTCCATAGGTAGCTTCAAAGCGAAGTTGCTTCACATAAGTATAAACTTCTATTTTCTTCACCCAAGCATGAACATATGTGGTCTTTACAGCTTCTTGCAAACCTAATAATTATTCCTAGCTGATGAAATCTAGAGCTTCATGCCTTCACTGCAGATACTAAGTGAGTATACATGTGTAGCAATCCTCTGGAGTCACATAAGTGCTCTTGCTGCTCCTGGCTGATTTTCTGCAGCAGAAAGAGGGCTGGTCAGACTGTTTACTATCTGAACACAGAATCATAAAAGCTGATGTTATACTGGTGCTGAAGGGATATAATCTGAAAGTACCAACTGGCTGCTGACTGGATAGATGAGTGACTTCCATGCCAAGTGGGTTCCATGCCAATCTGTATGCAATGGTTCACACCAGGGACCTGGAAGTTTTCATGACCACAAACTACTTGTTTGTACTAAGAGGGCAAAATTGACTAAATTGCCCAATGAGCTTCTTCACATCAACAGTTTGCTGGATGAAATAGTGTCCAGACTCTCTGTACAGTAGCATAGTGCTGAAGCTGTTTTTGAAAATAATGGATGGATGATATATGCTTAGAAATGAAGGGAACATGAAATGCTAATAGGCATAGAAAAAGTGAGCAGAGGAGGTTTTTTTGCTTGTTATTTTTTAAACTTATTTGACAAGCTGGAGGTTAAGAACTACCATGGAGCTGAACCTGAAAATTGCTTTTGAAAAAAACAACAAGGCTTTTGGGTTTGTGTTTGATAGAATTGCTTGAAGACACAGAAGATTAAAAGGAGTTTTCCAAAATAGGCCATTTGTAAAGCTTATATGAAATGTTTTTGCTTCTTAATGCTAGTTCTTGGATACCGTTGATCAAAGCCTTGCTTGTTAGAGGAGAAATCATTCATTAGTCTTTACATAACAATAACTTCCTATATCTCCCATTCCACTCTGTATTTAGATTTTGAAAAAGCTATTAATGTATGTTATACTGTATCTTTCCCATTGTAACTTTTAATTGAGGTTGTCTTTATTACACCAATATACTGCCATCTTGTTCCTTATAATTCATTTCCTTATAAGTCATTTCCTTATAAGTCATTTCCTTATAATTGGATGCATACTATCTCTGAAATGCAATTTTCTCTGTGCTTATAAAATGCATGCAGCAATCTACACGCATGCATCCTTTCTTAGAAATGTGTGCCTTCATTAAAAACAAGGACCTAAATTTGTTGCCTTAAGGCAAGGCTTGACACAGCAAATAGGCAATGACTACAGCAAGTAATTCATGAGCAGGGTGCCTTAAATGCAAGAAATCAAGAATTGGCATGACATGTCGATCAAAGGTATCATTCTTACTCAGCATGAAATTGAAACTGACAGCATGCCTCAGCTTTGTAAAGGGCGGAGGGAGCCTCTGTGCCCCCTTCTCATCTCAATTTAATTCCAGCTTGAATGTAAATGAAATGAGTTCATTCTCAGAGACAATGGTATTTTGAACAATTTTCCAAATTCAGTTATAATGGAAATGTTCCCCCAGAGCCTAGAATTAAGCTAACAGGCATCCTGGATGTGTCTGTCCTTAGAGATGGAAGAGTGGGATGTTAATGATAGCTGAATAAATTGAGATGTTGCATACTTTGTAAGCAGTTAGAAAACCTAGCGTATGATTGTGATATAATTGCAATGACAGATTTGGACAGGGAACTGTCACTGTCATGTTGTTTTAAATAAAAGCCAGCTATTTTCATGTTTACTGCTTTCTTGGAACCACAAACATGTGATTTCAAGGCAAGGCCAGATAAAAATCATGAATAAATAACAGCAAGAGAAAATATAGGTGTGTACAGATATACCTGCAAGCGATTCAAGAATGTATACTGTTCTGTCCCCTTGTATATCAGAGATGGTAGAGTATGGCAGATTGTGAATATCAGTTAGCTCTCTTAGGCATATGCATACACAGTTACAATGCCATGAGGAACAACCAGTTAAGCCCTACCCCTGTGCTGACACAGTCTGTAACCTCTCCTCTCGCTGACACCCCCCCCCCCCAGTGCTGCCTATCATAGGGAGGATTTCTGCCTGAGTACAGCCACCTAATGGCGCAGTGGGGAAATGCTTGACTAACAAACAAAAGGCCGGTTCAAATTCCCACTGGTATGTTTCCCAGACTATAGGAGACACCTATGTCGGGCAGCAGCGATATAGGAAGATGCTGAAAGGCATCATCTCATACTGGAGGCAATGGTAAACCCTTCCTGTATTCTACCAAAGACAACCACAGGGCTCTGTGGGTGCCAGGAGTTGAAATTGACTTGACGGCACACTTTACTTTACTTTACAAAGACAAATGCTATACTCAGGGTCAGCCAGGAGATAGCACTATGGAACACATTGGGAGGTGGACGGGGTTTGTCAGTACACTTCTGTTGGTGTTGTATAATAGCAATAGCAATAGCACTTACATTTATATACCGCTCTATAGCCGGAGCTCTCTAAGCGGTTTACAATGATTTTAGCATATTGCCCCCAACATTCTGGGTACTCTGGGTAATGTCTGAAGAGGGTTTTTATCTCTGTGTTTCTTCTTTATTTCAGGCCAACATACATTTCCTTCCATTTTGGAAATGTATAGGCAGACAGAAACCAATCTCATTTATTTGTTTGTTTCATTTATAGACTGCTCCATCCAAAAGCCCTGGGTGGTGTACAACAAATTTTAAAAGACATAAAACAAAAATTAGCCTTTCTTATTTTCTCTTTCTTTCTTTTTAGCCTACTTTCCAATAGGCTTATGAGATCACCCAGCATTCCATGTGTGTGTCCGTGTGTCCGTCCGTGTGTCCCCCACTATCAACTTCGCAACGTCTGGACCAATATGAACCAAACTGGGTACAGTTGTAGGGACACCTCAGCAATGTAGTTTGTGATTATGTCATCCAATCCAAGATGGTGGACGTGTAAACTTTGGAGGCACAAGTGGGCTAACTTGTGAACCACTTGTGATTTGTAGCAAATTGGTTCAGCTGTAGGGACACATAGGGATGCCCCAGTGGTTTAGTTTGTGCTGATGTCATCCACTTCAGTCCAAGATGATGGACATGATAACCTTTGAGGCTCAAGTGCACTAACGTGAGGACTGTCTAACTGATTTGAACCAAATTTGGTACAGTTGAAGTGAGTGACACACAGGGACACCTCAATAATCTAGTTTGTAATGATGTAATTCACCCCATAGGGAACCAGAGGAACTGTGGAATGAAATCAAAGAAGTTGTTAAGGATGAATGTGGAAAGAGACTGCCAAAGACCAAGAAACAGAAGAAAGCAAAATGGATGTCAGAACAGATGTTGGAAATTGCCCAAAAGAGGAGAGAAGCCAAAGTAAAGAAAGATAAAGACCTCAGGAAGGTACTTAATAGGGAATTTCAGAAAGCTGTTAGAAGAGATAAGGAGCAATACTACAATGACATCTGTAAAGACCTTGAGGATGGAAACAGACACGGAAAAACAAGGCAAGTTTTCCAAAAGATATCTGAAATCAGAGGGAGTTTCCAACCTCGAATTGGTATGTTAAAGGATGACAAAAGACGAATAGTAACTGATTCAGAGAAGATCAAACAGAGATGGAATGAGTATACTGAAAACCTATACAGCAGGGACATCAATATCCAAGATACTCTAGAAGATATTCCCTACTTGCAAGAACCTTTAGTGTGGGAAGATGAAGTTAGATCAGCACTCCGGTCATTACCAAGTCAGAAGGCTACAGGAATTGATAGAACAGCTACAGAAATATGGCAGGCAACAGAAGAAGAATCAGTCAGGGCTCTAACCAAACTATGCCAACAAATTTGGAGAACGACACAGTGGCCAACTGATTGGAAGTGGTCAGTCTACATACCCATACCAAAGAAAGGAGACTTAACAGATTGTGCAAACCATCACACAATATCCTTAATTTCACATGCTAGCAAAATAATACTCAGGATCATCAAACACAGATTAGAGCCCTATGTGGAAAGGGAAATGCCAGATGTTCAGGCTGGTTTCAGAAAAGGCCGAGGAACAAGAGCTCACTGATGCACACTGGATAATTGAGAAAGCCAAAGAATACCAGATAGAAGTCATTATGTGCTTTATTGACTACAGAAAAGCCTTTGATTGCATCGACCATATCAAGTTGTAGAATATCCTTAGGAAAATGGGTGTCTGAGAACATCTCATTGTTCTCATGAGAAACCTATACACAGGACAGGAAGCCACAGTCCAGACGGAACATGGTGAAACAGACTGGTTCCAGATTGGCAAAGGAGTAAGACAAGGCTGTATACATTTTCCTTCTTTATTCAATTTATATGCTTAACATATACTGAGAGAAGCTGGATTGGAAGAAGACGAGCGTAGTTTTAAAGCTGGAGGAAGAAACATCAATAACCTGCGCTACGCTGATGACACCATTCTGAGAGCTGAGAATGCAGATGATCTGCACTCTAGTAATGAAGGTCAAGGAGCACTGTGAAAAATGGGACTACAGTTAAATGTAAAGAAGACTAAACTAATGACAATGGGTACAGCAACCAGCCTCAGAATTGATAATTAAGACATTGAAGTGGTGGATAGCTTCTGCCTTTTAGGATCGACCATCAACAGTAAAGGATCCAGCAGTCAAGAAATATGCTGCAGACTAACACTTGGTAGGGTTGCAATGAAAGCCTTGGAAAAAGGATATTTAGATGCCGTGACGTGTCTACATCTACAAAGATCAGAATCATTGGACAATGGTTTTCCCTGTGACACTATGGATGCGAAAGCTGGACTTTGACGAAGCAAGATAGAAAAAGCATTGACGCTTTTGAACTTTGGTGTTGGAGAAGACTTTTGAGGATACCATGGACAGCCAGGAAAACAAACAAATGGATCATAGAACAAATCAATCCAGAATTTTCACTGGAGGTACAAATGACCAGAATCAAACTACCATACTTGGGGCACATTATGCGAAGACTCAGCTCCCTTGAGAAGTCCATAATGCTGGGGGAAGTTGAAGAAAATAGAAGAGGACGACCAGCAGCAAGGTGGTTGGACTCGATTCCAACAACATTTAATGTACCACTGAGAGACCTTAAAGGCCAAGTTGAAGACAGATCATCCTGAAGAGAATCTATCTATGTGGTCGCTAAGAGTCGACACCAACTTGACAGCACTTAATCAATCAATCAAATCCACCTCAATCCAAGATAGTGGACGCATGAACATTTGAGGTGCAAGGGATCTAACTTGTGGACTCTATTTGAACCAAATTTTGTCCAGTTGTAGAGACAGTGAAAGGAAAGTAGGCTCACTAGAACTTGTTTTTTAATAGATGGATATGACATAAAGCCCTCAGTTGTGCTTGAAGTTGTTTTTAAGATTTTCATATGTACAACATTGCTTGACCAAGCAGCAGCAAGGCCTATCTGTTTCAGACAGTGCATCTCAGAAGCATCTGTTTCACCAGATGCTTCTGAGAAGCCCACATGCAAGAGATGAGGGCATGCCTTCTCTACTGCTGTTGCTCCCCTGCAACCGGTATATAGAGGCATCTTGCCTCTGAGTCTAGAGATGGCCTATAACCACCAAACTAGTAGCCATTGATAGATCTGGCTAAATTTCCTGGCCTTCAGTTTCATGGGATGACTCTGGTTCTAGTGTTGTGAGAAAGGGAGAAAAATTTCTCTCTGTCCACTCTCTCTATTCCATGCATAATTTTAGGCACCTCTATCATGTTTCCCCATAGTTGCCTCTTTTCCAAAATAAAAAGCCCCAGATGCTGTAGCCTTGCCTTATAAGGAAGGTGCCTCAGGCCCCTGATCATTTTGGTTGCCCTCTTCTGCACTTTTTCCAGTTCTATAATGTCTTTATTAAGATATGGTGACCAGAAATTTTCACTTTTGTGTTATCTCAATTATTTCTAAGAGTCTTTTCAATAATCCAAATGAAAGGCCCATCTATTTTGCTCAGTTCACCTGTAATAATTCAGACATTACTTAAGAATTAAGTACTACTTATCTGTTTTAGGGAATTAGAGAATGCTAAATATCTTTTTGAGAAGCAAGTACGTATGATGGCCATCATTATAACTCTGTACATACAAGAAGCTTCCATTGTTGGCTATTATAGAAAGAGCTCTGCAAGTTCATAAGGTTTCTTCCTCTTTCTTGAACAGCTGTGGATTCCCCACTTCCTGTGCAGAGCTGCACGATTGAGTCATAGCCAAGACATCTTTTAAATTTTTTTAGCACTAATCTAAATTATTTTGAGATGATATAGATGTTTCAGATGGGAAAGGTTCTAAAATACTGTAAACCACCAGACCTGAACACAAACACCATCCATTCTGCCCATTAGTGAGCCTCAAGTTGCCCCAAATTTATAGTTTTGTAGTAGAAATGCATGCTAGCTGGCAGTTTTCTGTGCATATTGGATTAAGGTCTGGACTAGGCTGACTGTCTTGATTTATTGCATAAATGTATCATATTCTGTGAGATCGATGCAGCAGTCTTTTTATTCAGCTACCAATTTACAAAAGGTTTCAAACAATGGCACCAGTAAAAGTTGATGTGAGAAAAATGCTTGCTAAACTGAAGCATTTCCCCCCAAGTCAAGTCTCTATGCAGAATTTTGACTTTCAGTTTCATATAGGTCATCCTCAGAAAACTAGTTCTCATAATTTCTTTGAAGGTCTTTTTAAAAAAATAATTTAAAAAAAACCACTGATGTCTCCATTCTCAAAGGCCATTGTATAAAGTTAGTAGTTTTGTGCTGCTGTTTGATTAAATTAGAGGTTTTGCTGGTGATATTTACAACTGACTGAACATTTGGCTGAAAGAGCATAGCATATTCCAAGCTGCTATATTAAAAACTGGCAATTTAGGAAAATAAACTGGTTTTGGTCCACTGGAATTGTGGAAAAATCATGATGTAGTCATACATAAATGTAATGGAAAATAATCAAATTGATAATACTAAAATGTATGTGTATGACTGGTGAATTGAAAAGATATAAGAACTGAAAGTAAATCTATGCTTGTAAGCATAATTATGTTGGTAAACATGTGCCTTCTTTTTAAAAAGGTAGAATAGTAAACAATCTTGAAAGTATGTCTTGCTGGGTTTTTTTGGTAAATTTAATGGGGTAAATTATTTAACTTTTAAGAAAATAAGAGCCCTGTTGGGCTCTATCTAGATGTTGTTCATCTAGTCCACATCCTGCTTATCATAGTGATGCTTCCAGGATGCCCACAACCAGTGCGTGAGGGCCAGGCGCGTAACAACGATCGGGCAAGGGGAGACGGTTGTCTGGGGGCCCCACTGCCTGGAGGGGCACCCCAGGGGCACCTCACGTGACTCCCCATTGCCCCCTGCCCAGCCCCAAGGCCCCTCAGCCACTTGCCCTCTTCGCCGTCTCTCCTGCTTGTTCTGCTGGCCCGCAATCGAAGCAGCAGGCAAGCTGCAAAGAGCTCCTTTTCTCCCGCCTCTCAGCTGATCGGCGGGTGGGCGGGGCTTCCATGGAGGTCTGGTGTAGGCCTCTGTGAAGCCTGAACTCCAGTAGGGCCCAAGCCAGCCAGGAAGGAGGAGGCAGCCAGAGAGGCCTCCACTGTTCTCTGCAGCAGAAGACCCCCTGCTGCCAGGTAGAGTGTGAACTCCTTTTTGTGGTTACCTTCCCCACCCCCCCACCCCCAGATATATAGGGATCTGCTTGCCATAGGGCTTTGAAATGGGGGGGACTGAGAAGTCTCTGAATATTTATTTTTAAACAGCTTGGAAAATTTGCTGGCTTAAAAAAAACTATCTAAAAAGTCCTGTAAGTGGCTTGTTTCATGGCAGAAAATTACAAAAACTTCTGGAAGAAACAGTATTATATTTATTTTATTCGTTCATTTATAAATGCACTTATGTTCAAGTTGTTTTGCAACCCAGAAGGTCTGAGTGAGAACTGTGAAGCATGTCTTGTGCTTTTATTTTATTTTATTTTTCTTGTGTGTGAACTGCTCCCCAATAACTTCCAGGGACTTCAGGGTAAATCTGACCAACATGTGAATGCAGCACCTCTATTCCCGAGGAGAGGTGTGTAAAAGGGCTTTAAAAGCCTCCTGTGAAAAACCTCCTGGAATCAAACTTGACTGAATTTGTTCAGAATTCTGAGAAAACAAACATAGGCTCACCCTGCATGGTTGAAAGTCTCCTTTGCTAATCTGCAGCGAGGGGCCCATTTTAATCATTCATCTTTCTAGTGTGTTCTAGGCATTAAAAGTAAAACAAATGTATAGTACTCAATGTATATCACTATATATTGTGACGTGTGCGTGTGTGTATTCAGTGAAATGTATTTCCAGGCAGCATACTTATTTTGGAATATCAGACTTAAATCCTTGGGGGCCTGGGGTGTGCGGAGGCCCTGGACTTTGAGTGGGGGGGCCCCATTTTAAAATCTTGTCTCTGGGCCCACTCCAACCTTGCTACGCCCCTGGTGAGGGCAGTCCTCATAGTTGTCACCTCAGCAACTAGTATTCAATGGCATATTAACTGAACATTTAAGTTCCATTTGGTTATCTTTGCTATGGCTCTTGATAGAGCTTCCCCCCAGTAAATTTGTTTTATTCCCTTTAAAAGTGAAGTCTGTAGCTATTGCCACACCTTGTGGTAGTGAAGAATGTGTGAAGAAGAAGAAGTAGGTTCAGTTTTCTCCTGAATCTAATGACTATCAATTTCATTGAATGGCCCCAAGATCTAGTACTATGGCAGAGGAAGGAAGGACCATTTCCTATCAACCTTCCCCACAGCATACATAATTTTATAAACCATTATCATGGCTCCCCTTTGTTGTCTTGGGGCTATTCTACAAATGGCAGGGTAAAAATATCCTATGAATGAATGAATGAAATTAAATAAAACTTAGAGAGATCTTTTTTGGAACATGTAGCAGTCCTAAATAATTAATAAATTAATAATCTAAATAATTTGGTGTCATCCACAGACTTGGTCACCTCACTGCTCCTCCTCCTAGGAGGAACACGTTGATTACTTCTGTCCATTGAGATAATTGTCTATTTATTTTCACCTTCTACTTCCTTTTTAACCTGCCCTCTTATCCCATGATTACTAAGTATTCAGGAGCCTTTGTTAAGAGACTTTTGAAAAGGTTTTTAGAAGTCTGAGTATGTAATGTCTACTGGATTGTTTCTATGGTTCACTGTTGTTAAGTGCTGTCAAATAAGTTTAAAAGGTTTATGAGGCAGCACTTCCCTTTGCAGAAACCATGCTGATTCTTTGTCAGAATCATTCTGACAATGTTCTTCTATTTCCTCATCTTTAATCATGTGTTCCACCCATTTATCCAGATTAGATGTTAGGCTAACTGGACTATAATTTTCTGGCTCCTATGTGGATCCCCTTTTAAAAATTTATAAATTTGCATGGCTACTTTCCAGGTTTCCAGTCAAGAGGACAGTTGTAGTGAACATTTGCATATATTTTTGTTAGAAGATCAGCACTTTCATATATGAATCCTTGAAGAACTGAGGGTGTATGACATCTAAAACTCAGTGACTTGTTTACTTTTTAATTTGTTAATTAGGCTTCTGCTCGTCACTTCTATTCCACTATCTGCCATTCTTTTAAAAAGCAACCTGTCTTTTTTAAAATTCTCCTAGTATTTATCTAATTATTAGATATCTTAACAAGCACACATTGTCTTGTGACTGCCAACCAGAACAAAACTAATTACACACACAGATGAAATAATTTTAGATCGAGCACTGATTGGCAGTCATGTGAACTCCAAGATCATGGTAAAGTGGTGCCATTGAGTCGGTGTCGACTCCTGGCAACCACAGAGCCATGTGGTTTTCTTAGTAGAATGCAGGAGGGGTTTACCATTGCCATCTCCCACGCAGTATGAGATGATGCCTTTCAGCATTGTCCTATATCACTGCTGCCCAATAGAGGTGTTTCCCATAGTCAGGGAAACAGACTATGTTTCCCATAGTCAGGGAAACATACCAGCGGGGATTCAAACCAGCAACCTCTTGCTCCCTACGCAAGTTACTTTCCCGCTGTGCCGGAGGCAAGGAATATGATTGTGTGCAAGGCAGGAGCTAGTTTGGAGGACTTTTCATCCACCCTCAGTCAAATGCAAGCGATGGAATCTGGATAAGGTGCGCCCATCTGAACCAACTCCTGCCTCACACATATCCATACTTCCCACTCCTACCTTGATTGGTATCCACACGACTGCCAGTCAGAAATGTGCATGGCTCTCCTAGCCTGGCTGAGTTCTCTTCTTACCATAATGGTGGTCATGCAAATGAGCCTTATTATGATAAGAGAAACCCAGGGAAATTTCTCAGACTAGCCTACCTGGCAAGCTAGACTTGAACTGTTGGGGATGGGGCTGTAGCTCAATGATAGAGCATCTGCTTTGCATGCAGAATGTCCCAGGTTCAATCCCTGGCATCTTCAGGTAGGGCTGGGAATGACTCCTGTATGAAACTCTGGAGAGCCACTGCCATCAGTATAGTGTCAGTATAGTTAGTATATCGGGTAGCGTAGACAATACTGAGCTTGATGGACCAAGGGCCGACTTGGTATCTGGCAACTTCCTACCTTAAGCACATGTTGAGAAAGTGTTTTAATTCACATATTCTTGTCTCCAGTTAGCACAATAAAGGGTTTGCACTAACATACTGGCATTGAGAGACTCCAAGAATGTGTGGTGCAGGCATTTGAAACTAAATCATTGGGAGTGATTGCATACAGTGCTAAAGGGCTGCATACAGTGGGGTGTGCAGTCGCCCAGGGCAGAGACTTGAAAAGAGCGGAACTATTTATTTATTTATTTATTTTATTGTTGCATTTATATACCGCCTTTCATTAAAAGACAACCCCAAGGCAGTTTACAAAAGTTAAAACATACAATAAAAAGGCAATAAAACATCAAGCTAAAAAAATATATAAAAACATATAATACAGGCATAAATAAATAAATATATAAAAACATAAAATACAGGCATAAAAACAAGACAACAGATAAAAACACACAGAAGCAGCAGTAAAAAACGATTATGTAAAAGCCTGGGTAAAAAGCCAAGTTTTAACAAGCTTTCTAAAAGCCGTGATGGAGTCCGAGGAGCGAATGGCCACTGGGAGAGCATTCCAAAGTATGGGAGCAGCAACAGAGAAGGCCCTGTCCCAAGTGCACGACAGCCGGGCCTCTCTCATTGTCAGCACCTGGAGCAGGGCCCCCTCAGATGTCCTCGTCAAACAGGCAGCCTTGGGAACAGGTGGTCCCTCAAATACCCTTGGACCCTTGGGAACAGGTGGTCCTTCAAATACCCCTGGCCAAAACCGTTAAGGGCTTTAAAGGTCAAAACCAGCACCTTGAATTGGACCCAGAAACGAACTGGCAGCCAGTGCAACTCTTTCAGAATGGAGGTGATGTGCTCCCAACAGGCAGCTCCAGATAAAACCCTCGCTGCTGCGTTTTGCACTAGCTGCAGTTTCCGGATATTCTTCAAGGGCAGCCCCACATAGAGCGTGTTACAGTAATCCAGCCGCGACGTGACTAAGGCATGGGTAACTGTGGCCAGATCTGCCTTCTCGAGAAAGGGACGTAGCTAGCGCACTAGCCGAAGCCATGCAAAGGCACCCCTGGCCACCGCCTCCACCTGAGCTTCCAAAAGCAAAGCCGGGTCCAGTAGTACCCCCAAGCTGCGTACTTGCTCCTTCAAGGGGAATGCAACCCCATCCAGAACCGGTAAAATCTTCTCATCCCGATTGGCTCTCCTACTGACCAACAGTACCTCCATCTTATCCGGATTCAATTTCAGTTTATTAGCCCACATCCAGCCCATCACGGCCTCCAGCCCCCGATTCAGGACATCCACCGTTCCCTAGGATCAGATGATAAGGAGAGATAGAGCTGAGTGTCATCTGCATATTGCTGACAACTCAGTCCAAGTCCTTGGATAACCTCTCCCAGCGGCTTCATGTAGATGTTAAACAGCATGGGGGACAAGACCGAACCCTGCAGGACCCCACAGGCCAACGGCCACGGGGCCGAGCAGCAGTCCCCCAGTCCCACCTTCTGGACCCTCCCCCCAAGAAAGGACCGGAACCACTGCAACGCAGTGCCTCCAATTCCCATATTCAAGAGGCGGCCCAGAAGGATACCATGGTCGATGGTATCGAACGCTGCCGAGAGGTCCAGCAGAACCAACAGGGACGCACTCCCCCTGTCTAGTTCCCGGCGTAGGTCATCCACTAGAGCAACCAAGGGAGTCTCAGTCCCATACCCGGGGCGGAAGCCAGATTGAAAAGGGTCCAAATAATCCGTATCATCCAAGACCCTCTGCAGCTGGGATGCCACCACACGCTCCATCACCTTGCCCAAAAAGGGAAGGTTAGACACAGGTCTATCATTATCCAGGTTGGAGGGATCAAGGGAGGGCTTTTTTAATAGTGGTCTTACCACCGCCTCCTTGAGGCACGATGGCATCCTGCCCTCCCTTAATGAAGCATTAACGATCACCTCCAGCCATCTGCCTGTCCCCTCCCTGGCAGCTTTTATTAGCCATGATGGGCCAGGGTCAAGAGCGCACGAAGTTGCCCACACACTGCCCAGGATCTTGTCCACATCCTCAGGCCGCACCAATTGAAAAGAATCCAACACAACAGGACCAGATGGTACCAGAGGCACGTCTGCCGGAACTGCCAAAACTCTGGAGTCCAGGTCAGCATGGATGCGTGCGACTTTATCTGCAAAGTGACAGGCAAACTGATCACAAAGAGCTGTAGATGACTCCTCCCCCATTGTCTGGGGGGATGTGTGGAGCAAGGTTTTTGCCACACGAAACAGCTCTGTTTGTCTGCACTGAGCAGACGCAATGGAGGCGGAGAAAAAGCATTTCTTCGCCGCCCCCACTGCCACGGAGTAGTCCCTAAAATAGCCTGTGTTCGGTCAGATTCGTGATGACTCTTCCTCCAGCGTCGTTCCAGCCGTTGCCCGAGTTGCTTCATCACCCTAAGCTCCAAGGAAAACCAAGGAGCAGATCGGGCTCCACCAAGCCGGAGAGGGCGTTTAGGAGCAACCGTGTCAACAGCCCGGGCCATCTCTCCATTCCAGAGATCAACCAGGGCCTTGACAGGGTTACCAGCTCTGAACACTGTAAACTCCCCGAGGGCCGTCTGAAATCCAAGCGGATCCATAAGCCTCCGGGGGCGGACCATCTTAATCGGTCCACCACCCCTGCAGAGGGCAGACGGAGCAGTCAAACTAAACCCCACCAGATGATGATCTGTCCATGACAAGGGAGTGGTCTCAAATTCCCCCACCTCCAGATCATTTATTTCCCGGTCGGCAAAGACCAGATCCAGAGTGTGTCCCGCCATGTGGGTAGGGCCCGATACCAATTGAGACAGGCCCATGGTTGCCATGGAGGCCATGAAATCCTGAGCCGCACCCACTAGGGTGGCCTCAGCGTGGACATTGAAATCCCCCAAAACACTACAGCTGGTGCTTGACATCGCTCTTTACACTGGCTTTAAGTCAGTGTTATCAATTTTTCTTTTGTTTCTACACAAAAAGGAATGAATAAATATTTGGAGGTTTAAAGATGTACATCCATAATATTTTACAAGAAAGCCCCATCCACATCTTCCTATGATGACTGTCCGTAGTAGACTCCAACCACAATGTTGTTTTTATTTACTTCTCCATTTACAGCATTTTTGCTCAGAAGCTCCCCAACAGGATACCATGTTTACTGTCCTGGGTGTCTGTGCAGATGTGCACTTTTGTTTTTTACATATGATGCTCCTCCCCCTCCCTTTCTGTTGCATCTCTTATTTTTTGAAGAAGAGGTGCACCCTTTCCCTGCTCCACATCATTGGCTACTATCACATACGTGGTAACGCAGGTAATGGCAACGCTCAGGCTGACTTAATGTTGCAAGTCGAAGGGCTCAGGGACTACTGGCTTTGGTGGTAGCCCCACATTGAGTATTGCATGCAGTTTCACCCAGAAACATACATGCAATACAGTGCAGTACAGAGAGCAGCTTGGCGCCAAGCTGGATCTTTCTTTCACCCCTATACATATTTCAGACATAATCCAGGGTGATGGGTTGCAATGCTAGTAAAAGCTTTAATGACCTGGAGTTCAGATAGCACTCGCTATTGCCGGAACTGCTTCTGCTGTCTGGTGTACTCTTTATAGAACTCCACCTGCTCCCTCCAGTCTAATAAAAAGAGCCCAACCAACTCATTCAGCCAGCTCTCGGTTTTTTGCTTCTTATACAGAGGCTACGGCATTGCTTCCCCACAGTGATTTAAACCTAGGTCTCAGGTGCAGACAACTCTGTTGACATAAACATCTTGAGTCAAGGTGCTTGCCAAATTGAGGATGAATCTTTAATGCCTTCTGCTTGGAGGTTCATCTCATTTTCATGCATCAGAGAAGTTACTGCTTTCAATCTTTATTTAGATTTTCCTATCAGGTGTGAAATGAGCTGATGATAAATTCTCTATTCCCTCATATCCCTCAGTGATGGAGATAGATGGTCATAGTCTGATGTCCTCTATAACGTTATGACTGTTTCTTTCCACCTGACCAGAATGACAGGAATTCGAATTGTAATGAGATGACATCCAGATGCATTGCTTATGAATGTGTGTGGGAATACACACACTGCCTGGTTTTTAACATGCTCTGACAAGAGACGTCCAGGCAGGGTACATTCCATCAAATGATGCTTGTGAAGAAAAATAGAGAAATTATGTCAATAATGAAGAAGCAGGATGTTGATTTTAATCTGCAGCAGCAAGATTATGATCTGTTTGGGATGAATGGAGGAGCTGGCACAAGATCATGCAGAATGTTTGTTGCATGCATTTGTTTCCATTTTTGTCCACCACTAACACCGCTTGCACTGAAATACTGCTGAAATAATCTAGAACAGGAAAGGGAAGAGGGAAATTTTTGCTTTTTAAAAGGTTGTGTATGCACTGAGCTCTCCATCCATCTAATTACTTGTTAAGAGACTGCCTACTCCCCACGCTTGGTTTCCATATGTATAACTTGCTGTTCTGCATTTCTGCATTCCAAACAGTAGCCCAGGAGCATCTCTTTCATTTCCACCATTTATGGTGCTTTCCTGAAAGCGTTGGGTCTTAGAATTTGGTGCAATACATTAGCATATGCTTCTGCAAAATATTTCATCCTTTTGGGACTCCCTTTTGATCAATTACGTGTATGTAGGCTTTTCTAAACAACTTTGTGGGAGATTTGATATAAGACTCATTTTGTACTTGCAGCTTTGTATTTTAGTTCCAAGAATGCAACAGCTGGTAGGATATTAAATATGTACTGTATCCTTTTTTTAGAAGCACAGAATTATACTTTAACAAACATTCTGATATCAGCTAATGATTTAAAATAAGGCATTCTGGGCTATACTATTTATGTGTGCACATATGTATATCTACACATTATACATATAGTTATATCTATTTATATCTATATGTGTGTGTGCAAACACACACACACACACACACACATATGATATGTGTATGTGGCCAGGATCCAAAGAGCTACTTTAGGTACACCTGGGGGCTTAAGCATGTCCGGTCCTATTTTTGCAGTGAATCCATGTTGTGTATCACAAACTGATATTGAAAGAGATTTAGCAAAATAATTCGCCATGTGAGATGGAGAACTATTGTTTGAGAAACACAAGCCTTTAGTCCTCTTTGGCATACAAGATCAGTTACACGATTCTTAGTATCCCAGCTTCTATACATATGTAGAAATGTCATGTCTGCAAATCCTGCACACCATGTTGTTTCTCCCTAGTCAGTTGTACAAAATGGATGTATTGATCAGGCACTAATAAAAAAATCAGTGACTAAGGGAGTTTCTAATTATTTTGAGAAGTTAATGGCAGCAGAGACTCTGTCAATCGCAACCAAATAATAGGTCAGTAAGTGAAACATCTGGAAATTATTCTTTTATAGGAGGCTTTTGAGACATTAATTGGGATTTTGATGAGTCTTTTAATTTCCTAGAGGAAACATGTTATGGTGACCATCGGGTTTTAGAGTTTGTTTTACATTCATTAATATCTGCTGAATCTCTGTATTTACCTACACTCTCTGTATTATAGATGTTTTATATTTTTAAAAGGTTATATGTAGAAAATGAGATATTCTAATTACATTGTGAAAAAAACAGAGAACGTATTTTGTGTGTGTGTGTGTGTGATCACTTTACATCTGGTGTTTTAAAGGCTTCATTGCAAGAAGCTATTAAATACATAAAGAGCAATGCATCACTGAAATATTTCTGACGTGGGGAAGTTACAACTATTATAGGGCTGTGCAGCCCTGTGTTGTGTGAGCATAACATTCTATCAATATGAATATTATTAATTAATTAATAATTAATATTATTAATCCATTTATAAGCTAATTAAGAAATTGAGTCTGCAAATTCTCTTGTGTAGGGCTGTTGCCTCTGTTTCTGTGCTGATTTCAGTGTAAAATATTATTTTGTTAATTTTTACCTGTTCAAGATGTCAACGTTGAAAGTCAGCTGTGAAGAAGGAAAATTCTGCACCAGAAATCATTAGGAAGTGGAATTAAAATAAAAATGCTAATATAGTGCCTATACAAATCTATGGTGCAGCCACATTTAGAGTACTATATGCAGTTCTGGTCATTTGAAGTACTGTATGCAGTTCTGGTCACCATATCTCAAGGAGGACATTGTAGAACTGGAAAAGGTGCAGAAGAGGGCAACCAAGATGATCAGGGCCCTGGAGCACCTGCCTTATGAGGCAAGGGTACAACACCTGGGGCATTTTAGTTTAGAAAAAAGATGACAGTGGGGAGACATGATAGAGGTGTATTAAATTATGCTTGGAGTAGAGAGAGTGGACAGAGAGAGCTTTTTCTCCTTCTCTCACAACACTATAACCAGGGGTCATCCCATTAAACTGAAGGCTGGGAATTTTTTTGGACCGAAAAAAGGAAGTATATCTTCACACCACACATAATTAATCCTTGGAATTCTCTGCCACGGAATGTGGTGATGGCCACTAGCTTGGATAGCTTTAAAAGGGGCTTGGGAAAATTCATGGAGGACACGTCTATCAGTGGCTACTAGTTTGGTGGTTATAGACCACCTCCAGGCTCAGAGGCAAGATGCAGTTTCAGGGGAGCAACAGCAAGAGAAAGGGCATGCCCTCACCTCTTGCCCATGGGTTTCTCAGAGGCATCTGGAAGTCCTCTGAGGCAAACAGGATGTTGGACTAGATAGGCCTTGGGCCTAATCCAGCAGGGCTGTTATGTTTTTATGGGGATTCCATATCCTGTTATAAGAAAATGCTCTATATACAAACTGACCTGAAGTCCTTCTCCACATTAGGTAGAAAGACAGCATTGTCTGCAGTAACGTCTCAGTTGTGGTATTCTCTCCCTAGACAAATATGGCTAGTGCAGTCATTATCTCTCTTTAGATGTCAAACTACAAAACTCTTAACATGTGTTTTGGCCCTGCATATCTTGTCTTTGCTTTCTAAACTGTCATGGGCAGGGGCCTGATCCAGATTGGGTCATGGTATGGGACCCTGCCATGATCCTGATCCAGAAGTGGGGAGGTCACCATAGCTGCTATTTGCAAATAGCTGCTGCAGAAGACCTGATATAAATTGGACGTGCAGCAGGGACAAAGGGTTAAAGCCCCTGCTCCCCCTACTGTTGTCCTGATTTGGACTGTGGCCCCTTTGTGTCTGCTTTTCGAACATAAAGTAAGGCCAAAGCATCCTGTTTGCTCATATGTTTAACATCAGTTGATTTACCAGTTGATACTGGTACTCTTTGTTGCCATTTTACACTATTGCCTAATTTGTTTGTATTGGCTGTTTTTATGTATTTCTGTTATTTTACATTGTTTTAATTGAGCCATTTCAAGGACTATCAGGGATGGATCAAGGTACTGTGGCACCTGGTGAGGTGCAAAATGCTGCCTTGCCAATGGTTGGGGTCAGCCCCTTTTCAGAACCAACCCTTGGATGCTTTGAAAGTAGAATGAGGGATGGGGAGGAAATAAAGTTGTCAGCAGTCTCCTCTTCTCTCCTTGTGCTTCATACAAACTTCTCAAGGAGTGTAAAGAGAAGCCCTAATTGCAAGATTTGCAAAGGTCAGTTTGGTCCTAAAGAGCTTGTTTGATGGTAGTGTCTTACTGCCCAGTTGGCACCCCAATAATCTACCACCTGAGGTCTCACCTTGTCTCATGAGAGGGTCACTCCAAGGGATATTATACTAAAAAGGTGGGATTGGATTTTTAAAACATAAATATAAAAGATGCAGTGTGCACCTAGTCCAGGGCCTGGGCCATGAATGACTATATTTAAATCCAGATCTGGACTGTGTGTCCTCCAGCCCAGGGTTCCTGAGTTTAGTTTTTGGAGACTGAGCTGGAAGCTGGAGCCTGTATTCATTTGGTCAGGTGCAAGCAGAAGGCTAAGCCCCTAGTCTTTATTTACTTAGTCAATCCAGAGGTTTCATACTGCCTGCCAATAACAGGAGCTGGTATTGCAGAATAATCTTGCCTTCTGTGCCTGAAGAGAGCTCAGAGGTCTGAGCATACAAAAAGCCAGGGTAGCTCACTAGGCTAGATTCCTGATTCAGACTGCAGAGTCTGTGACAAATGGTTCACATTTATTAAACTGAGATTTTTCCAACTTTCAAATGAACCGTCAGCTTAGCACTAGTGCACAGGGACTGCTTAGTGCTTTCTTCCTCTGCTTGAATTATTGTGTAGATGAATTTAGAACTGCAAGTGATGAATTGGAAACCAGAGTTAATTTAAGTGTTCAGAATAAAGGCCACAATTCTGAAACTACTTACAAGCTCATAAATCCTATTACAGCCAACAGGATTTATGAGTTTGTAAGTAAGTGTCTGGACTGCATCCGGTAATTTTAATAAGACGACTTCACATATGCATAGATATACAGAAGCATGTGGATCATGTTTACCTTTTCCGTTATTCCATTAGCCATACAAATGTTTTAAATGAAACTTGTTCATATCGCAATCTATTGTCCATTCTCCAGGCCTGGCTCCAGAAATGTTTTGCCTAACATTTCCAAATGTGTGCATATGATTTCATTCCTTGTATCCTTTGCAGGTTCCTTTTCATTTAAGAAACATGGTTGCAGTCAACAGAGCTTGGCCTCAGACAAATGCATAGCTGCTTTGCTGTTGTACAAATAGTATCCAAGCCTTACCTGTCAGTTCCAATTTCAGTACCTGGACAGATTGACTTCCAAGAAAGGAAACTTAATACTGTCTTCTCATTTACACACATAGTTGTATCAGTGAAACATCTTTTCCTTTCACAGTTAGTAGTTTATAAGTTGTATTTTGCTGCTTGTTGCTTTGATTCAAACGTCACGGTTTTTACCTTTCCCTATTATATTAGTTTAATATTTCCCTATTAAACTAAAATTTCCCTATTTTACCTTTCCCTATTATTATTTCCCTATTATTACACATTGGCCACTGGTCCCATTTTCAGTAACTTCATTCAGTTAGAGTATTTATGTTAAAATGAGATATATTTGATTAGCATGCAAAATCTCTGTTTGCAATTAGACATGCATAAATACCTAAAATATATTATGGAAAGGGAATGAAATATAAAGCAGCAGATTCAGGTTATTTCAAAATCCATGGAGCTCATGAAGCTGCCTTATACTGTCAAAGCATTGATCCATCGAGCTCAGTGCTGTCAGACCAGCAGCGGCTGTACAAGATCTATGACAAAGTTCTTTCCCAGCCCTGTTTTCTGAGCTCTTTTTAATCGGAGAGGCCAAGGACTGAACCTGGAGCCTTCTGTATGCAAAGCTTGTGTTTGGCTAAGCTATGGCCTCTCCCTAGTTTTAATTCTCTTTAATTTAATTTTACTGCCCTAACCATCATCCTGCCCATACTAGCATTTTCCCCATTTTCTTATCAGTGAACTTCTACATCAAACTCTTCTGGGAAATACAAAGCTGGAGTTATTTTTATTGTCTCCATGTTGTAATTGTCAAACTTTTCAGGATCATCATCTTTTTTACTAATTGAAAAAGTACAAGCCTTGCTGGAATTGCAGAGGTCTTTAACTACATATGGTAGCAAACAGAAGCTATTTCTAAGACAGAGAGATCCCTTGCTTTTGGGATTACAGAGAGATCCCTTACTTTTGAGATTACATTAAATCCCATAGTTTTTAATTACATGCATGTTGCTGGTAGAAACCAACCATAATTTGCCTGTGTTGTGTATTGGTATTGTTTTGCTTTGATTTGATCATTGAAGTGTGTCTACAGAATGGAAGGTTCATGATATTTTTCCTTTCAGTTATATCTTTGCTTGCTTATTGTGCTTTTTATTTCAGCTTTGGTTAAAAACCAAAACCAAAATCATACCTTGATTGTGCTTTATTTCATTATACACTATTTTTTAAAAGCTGCAAGACATTTATGAATCATCCTGACAGAAGATACTTAAGCATATTCCTAGTAGTATTCTGAAAGTCTGCCTTTTTTGCTTCTTAAGGGGGTTTCAGGAAGCTGAATTGAGAAGATGGCAGCTGCAAATATTAGTTAATTATTAATATAAGTGGTAGACTTTTCTAAAATGACTTACAACACTGTGCACAATCCACTAGTGCTGCTGCTTCAGAATCTCTCTCACAGTGGGTCTGTTAAAAAGAAGGGTAATTACACAGCATTTCTATCAGTATTATAGCCCAGTTTTAGAAGCACAGTCATGGTTGCATATTGTTGTGTGTCAAAAATCAGAAACAGTGCTAAACTCACTTCAGACTAGTCTAGAAATGACCCAAGTTCTTCCTCTCAAAATTTGGGGGAAATACCAAAGTTCTCCATCTCCTCCCCACCAGCTTCCCTATCCACCCTGCATAGGATTGCCATATTCAAGCTCTCAAAATCCAGACACCCCAATTTGTATGTTATGCAAATTAGCTTGCAAGTAATTTGCATGTTATGCAAATTAACTGACGCACTTTCCAGTTGATTTTGATTTGCTCTGGATATCTATCAGAGCAAAATAATTTTCTAGCAGAAAATACCATGAAAATAAATGAAGACTACACAAACATTGAGATATTAATAGCAGCAATAGCAGCAAAAAATACACTGAGCTTTTCAATTAGGCTGCAATCCTATACACACTTACTTGGGAGAAAATTTGATTAAAACCAATGGTACTTCCAAGTAGGCATGCATAGAATGGATTGCACTATAAAGCCGAAAACCTTAAACATTACAATACATTAGTGGGCAAGGAGCGATGAATTACAGTACATAGGTAGGCAGTGATTTACATCAAAATCAAGCTTCCCTCTCAACTAACCTATAGAGATCCCCTGCTGACAACAAAGGCAACGTTCCTTAGGGAATTACTTATTGTGAATCTTTCCCAGCCAGCCTCCTGTATTTTACCTGCCGTACTCAAAGACTAGCGGTTGAGCAGAACAGTGACCTCATGTTTTGCTCCATAACTCAATTTCTACAAGGGCTAGAGCTTAGCTCCCCCCCCCTTTTTTTTTTAACGAAAGCTGGGAATCCAGGCAAATCTGGGCAAGCTAAGCAGTCCTGGTGACTTGCTTAAAATCTGGGCACTACCTGGAAATCTGGGGGAGATGGCAATTCTAATTCATCTTATTTGTTTGTTATTTCTCTGTGTAAACCGCCCTGAGCCATTTTTGGAAGGGCGGTATAGAAATTGAATTAATAATAATAATACTTAATTAATAGACCCCCCCCCCACCCTTTTACTTATTGGTCTTGGTGGACCAATCCTGAGCACAGACCGTGAAGGCACTCTCCAGGCTCCAGGAGAAAAGTATTAATGTTGATGTGGGAGGTATTGATGCATGTCCAATTTCCATTTGTCTCTCCTACATATTGTTATGCAGTGATTCAGAGCAAAGATGCAGTGCCCCTTGGGATTTGGCGCTTTCCTATGGGCTGTTGCAATGCCCATTGGATTAATTTCTGGTTATGTTTAAATTGTTAAATTGTTTTTGTATATGTTTTTAGCTGGTTTTATGTTATTGTAAACTGCCCAGAGATGAAAGTTTCGGGTGGTATACAAATCTGATAGATAGATAGATAGATAGATTACACTGTAGCAGCCCTTGAACAGGTTCCAGATCCAAAAAAAGCACTGTGATGTTGCTCTGACACACTACAGATCAGTGCATCTGAGCAACAAGTGGGGGGAAGAAAGTTTTTCAGGCCCTGTGTAGCAATGCTGCTGCTTTTCTCCTTGCACATGTGGAGGGAACCTCCCTTCTCTTTCCAAAGTACTGCTGCTGACTCTCTAGCTGTTTTGCTGCTGAGACAGGTAAGTAAGCAGTTGGGGAAGAACTTGCAGAAGATTCTTAGTGGGCAAGGACCTTTTCCAAGCTGCATGAGCTCAGAGAACTTTGCTGACTCCCATAGTCCTAACACTGATTTTAAAACTTGTGTACTGAATATTCTTTATCAGAAGTTTATCAGAATTTACACAATCAGTAATGGCAGAGGAACTTGCCTGAAAGGTTGTTTGCTCACTACTACAAATCTTTCCCTGCAATTCATGACCATGGGAAAGCAGCAAGTGTGTACTGGGTCACCTGCTCAGTTCATCTAAGGTGGCAATGAGGTGCAACAAACTTGATTACTAGCATATTTGGACTTGTATGCAGCCTAGAATATGGCCCAGAATGCTCTGTATTAAGCTGGGTTCCATAGCAAACATCAGAGGTTTCTTGTTTGAGAAGTCACAGTAGAAAGAGTTTCCTCAAAATGGGAAGTTTGAAAACCCATTTCATAACTCACTGGTGCTCAGCTGGTGGACTAAGTGGACATGCCGTGATCTAAAATGAATTATTTCAGTGGCAGCACTACCATTTCCCTTTTTTTGACAGAATGGAAGAGAAAGGTGGACATATATAGGTATGTTGTTTTGTTCTCTTTGTGTGTGTGTGTGTGTGTGTGTGTGTCCATCCATCTGTCTTAAGAGTGAGTTATGTGTTGCAGGTTGGGCAAAGGTCTTGAAAAGATTATCAGCTATTGGCACTGTATTGTGTACTTGAAAAATAACAAGAAGTCCTGAGACACCTCCAAGGCTAAGTTATATATTGTATCAAAATTGTTCATAATCTCCTAACATGCGGGGAATTAAACACGTCATATTTTTAACTCTTAAGCACAGCCATGCAGCTACAAACTGCATAAGCACAGAATGAAGTTATTTCCTACAATGCATCAGTTTGTCCTAACTATGTTGAAGTCTGTTAAACACAAGTTGTTCACCCCTTCCTTGGTGAAAGCTCTAAAAAGTGATTTAAATTAAAGTTAGAAAATATTTTGCTCCTAAGTTATGGACCTATGAAATAAAGAACTGCTGGCAGTATTCTGTAATAACTATGTTACTAGCTGATCCCGCACAGAGCATCTGTGCAGTTGTGCACTGAGCCTGTGGCATCCCCCCGCAGTGCTCCTGCTCGTTCGCTCCCCCCTGCAGCGTGCTCGCTCCCTCCGCCCTGCAGCACTCGCTCACTCCCTCCGCCCTGCAGCACTCGCTCACCCCCCGCGCTCTCACTCGCTCGCTCGCTCCCCCCGCAGCACTCTCACTCACTCACTCCCCCCGCAGCACTCTTGCTCGCTCGCTCCCCCCGCGGCGCTCTCGGTTGCTCTCCCCCCGCAGCTTACTCATGCCTCCGCAGCTCGCTCGCTCTCCCCTCCTGCAGCTCGCTTGCTCACTCGCTCTCCCCTCCCGCAGCTCGCTTGCTCGCTTGCTCTCCCCTCCCGCAGCTCGCTTGCTCTCCCCCCCGCAGCTCGTTAGCTTGCTCTCTCCCCCCGCAGCTCTCCCCATTGGGCGGGCCAGGGCCAGGCCACCCCGTCGTCGCCTCCCTCCTCCTCCTCCCGGCTGGTAGGGCTTTGCCTGTCATCTGCCCAGCTCCTCATGGCCACCATTATTTTTCCATGCCACCGCCTCCTCTTCCTTGCCGACGGGGCTTCACCCACTGTCCACCCACCTCTTCTGGCCGGAGGGGCTTTACCTGTCGGCCCTCCACCCCTGCATCCTGACCGCCGTCATTATTTCTCTCTGCTTCAGTGCTGGAACTCTTGCATGCTCTAGAGCATCTGCGTGTTAGTACTAGATTGCTCCCCTCACCTCAGAGATCTCCCCATCCTCACCTGATCTGCACTCCTGCTCCTCCTCCATCCCATTGCTTCCATCCCCCTCACCCTTCTTGGTCGTGGCTGTGTGGGACCTTTATTTACTCTAAGTCCTTTAGCACTGCACCACCACCAACAAGGTAGCCCCAGGAAACAGACACAGACACCAGCTGGTTTTACTCAATCAAGGATCCATGTTTATTATAGCCAACAAAACAGCAAGCTAGCTTCTAACTCATACACGCACACATGCACACACACACATACTCACCCAGCCCCACTCCAAAGGTGATCAGTCTTTGAAAGGGGTGTTGGAAGAAGCGTAGAGGCCTCGCTTGGGATGTTAGTGCTTCTCCAGGGTCTTCTGGGTTCCTGCCTGACTTATAAAGGGAAGTTTCCAGTCCAGTTCCGGTTGGTACATTTGCAGTCCACTTTTCATCTCTGTGATTACAAGACGTACCCATCCTGTCTCCTTCAGCTCTTTCTTCCCTTGCAACGTCACTGGCAGTCACTGGCAGTCCTCCCTGGTTCTCTTCGGGCCTTGGCGTCTTTCCAAACGTTGTCTGTGTTAGAGAGGGAGTGGGGACTAGGGGCGCTCTTCATGTTGCTCACTCATGCGTTCCTCCATACATACCATTCGTAAGTACTACCTAAGCATTCCCATTTGTCAAGATCACATGGCTCAATGGGTTACAGGTGAGCTAGTACAAATTGATACATTGTTTAAGAGCTTGCGATTCAGCCAGTTATTACAATATTGAACATTAATATATTGTTTCTTGTTTCTACATTTTATAACTTGCAAGTTAGCCAAGTACATTATATATCACTACTATTACAAAGCTAGCACAATTCTACAGCTGCAGCATTGTTGCTGCCTATTGGCCAATCTGCTGCCCCCTATCTCCAGAGACCACCCCACCCTCACCTGAACCCCGCTCCTGCTCCTCCCTCCAGGAGCAGCAGCAGTGGTTGACCGGGCCGTTCCTCCCTGCTGCCACCACTATGGCCGCTGGTCCCTGCAGGACGCTGACAGGCCCGGGCCCATCCCTTGCCTGCCTGCCTCCCTCTCACAATGGCCTCGGTAGCCCCAAACAGCAGCAGTGGTTGACTGAGCCCTTCGTTGCTGCCAACACCATGGCCTCTCATTCCCCTCAGGCTGCTGAAGGGCTCAGGCCCGTCCCTTGCCCTTCCTTCTGTCTCTCTTCCGCCTCCCTTCTTTTTCTCTTTCTCTCTCTCTCTTTCTTTCTTTCTTTCTTTCTCACTCTTTCTTCTCCCTCCCTTCATGTTTTTTCTCTCCCTCCCTCCCTCCCTCCCTCCCTGAGTTAACAGATTTTGTTCATCTTGTTTCCTCATTTAATTCACACAACGGCATCCTCCTTCTCCTGAAGGGGCTCCTTCCTCCCTCACGACCCCTTTCTTTGCAGACCCCTGCCCACTATCCTTTTATATAGAGAGAGATTCCTCTCCTCTAGAATCAAGAACATCTTCCGACCAGTAACAGTTGCATTCCAACTGACCTTAACCATTGCAGGCGCCTCCTCTTTATCTGCATAGGGAATCCCCACTGCCCAATCACGACAGTGCCACAGGCTCCTCCTCCCTATCTGCATATGGAATCTCCACTGCCCAATCACCATGGTGCTTCTGCTCTCACAGGCTCCTTCTCCCTATCTGCATATGGAATCCCCACTGCTCAATCAGGTGCTTCTGCTTGCAAACTCTGTCAGCCAATCACCTTCTACCACGACCCCACGCATGGCACGTTTTGGAGAGTTAATAATATAGATAGATAGATGTGAAGCTACACACATAGTTCTATATTGAACCTTCTCAGCAAACTAGATCTCAAACTCATCAAATCTTGATATTCTCCCCAAGGCTTATAAATATACTATGAAACAAAATGTGCTTTGATTCTGCTTACATGACTTGTAATTTAGATAGCTTCATATGTCACAATTAAGCAGTGGAAAGGAAGCACAAGCAGTTGTGCACTTCCAGTTGGACATCCAAAAAGAAACTTGCAGGTCTGTATTGTCTGTCCATGTATGCAACAGAATTCTTCACTCCACCATTGCCAGCATAGCTGCAAATACTTTCACTTCTTTTCGTAATTGGTTTACTTGGGGCTAGGGTTGCCCACTTCTGACTAAGAGACAATACCTCTTGCTTTATGAATCATAAGGTATTGTTATTTTTATTGTAATTGTAATTGTTGTTTCTTGACTAGCAAGCCTGAAGTTGTCGGTTTGAATCCCTGCTTATATTCCAACACTTATATTGGGCAGCAGTGATATAGGAAGATGCTGAAAGTCATCAGCTCTTACTACATGTGAGATGACAATGGTAAAACCCTCCTGTATTCTACCAAAGACAACCACAGGGCTCTGTGGTCGCCAGGAGTCGACACCAACTCGATGGCACAACTGTGACATCACAGTGACTCGCATCCTTGTGCTATAACAACAATATATATAACTATATTCCACTCTTCCCTATTCCTTGCTGTAGTAAACCAAGCTGTCTCTGGATCAATTGGCTTCCCAAGGTCTCTAGAAGTTTAAATCTCGAGTGGAAGCAATGAGGGCTGATGCATTTTATTTGAATGTAAAATGCATATACAATGGTCCCTCTACTTACGAAATTAATCCGTTCCGAATGCACATTTGTAAGTCGAAAAGTTCGTAAGTCGAAAAGCGGTTTCCCATAGGAATGCATTGGGAATGGATTAATGCGTTCCGGAGCCTAGAAAAAAGACCCAGCCCCCCAGTAAGGCTTGCAAACTGCACAGGAACATTTCTTTTCAAGAATAAACAGGCAGTAAACAGGCAGGCAAGTCAAGGAAACCGCATGTAAAATTCGTAAGTCGAGGAAACCCCATCTAAAAATTTGTAAGTCGAAAAAACCGCATCTAAAACCAGATCTAAAACTGCCGTTTGTAACTTGAAAAATACTTATGTCGAGTAGTTCGTAAGTCGAGGGACCACTGTAAATGTGTACATAGAGAAAAAATGTACATGGAGCATTTTGCAATGTGCAGCTTCTCTTTCAAACCTCATAACTGCCTATACAGATCATAAATGTTGCCAAATGTGTTTGAGTTTAAGGTACTCCATAGGTAGAACTAGATCTGTTGAAAGATTCAATTTTTTCTTTAAAAAGAAGGTTTTTCTTTAAAAACATGAAAGAAAGTAAGTAAACTGTCAAGTTCAGGTTAATGTACAGCAGGCAGCAAAGAGCCTTCGGCAACTTGGAATGGCCATGCAGTGATTTTTTGTTGTGAAAACAAAGGTGTTTTCAAATATGCAAGGATGTCTTTCATTTCATCTGTGAAATGTTTGAGGGTATTAATTGGGCCACAGACACAAAACATGCACCGAATAAGAAAGAAGCTCATACCACGGCTGGCCACTGCATACATATGTTCAAGGTTATGGGCAGGCAGGAAGTACTGAAACATTAACATATTAGTATATTGAAGGAAGCAACTGCAGCTATGGGCAGTAATGTTGGACGTAAGTCTAGGATTATGTGATCAGATTCCAAGTTCACTTTCCCCCTAGATAATGAATTTAAATCAAGTAATGACATTTGAATGATGATGCATCTCAACAAAATGATAGTGGAGTGCACAAACCGGTTTGAAGGCCATTTAAAAGGTCTCCGAACCAGTTCGCACAGGTGCCAGCTCGATGGTTCAACGCCGGGGGGTGTCTTCCTTTAAGAACAGGGGAGGGTGCACTTACCCCCTCCCGCCGCTTTCCCCCCACCAGCGCTCTGTTTTTAGGAGCCTTCTTGGGGCGGCAGCATATCTCCCTGCCACCTCTTCCCCATTCCTGGTCAGAAATGGCTGGAAGCAGCAATGCGCATGCACTGCATGCGCAGTTGCTGCTTCCGGACAGGAACAAGGGAAGGGGTGGCAGAGAGGTACGCTGCCACCCCAATAAGTTTCCTTAAAACGGAGCGTCGGTGGGGGGAAAGTGGCGGAGGGGTAAGTGCACCCTCCCCCACCCTTAAAGGAAGACACACACACACCCCGGCATTGAACCGCACCATGGCGGTTCCATGCACACCACTACAAAATGAGAACTGGGCATTTATTAGACTAGTTCAACAACAAATATGTAGTGTTTTATGACAAATATGTCATAAAAGACCTGCGTAAGCAAAGATATCTGTATGCAGGAAAGTCCTTTAAGCAGCATACTTAAGCATCAGCTGAATATGATTTGCTGCTTGCCTGAATTGGAACAACAACAACAACAAGTAGCAGTACTGTAAAGTATCGCCCTCTCAGCAGAGAAAAGACAAAAGTTGATGAAACGGTTGTAAGAGCATCCAGCAGAAATACTAGGGCTGTTTTTACACACGAGCTGCCTGAGTTACACCAGGCAGCTTGTGTCATCTGGAGCGCTAGGAGTGGAGAGCTCCTGGCTGTCCCATTAGAGGGTAGCCTGCCTTTGGTACCCAGAGTTTTACCAAGATAAAACAAACCTGTGGTTTATTTTACCTTGGTAGGCAATTGTGTGAATGGTCATCCCCGTGTAACTTGGCTTCCCCCGGCCCGCCACCAATTCCAGCCATGAGCTGGGAGGAATGAGTGGCCGCATGGAGCAGAGCAGCTGCTATACTGCTATACAACATACAGCGTATACTGCTAGCCAGGATTGCGGAAGATGCGGCTCAGAATGTGTTGTTGAGGCTGGCAAGGGATTACTGGCAAGAGATTCCCCAGAGAGACCAAAAGGGTTTTTTCAGGTATGTTTCAAGTAAGAGGAAGAAAAAAGAAACGACAGGCTCATTAAGGATAGTGGGATGTTACCAGGTGAAAGGTGGGATGGGAATGCTTGGTTCCTATTTTGCCTCTGTTGTCTCCCACGAGTGAACTGTGTGCAGCTTCACAAAAGCAGCACAAACCTTTCCGAGCTAATTTCCCCACATAAGCCCTAACACAAATGTAGGAGTGTTCACCAATCACCCTGGGACAGTTTCATTAACATGTCGTCTCCCAAGAGTGAACTGTGTGCAGCTTCACAAAAGCAGCATGAATGGCAAGGGGTGAGAATTGCAGTTCAAGACGGATAAGAACTGGATCTCTCTGCCTTAGATTTTCAGGGTCAAATTAATTGCATATTAGAGTTCCAAAAGTACTTGCAAATGTGGACTCATAATCTCTGTCTGCATCTTTAAAACATCTCAGAGAAGGGGTGAAGTGTCACATAGCTGGAGATGGACTAAAGTTATCCTGATATTCAAAAGTGCGGGGAGGAAGGTCTAGGTTGCAGGTTGGTCAGTCTAACCTCACCACCGGGGAAAATTCTTGAACAGATTGACTATTTGATCATCTGCAAGTATCTTGTAACAATGCAGTGATTAATAGAAGCCAACATGAATTTGTTAAATAATAAATCCTGGCAGACAAATTGTATATGTGTTTTATTTGTTTGTTTATGTTAGTGGATTATGGGGATGCTGTGGATGTAATGTTCCTTGAATTCAGCAACACATTTGACTGAATTCCCAATGTTATGTTTCCCATTATGGAATATGGCTGCAGCTCAGTGGTAGAGCATCAGAAGGTCCCAGGTAAATTCCATGGCATATCCAGGTAGGGCTGGGAAAGACTCCTGCCTGAAAACTTGTAGAGCTGCTGCCAGTCAATGTAGATAATATTGAACTAGATGGACCAGTGATCTGACTCAACTTAAGGCAGCTTCCTATGATTCTTTGGTTAGCAAACTAATTGAATGTGGCTAGATTATAATACTGTCAGATGGATTCACAATAGAAGATCATATTCAAAGAGTGATTATCCATGACTCCTCAAACTGAAGGGAGGTTTTGAGTGTGGTATCACAGGGCTGTGTCCTAGGGCTGGTACTCTTCAATCTTCTGAAAATTACCTTGAGGAAGGGAATCCTTATAACACAATACTGGGCTGGATAGCTAACACTTCAAGAATAAAATCCACATTGCCCTTTACAGTTTTAGTCTGGTTTCCCCACTGAAGTTTAGCAGAAATAATTGTAGGGTTATGCTTTCGCCCCCGCTCCCAATGAAATGCACAGATGTAGGAAGTGGGTACCAAGCTTGACATGTGAAAAGGATATTGGGATTGCAGTCATTAACCAGCTAAACATGAGTCAACAATGCATGCAGCTGATAGAGAATAATAATGTAATTTTAGGCTGCAGCAATAGAACCATAGTTTCAAAGTCACAATAAGTAATACTTCCACTCTACTCTGTGCTACTAAGATCCCATCTGGAGTAGTAGAGCCAGTTATGGGCACCATATTTTAAGAAGGAAAAAGATGAATTGAAATGGGTTCAGGAGATGGTAATGAAGATGGTCAAGGGTCTGGAAAATAAGCCTTATGGGAAAATGTTGAAGAAACTGGGTATGTTTACTGAGGAGAGGAAATTATAGCATTACCTGAAGGGCCATCAAGCAGAGGTGAGCAAGGACTTGTTCTCTGCTGCCCCAGAAAGCAGGACTACATCTAAGGGCCTTAATATACAGGAGAGTTTATTTCAGTTGAACATTGGGAGAAAATTCTTAACAAGAAGAGGAGATCAGCAATGGAACTAATTGCCTAAGGAGCTGTCTTGAAGCAGAGGCCGGACAGTCATCTGTTGGTGATGATATAGTTCTGGATTTTCTGCATTAAGTGGTGGTGGTTTGGACTGCTTATAAGAACCCCTCCAGCTCTATTAGGGTCAAACCAGGCATAATATTAATCTTTTTGGACAGTTAATTTTTATTTTATGTAGCAGTTGCAGGTACCCCAATCCATACTGATGCTACTTCATGGGGAAAGTAAATTAACCCTTTCCCTCATGCCACTATCCCAATCTAGATTGGACCCCTGACATTGCTATTTACCCCAGGGTGGCAAATCACAGCAAAGGCAGAATTGCCTTAGGGGCAAAAAGAGTAATCCGGCAGCACTGGAAATCAGAGGGATCTCACACAGAAACATGGGTGGGAAGCATGTTGATAATAGACTGATATACCTCTAAAAAGTTGAAAGAAATTTGGTCTTCCTCCTTTGAGCTCTTTGAAATGCAAAGCTACACGCAGGTGGTAATGGGCAGGGTTAGTATGGTTGTATTGCATTATCTATATTCATCGGGGTGATGTTTGCTATGAATATATAATTGTTCCTGTGTTTCTGTTTTTAAATGACAGAAAATTGTTTCAGAAAAATCAATAACTGAGTAATAAAACTGGGATTAGATTAGAGGGGCACTCACTGAATACAGATGATCCGTATGTTCACATAATCAGAAACATAGACGACTACAGTATGTGTTAAAACTACAGAGAATTGTGTGGTAACTTGATGTATTGACATAAACTTTCATGGGCTAGAGCCCACTTCATCAGATGCATAAACTGGCCCCATATGTTGGTGAGTATATATGCACAAGGAAACGGGGGGAAATACAGGAAAGAAGTTTTTACACATAGAACGAAAAGGCCAGAAAAAGAGAGAGCAGTAGATGACAGCATTGTTCAGCATTTCTATGCAGAGCACAAATTAATACAAGATCCAATTAGAGTAGGTTTGACCGAACTAGTGACCACTGGTGATAAATTAGCATAGCAAGAAAGATAGTATTAACACATGAAATAAACCAATTACTTTCTGAAGCAGAAGGCAATCCCAATGCAAATTCCAAAGCATCATCAGCTTTGCTGATGAATTTGAACCAATTTGCTTCATGCTGGAACCTTCCACTGAAAGCTTCTTGTTGAAGGGTGGTGACTTTCGGATCAGCAGTTTCCAATTAAGCAACTGTACATGTGGAGCAACAGAGGGTTCCATCAGGGATGGAAATCATCTGCCTTGTACCCCATCTTGGATGGGGGTCTCCTGCCCTCCCAACAATTGTGTGAACCAGCCCTATGACCAGTTACATTTAGCACTGTAATACTGGGTTTTGGTTTTTGTCGACGTGGGGTAAAATTGACAGCAATGTGTGTTGCAAGACTTAGTTCTTGGGGGTGAACACGGGCTCCCTCTTCCCTAGCTATGCCCTTGATCAGAAGGCAGCATCTACCAAAGAAGTACCTCCCTATTTGCAGGAACAACTTTGCACAATGGTGTCTAGAAGTTCAATAATATGACCTTAGGCATGCCATGGTCTCTCAGCCTAACATACTTCACTGGGATGCAGAGAAAATGGTTTAACTCCATACACAACCTGGAGGAAAGGTGGGTAACATTTGCTATGTCTGCACAGGAGTCAGTGTTGTGGTACAGTAGGAGTTGGAGATATTGGAGACTCATGGGAGGAGAGCTGATCGGATGGCAGCAAGCATGAATTACCCCCTTTACTAAGCAGGGTCTGCCCTGATTTGCATTTGAATGGAAGTCTACATATGAGCACTGTAAGATATTCCCCCCCATAGGGGACGATCACCAGCATGCTTGCACACAGAAAGTTCCAGATTCCCTCCCTGCTTCTCCAAAATAGGGCTTAGAGAGACGCCTGCATGTAACTTTGGAGAAGCTGCTGCCAGTCTGTGTAGACAATACTGAGCTAAATGGACCAAGGGTCTGATGGTATAAGACAACTTTCCTATGTATTAGGCCTGTGTGCATTCAGAAGATTCAGATTCAGATTCGACCCAATCAAAATTTGGCAATACTGGATTCATATTCTACGGGCTCTGGCAATATCAGATCAGCTTTGGAATTTGAATCCAAATTCTGACATAAATTTGGATTTTCCCCCATAGAAGTTAATGGGGAAAAGGAAAAAAATCACCGCAAATCATTGGTTGATGCTAGAGCCTTGATCCTTGCCACAATTGTGGGGAAGAAGGTCAGGGCTCCATGTAGTGATTTTGAAGAGAATTGGTCAATCCACTGATTTTTGGTTGATTTTTGAATTTTTAATATTTTTTTTAAAAAGACTAAAAATGGTTAAATCTGGCTTGTTTCAAACCAGAATTTTACAAATGCTTATGAAACTGAAGACTCTCCTTGGACCATCATTCTACCAGCATCTGGAGGAATCTGCCCTTTGCCTTCATGAAAAGGGGTAACAGCATGATCCCTTTCCACCATTTCACTAGATTTCACAATTTCAAAGAAAATTTTCAAAAATTCACCAAAGATCAGGGGATTGACCCATAGCTTTGAAAAAAATTACAGAGTCCTGCCAATGTAGACTTCATGTGTGCCATATTTCATAACTGTATGCCCATCTATTCCAGAAATATAAATGGGAGGGGGAGGGCGGGGGAGGAGCTTGCTTTTCAGATTCCTCCACATGCTTTTCAGATTCCTTATCCACAAAAGGGGCATCCTTTTCAGATTCCTCCACATGCTTGTAGAATGATGATCCAAGGGGGATCTTCTGTTTCAGAAGTGTTTGTAAAGTTCTTGCTTGAAACAGCTAGATTTCACAATTTTTAGCCATATTAAATAAACATTAACCAAAAACCAGAGAATTAATCAGTTCTCTTCAAGGGGTCCTGACTTCCTTCCCCATGTGTGTGGCAGGTTTCAAGGCTCTAGTACCAATTGGTGATTTATAGTGTCCCATCCCTCACAATTTCCCCATTTATATCTGGGGGGTGGGAGGTGGGAATCCCATTCTGTTTTGCAAATCTCAACATTCTGAAGTATTTCCAAAATTAATTTCAGTATTTCAGAATTAATTCCAACTTTACTGATCAAGTTTTTTTAAGAAAATTAAATTCAGATTTTTACTGATGGGTAATTTTGGATAAAATACAAATTTCTGAATCTTTGTTTGCACAGGCCTACTATTTATGTTCCTCGATTTATAGAGGCAAATTACTCACAGAAGCAGAGGGCATGATCTGTGAAAGTCAGCAGGGAGAAACTGCTTTAAATAATAAGTGCCTTTCTCAAGGAGGTCAAGATGTTCGGTAGCCTCAAATATGTGGGCAACATTACCTGCTTTAAACAATATAATATTGACCATGTCACTGAAATTGTGCTTGTTGTTAGGCATTATTATCTCAACGCAGAGTGTGATAGTAGGAATTATGACCTTTTAATCTCTTAACAATATTTTATACCATTAATCACAATGTACTAGTGACTGGGATCAGAAATATGGAGTTTAGTTCTTTAGGAAGGCTGCTGGTTATACCCACATATCATTCTTCTTTCCATACATCTTGAGCATGATAGTTTTCACTCCAGGGCAGTTCTACCAGGGCCCTGATTAACCTCTGCAATGCAGAAAGGATCCAGGCCATTGATCCTGTCACTCCTAAGCCCTGTGGAATCAAAGTTAACTCCTTGCTTTACCAACAAGCTATTGGCATTGGAACGGGTGAGATGGTGTTTGTGGAAATAAACTAAGATGAGTCTGACCTAACACAGCTTAGAGCCCAGTTTCAAATCTCTGTGGCAATTATGATGCCACGGAGCAAGGATGAACATACTTCTCCACCACCTTCATACTTTTTATCACCTCTTTTATACCTATTGCCTTAAATGATGGGTAGAACTGGGTGTCATCAATATCCTAGATACTCTACAGTTTATACTTACTGATGATCTCTTCTAGTGGTTTCATGTATATGTCAAATAGAATAGTTTATTCTATGCACAGGCAGCCACTGTGGCTAGGGGTACTATTGCCCAGCTTCAGCTGGTATGCCAGTTGTGCCTTTATCTGGATCATGCAGACCTTGCCATGGTGATCCTTGCTCTTGCCACCTGTTGACTACTGTAGCATGGTTTATGTGGGCTTGCTCTGGAAAACCCTTCAGAAATGCAGTGGTGAGGATCATGATCAGTACTAGATAGTCAGACCATATCACTGATATTGTTACCAGTGTGTTTCCAGGTGCAGTTTGAAGTGCTCATATTACCTTTAAAGTCCTAAGCAGCTAAGGATCCAGATACTTGAAGGGCTGCTTACTCCCTCAGGAATTTGTCCTGCCTGTAAGATATTTCAGAGAAACCAATCTGCTCATCCCATCATCATCATCTTCAACTGCTGGTGACATGCAGGCAGGTCTTCTCTGTAGCCCCATCCTCTGGAGCTCCTTTCCACCTGAAATTTAGTCACAAAAGCTTATTTGCTTTTGAACGGCAACTAGAAAGTGCTCTTTTTCCAGCACACCTTCTTGGAGATGTGTGCTGTGGACTGCTATCTAATTTTTGACCCTTTACTGCTGCTTGTAGATAACTTATTTGACTGTTCTTTACTGGTTTTTGCTTGTATTTTTAATGGTAATTTATATTATAATAGTTTTTGTAAGCCACTTCAAGTTTTTCAGGAAAGTAGGCAGGATATAAGTTTCTAAATATTGATTTAGACAGATTAGTATGGTTGAGGAGTGGACATAGGTGACCAGTTGAGAAGATATACAAACAAGACTCACAGGGTTATAGATCACAGGTCTTATGATGTGCAGAAATGAATAATAATGGAGGGAAAGGGCAGGTCCGCCGCCCTTTCCATCAAGTCCAACCACCACCTGGCTTGGACTCCAGTAGCACGCACTCTGCATGGGAGAAAAAGTCTTCCATTGGTTTGTTTTCACAATTATTCACTCTTACTTTCCCCAATTTAGTTTCCTTACTTGCTATTCTTCTCTCCTATGTGATTGATTGATTGATTGATTAAGTGCTATCAAGTCAATCCTCCATTTGTTTGTTTTCCTGACATCCTGTTTGTTTTCATGGTATCCTCAAAAGTCTTCTCCAGCACCAAAGATCAAAAGCATCAGTGCTTTTTCTATCATGTTTCTTCAAAATCCAGCTTTCGCATCCATAGAATGTCACGGGAAAAACCATGGTCTGAACAATTTTAATCTTTGTAGGTATAGACACATTACGGTATCTAATTATCCTTTCCAAGGCCTTCATTGCAACCCGACCAAGTGCTAGTCTGTAGCATTTTTCTTGACTGCTGGATCCTTAACTATTGACGGTCGATCCTAAAAGGCAAAAGCTATCCACCACTTCAATGTCTTCATTGTCAATTCTGAGACTGGTTGATGTACCTGTTGTCATTAGTTTAGTATTATTTACATTTAGTTGTAGTCCAATATTTTCACTGTGCTCCTTGTCTTTCATTACTAGTGCTTGCAGATCATCCTCATTCTCAGCTCTCAGAGTGGTGTCATCAGCATAGTGCAGGTCATTGATGTTTCTTCCTCTAACTTTAAAGCCATGCTCATCTTCTTCCAATCCAGCTTCTCTCAGTATATGTTCAGCATATAAATTGAATAAATAAGGAGAAAGTAGACAGCCTTGTCTTACTCCTTTGCCGATCTGGAACCAGACTGTTTTACCGTGTTCCGTCTGGACTGTGGCTTCCTGTCCTGTGTATAGGTTTCTCATGAGAATAATAAGATATTCTGGGATGCCCATTTTCCTAAGGATATTCCACAACTTGACATGGTCAACACTATCAAAGGCTTTTCTATAGTCAATAAAGTGCATATTGACTTCTTTCTGATATTCTTTGGCTTTCTCAGTTATCCAGTGTGCATCAGCAATGATGTTTGTTGTTCCTTGGCTTTTTCTGAAACCAGCTTGAACATTCAGCATTTCCCTTTCCACGTAGAACTCTAATCTGCGTTGGATGATCCTTAGCATTGTTTTGCTAGCATGTGAAATTAAGGATATTGTGTGATGGTTTGCGCAATCTGTTAAGTCTCCTTTCCTTGTTATGGGTATGTAGACTGACCTCTTCCAATCTGTTGGCCACTGTGTCATTCTCCAAATTTGCTGGCATATGTACTCCTCCCTAATATGCCATGACTTTATCTTTAGATTGTAAGCCTGTGGGAACTGATTTCTAATTTTTATACCCCTAAGCAATTTTAGGAACTTGAATAATGATAATGAAGAGCCCCTGGTGGCGCAGTGGTAAAACTGCCGCCCTGTAACCAGAAGGTTACAAGTTCAATCCTGACCAGGGGCTCAAGGTTGACTCAGCCTTCCATCCTTCCGAGGTCGGTAAAATGAGTACCCAGAATGTTGGGGGCAATATGCTAAATCATTGTAAACCGCTTAGAGAGCTCCGGCTATAGAGCGGTATATAAATGTAAGTGCTATTGCTATTGCTATAATAATAATTGTTATTAATATTACTAAAACAGCATCACTAATGGGACATATTCAGGGTTCATCTTCCTCTTATCATTCAAGGTGGACTTGACAAACTTGGTATGCTTTAGCATACATTGGTGCTATGGATAGGAGTTCTTTTCGGCATTCCTTGTGATAAGAACACTGCCCCCCTTTCTTTTTGTATCTGACAGCTGTCAGTCACATCTTCACAATCTCAGAGGCTTGACTGCTGAAATGTGTCCTGCTGAAGACTATTTAGAAGATTCATAAGCTGCAGATTCATATTCAGCTTCTCTCCTAAACAGGGTGGATCAATGTGAACATATTATACTTGCACTCAAGCATCTGCACTGCCTCCTTACTGAGTATAGTTCAGATTTTGATAGATGCTCTAAGCAGCCAAGGCCTACAATCTCTTAGATCATCTGAAAAAATGTTCTTTTGACTATTACAATGGTGTGCCAGGGTTTTAAAACATGTAGTTGAGGGTACTTGGTGGCAGTCCCCCAACAGTGGAGCTATCTTGGAAATTCTCCAAAGCTGACATACCAAAGAATTATAAGTTCTCTTTTAAGTACTCTATCATGACCTAGGGTCTTTTAAATTCCCTCATCATATGAAAAGCAGAAAAGAAGGATACACAGCTTTGCTGTGCAGATGCAGTCCTCTATCCAACATAAAGCAGATCTCTAGTTAAATGTGTTCTAGAGGGATCCTTCTAGAGTTTTGACCACAAGAAAAGTCTTAGTTGGCTTGCAGGGTTTGGGAAAGCTGTAAGTAGCATGTTCCACCTCATTATTTTGTGAATGAAATGTAAATGGCAAATTAATTTGCTTAACTTAGATAAGAGGCTGTAAAAATTGAGTAATATGGAGCCATGTGTTAAATTTGGTAAGATTGTGGTGGCTTATTTATGAAAGGCTAAAAGGATAAGCATGTAGACATAGTGAGAGCTTATATTTCATTCTCCGTTCTGGAAACATCCTGACTCACTGTGTGTTGTCTGTGTATCATAATATAATTCCATTTCACAACAGTACCTACTTGGAAAGCTGCTTTCCTTCCCATTCTCCTACTGTATGGCATGTGGGTTTTTCTCTCTCTTCTTCTCCCCCACCTCCCTCTTAGGAAGACTGTAAATCCTTTCATATTGAAGTGGTTTTTAATTTTTTTTAAATGTAAAGGGTTTCCAGTCATAATAAAGAACAATAGCATGGGTTTTCTGATATTGTTCAGTAAGCAACAGTAAGAGAGTTAAATATCGGAAGGGTTGGGGGAGGGGGAGAGAAAAATCCCCTGATTGTGCTGAAATGCATGGCCCTTTGCCTGGAACAGAAACTGAGACGCTCACTGCACAGAACAGAAGCCTGGGAAGACCGTAGCATAGCTCCGTTTAGTATCTTTCCCAGGATCTTATACTATTTGATGCTTTGCAGCTGTTAAAAGAAATATTGCTTTTTAAAGCCATTGATCTGGTGCTGCAAGCGGTGGCGGTAGTAGTTGTAGTAGGACTGAATGACACAGCTTTGCTGGATGACATGGAGCTGATCTCTGCATCAGCCAAGAGGAATTAAGCTTTGTCACTCCCCACTGGGACTACCTTTCTTCTGGTATGTGCGCGAGGAATTCATATGCTTCTGCTGCATCCACTAAAGCAGAGCCTTGAGTATACTTTGCCACTGAAGGCAGTAAGCAAGAATGATAGCTGTCTCTTTTAAATGCCGTTGTCAAATTCTGAGGAGACTTACGAAAGGTATTGTGCTTTCCTTATTATTCATTCAGTGACTGTATTGCAGCATTTCATACACATAACATTAATGGTTTTACTTTCAGATATGACTGCCTTTTCTTTCTGTTTCTTTTTACTACAATTTATTATCAGACAACAAAGAACTCTGTGAATGCATGCATAGATATATACAGGTAGCACCTAAACGCCTTGAATGCCCCATGCTGTGTTCACATTACAACATGAGGCTGCTTTGTGATTTTTTATTTATTTATTAAGGAGGATTTGTTTTCAAGTAAAGTGCTAAAGTTATTATGGGATATTATTGGTTTGTATTCCTGCTAACTGGTCAGAAGTCTTGCCTGTGTCACTCTGCGATGTATATTGGTAAAAGCAGCTCCTAAGAAAATCCTGGACCCTTTACTAAAGGTGATTTTATTCACATAGTACATATGTTAGCACTGTGGCATGTTCTCTCTTCAACATTGTACAGAGCTTTTCTCTGTATGCTTAAAATGTCTGACTTGAGCGCTTTGGGGTCCAAGACAATAATAAATTATATATTATTATTATTGTGCTAAAATGGAATATAGATTATTGGGAGGGGCTCATTTGCTTGATCATGATGTGCTTCTTAACTTTATTTCTGAGTATTGTGGAATATTGCATTTTTTGCTTCAAAAACTTTAAAATGCTATTTAGCCTTATGGATAGAATTTTAAAGCAGTTTTAAATTTTCCCTGAATGAAACACAATTGCCTTCCTTGCATGTGTTAGAAATGAGTTAATATTAAAACTCTTACTCATGTATTCTTACAAAATTCAAATTATAATAAATGTTTGTATGATCTCTATTTAAAGAAAGTATTGATACTTGGGGGTGCTGGTGATGAAGAACATAACATCTGACTGTATCCATAACATCTAACAGTTACCATAAGTGCCTGGAAGCAAATCAAGGCATGTAGCTGTAGGACTGATATATGAAATCACTATGAAACAGTGAATATCTATTACTATGCTAAATAGCAATGGACCTGGAAAAGTGTTAATGAACTTGCATGCAACATCTTAGTTTGAAACATTAGTTTTCTTTTCACTAATCAGTTACACAGTTCGTAATTAGTATTTAATGTTGCTGAAACATGAAAGAAGGGGTTTTAGCGAGTTGCCTGCCAAGGAGAGAAAAGGACCTGTTTTCGAGAGCGATTGCACTTGGGTACTTGATAATATAAGCTAAATGGTTATTCATTTATATGTTCGAATTAGGAATTGAAGAAATAATTTTATTTAGTTAGTTCTTGGGCCTCCTGTGATATGCTGTGCTTAGTTGTTGTTTTTTTAAGTAAAGTCATTTATTTCCGTTCAGTGAATATCTTATTTCCTGCTAACATTATTTTACTTAAGTGAACTTGGCTTTTGAGTGTGTTGTATATGGGAGAGTTTGGGTCGATAATATAACCTGTCTATTAATATTCTGTAATTGAAGAACAATTTCCTAAGGAACAATCAATCTTGCACATTATTTCCATCACTCACCAGAACTTCTTTCCACCCTCTAGTAAGAACTTTCACGGAACTACTGATCACTCATATTGAGAACAGTGTGGCTAGTTCTTGTTGATTATCACTGTTGTTAACAATCAGCAACTGAAAAGTGTGAAATTGGCATTTTATCTTGCTATTTGAGTCCAGTCCAAAATTATTGCTATTACTATTTGAATATCCTTTCCGGATTCCATCCCAGTGTGCATCATAGACCTGTCAAATCCCATTGCACATTCCGGCCTAAGTTGAACAAAGAGGCACCTCTTATGCAGAAACCAGCATCTACTCATAACACAATAACTTGGTTTTCCTCCTCACTGTGTCTGTCTTATATCTCTCAGCCTGTTGTGGTCTTGCCATGGAATCGAGGAACAAAAATCCCAAATAAGCAGATGAAAAAAATTATTCATAATGCAGAGACTGTAGAATCTCTTTGTTGCCTCACTTATATTTGCCTTGATTTCTGGAACTTTGAACCAGAAGGGGCACTACTGTAAGGCTTTAGTATAATTTTTTTCCATAGCAGCAGTTCAGTTTAAAAGGGTTATACTTGAGAATAAAGGATGCAGGCCACCTCCTTCCTCAATGAGCCAAGAAAGTTCATTGTGTTAAGGCATAATTGGGCATATTGCTCAATGGCACATTATAGATTTGCTTCAGTTTTTTTATGAGTCTGTGAAGATGCTCTGGCATAACCAAATATTTGTGCTGATGACTACTCTAAAATTTTACATTGAACTGCTATTGAAGATTGGGGAAAGGGACCAATGCATATTGTAAAAATTTACACTTTGGAAGAGAAAGAAAGGTTCAGGAATGGGTTGTTTCAATTTATCTAGTGGCTTGAAGACACTTCCTTCTTTTTTCACTTGGTAAGGATCAAACACTATGGACACTTACCTGGCAAAGGGTCCTGGCAAAACCCCTACAGTAAAAAAGAGGGGTAGCTAAAACATTTACAGTTAATCTATTTACTTGTGCACATTACAAGAGTTGGTTGGTTAAAAGAAAGAATAAATGTTTTGATCAACCCAGCTTCCATGATCAATAATATCTTCTTTAGGGAATAAGGAACTTTATTTGAAATTTTATGGCCCAGTTCAGACATCAGGATTTAATCTTGGTTTTGCACAACATGCCCTAGCTGTAAGTATTCACGCACCGCCTTCAGGCATGAGGGAATAGAGATTCTGCCTCTGATCTCAGCTTAGAACAAGCCAGGCTCTATCATGATGCCTGAACTGGGCAATTGTGGCTTATTCTATCCAGAATTTCCAAATAAACCAGGACCTCAAGGGCAGGGGACATGGTGCAAAACCAGTATTCAATTTCTGGCTCTACATGATGAGGCGGTTCCCACAATCAGTGGGAACCGCCGAGATGGGGTTTGCGAGGAGAGCGGGCTTAGCCCGCTCTCCTCACAGACGACCCATCATTCGGCTGTGGGCAGCTGAACCGGCCACCCACACGACTGCCAGCTCCATTACGGAGCCGGCAGGGCTGGGGAGTTTGGGGACCACACGGCCCCTGGAAGCTCCAGTATGCCCTGCGCAGGGCTTGATGGAGAGACCCCCCAAGCTGGGAGGCTGCATTTAGCCTCCCCAACTCCTCATGAGTTGCTGTGGCGCAGAGCTGCACCGTGGCAACTCATGATTTTAAAAGCCTGCTAAGGGGAGGGATATTCAAGCGGGTGACCCACTTGAGGACAACCGGGGTCGGCTGCGAGCCCAATGGTTCTCACAGGCATACCAAATTGGGCTAGGCTCCCTTAGCCCAATTTGGTATGAACATGAGAATAGCCTCAGTGTCTGAACAGGTCTATACCTTAGCAAAATGTTGTATAAAAGGCCCTTCATGGATCTTACAATGAAAGGTTTGTTTAAATTATTTCTTTTGCTAGGAAAAAACATGTTGGTTCACTTAGTCACTGATTTGTTCATAGATTACTCAAGGGGCAAATCAGAGGCTGAAGCAAGTGAAAGACAACCATTTATTCTTGGCATTATCATGAAAGACTTATTCATATTCCATTCATCTTGAGATAAGTGATCCTGTAAACAAAAGATAAGCGAAGATGGGGCTGCAGTCCCTAATATAAATGGTTTGTGAATGACCTAAAATAGTCAGCAAGACTGTGTGGCAGAGTCTGTGAGTGTGCTGAAGATTTCTTCTTAGATTTTATAGGAATCGGAATATGGGAAACTGCCTTCTACTGAGTCAGAACATTGGTCCATTTAGCTCAGACTGGCAGCAGCTTGTCCAAGGTTGCAGGCAGGAGTCTCTCTCAGCCCTATCTTGGAGATGCTGCCAGGGAGGGAACTTGGGAACTTCTGCATGCAAGCATGCAGTTGCTCTTCCCAGAATGGCCCCATCCCCTAAGGGGAATATCTTACAGTGCTCACACATGTCTCCCATTCGAATGCAAACCAGGGTGGACCCTGCGTAGCAAAGGGGAGAATTCAAGCTTGCTACCATAAGACCAGCTCTCCAGGATTTTCTGTCCTATCTGAGGGCCAATCTGTACATGATGTGGGGGACATGTCAGATGTGTCTCCTGGTGTGTTTCAATCTTACTGCAGCCACAGAGCAGAAGTATGGGTGAGAAGATTCTCAGTCATTCCAGCTCGGGCCATTTTTCTGGTTAAAATCCCCTGCCTCCCAGCTACTTATCTCTCACTTTTGTCTTATGGGGAGAAAAGCAACTTGGGGATGGATTTAATGGGGGAAATGATCTGAGATAAAAGACTTAAACACTCCCTCATACCACTGCTCTGATCAAATGCAGAGCCACCCATAAATGAAATGAAGTTTGTTTTTGTTTTTAAATTGAGACTCTCCATGTGTTTTCTGTTTCACATATCATTGCACCTTGAGTTGGAGATGGTAGCTGTCTGAATTGCTCTGTGTTTCCAGAGAGTGTTGTGTCGTGACAGTAGGCTTGTATGCCTGATTGTTAAGGCTGCATGACATACATCATGTAGATCAAATCAGTCATATGTACTGAATCCAACAGCACTATTCTGAAATAAATGGTTTGTGTGCCTAAGTTTATAAGAAACCAAGTAAATTTGAGACTGAAGTTATTGATGTTTCTCAAAATTAGGTATACTACAAATCTTGTAAAATAGTAGAGGAATTGAATAAGTCTGTAAGGTGGTTGAGCAGAGCTTTTAATGAAAGGTAACACGTAAAATAAATGTGCTGCAGTGAGCAAATAATTAATCCAGGTATAAAAACAAGGTACTCCATTTGATGTTTTAGTGCTGATCTTTATTAAATCTGCAATAAAGACCAAACTGAAGAACCAATTGACAGTTAGAAACCAACTTGTTAAGTTGCCATAGATTATCATTCACTTACTACTGATGAATTCACGCAAGATTACTGTTAATGTGACATGTTATATCAAACATACCATGAATATCTGAAGTTTACAGCTTGTGGGTTTTTATTTTGATCTTGGATCCATGCAGACGCTAGCATGTTTTCACCACTGAAACGGAATGTATGTAAATTTGATCTATATCCAGCCAACTATCCTGCACAGTACTGAAATGATTATATGGGCTGAAATTAAGATGTTCCAATTAGTGTGAGAAATGTATGCTGCAATGTGAAATTATTCCTCTTAGAAGCAGAGATACATTTTCATAAATCTACTTAATATTATACAAAGTCTATCAGTTTATATTAAATGGATTTATTATTTTTATTTTTATTTCGAACTGTGAAATTAGCATGGCTGAAACAGTGAACAGTTCAAGAGCCTAAAGAGATCATTTCATTTGCTCCTTTAGTAAAATATTTGTTGGCCACAGTAGTCATCAAAAGGACAGAATAAGGAAACTATTAAGTTATTTATTTAGGCATGAAAAATATTATATGGCAGTAGTGTATATAGAGTCACACCCTTGTTCAATGGGTATTCTTATGTATTGAAATTACTTTACACAACACATGCAACCTTTTCTCTGTAGCCATAATATGCTTGTTTTATGCTATTGTTAAGCGCCCAGAGATGAAAATTTGGGGCAGTGTACGTACTAAATAAATAAATAAATAAGCAAGCAAGCAAGCAAGCCAAGTATATTTCAGGACTAGTTCTCATAATTCAGGAGCAAAGAAACTGATGATGAAACTGTAAAGTCATCTTTGGCTGCAGAACTCAGCCTATGTAGTCTTGTTAGGACTACCCTAGGATACACGGATTGAGGAGTGCAGCTGTAATTTTATGCCTTGTGTGACTGTACAAGAGCCAAATACCATATCAATTTAATTGGGGAAATTTTTGTCATAAGGTGGATTCACTTGTGACAAGTGAGCATTCAGTGAGGGTCACAACTTTTTCTGGGGGGTGGGGTTGAGGAACAAATGGTTATCTTCTGTGACCTATGTTTAGTTTCAAGAACAGTATGGCATTGCTATTGGTTCACAAAAACATCCAATTATAATTCAAAAAGCATAACAGCTGATCTCTAGAAGTAGATATTGATTGATAGGGGGTGTTCTACTTATAGCAATCATAACAGTCTGAAGACCATGTTTAAATGAAAGATGTAATAGACTTTTGCAAATCCAGGCTTTACAGCAGTCAGCGCTTAATAGAACCAAGCCCTGGAAATGTCAGAAAATCATTGCGTTCTAGCCTCAGACATAGAAGATGAAGCAAGCTATAAGGACAGAATGTGGCTTGTGACAGACAGAGGAAGCAAGGAAAAAAGCATGGGCTGCAAAGTCTCATTTTATGGCTACCATATGGAAAAGCAGGCTTTATTCCCAAATGTGATCAAAGTGTTCATATAGATAACAAAGCAATGTTGGAAACTACTAATACTTATTAAGCATGCTAATAAGAAGATTCTTTTATTGCTCAGTGGAAGTCCTAAGGAGCAATTACAGCAGAAAAGCTCTCCTAAGAAAATTAATCTCTTCTCTTTGCTGTTCATACAGCTGTCAATCTGCTGGTTTCAAAGCCTTACTAGAACAAGTTATTTGAGCTAAGGATACTTAGAGTGCAAGTGGTCAAGCAGTGAGACTTATGTCATAACGGTAGTGAAATAAATAAATAAATGTTCGTGCCTGGGCAGTTTACAGCGATATACAATATATGTCATGAACACTCTAAAAACCTATTGAGGTAGTGCACAAGACTTCTGGCCGCTGCTTGGGAACTCTGTGGGCAAGGCAGGGGCTCACCTGCCTTCCTGGGCAGACTAGCAGCAGCTGTCTTTGCCTCTGCCATGCTGCACAGCCACATGAGCAGTGGTACAGACTTCCCCTCCCACATCCCAGAGTGCTCTGCGCCACGAGCACATTGGCTTCTCACATTAAGGCAGCTGTTGTGCTCAGCTCAGCTGCTCCTCCCCCCCCCCATTCGCTGACAGAAATGGCGGCAGGCTGGGCTGAAGCATTTTGACCCAGTGGCGATCATCCACACAATCACCTACTGAACCACAAGTCCGTTTAACCTCAGTAAACTGCTGGGTCAAAACGTTGGGCTACCCTCTTCTGGAGCAGCCTCTGTTCTCAGTGCTCCAGATGACACAAACTGCCTGGGGTAACTGCCTCACTGGCTTTTTCTGATAACAAAAGTGAGAATTCATAAACTGTGCAGCAGAATCCATGACCTGCTGCACAATTAGTTGCTGCACACTGTTAGCAAATGACTTGTTCACAATTTAAATCAAAGATATTGTATAATGTTATATGTATGACTTCCACACTGAATGCAAACAATGGGCTCAGCAGAAGTCTTTGAACTCTGGTTTTTGATCTCTTTGAACTCTGGTCCTTGGGCCTGGCTGTCTGTTCCAAGTTATTTTACTTTGCCCCTTTTTATACATTATTCTTTTATTATTAAAATTAGCTTATTTACATGTTGAATATCCTTTACCTGAGTCTTGAAATCTACATGCACACATCAAAAGAACTGCTGTGTACGCCAGGACATTTTGCTGATTCTAATCACCAAAAGCTCAGAAAAGCTTATGGTTTCTTTTCCCATGAAATACTTACCAGTATATATGGCTCAGCAATGACTTCTGTCAGAGCCTTTTAATAGGATCAGATATTATGTAGAAGAGCTGGGTGGTTGGTTTCTCAGTTAGAACACACAAGTGCAGCTTGAGGCTGCACTCCCGCTGTGAATATGTGACATCTTCCCATATTCAAATATGTCACTGGAAAAATACGATTCCACACACAGATAGTGGGCCCATTGCTACAATAGGTGTGTAAATTGTCACTGTATGAGTTCATTGGGGCTTCTATTAGATATTGCTGCCAATATTCAGGATCTGGGTGGCTTGTGTTAATGTTCAGCTGCTGCTTTTAGAGCTTAGGACATGAAAGTTGGTTCTCAGTTTCATGTTTTCACTGTGAAAGGAATGTCAGTTAAATTGACTTTAAGTGTTCACCAAATGTTGCACTACATATTTTTACAAGGTTTATTATTTAACACATTTCTATACCACCCCATATGCAAGTCCTTGGGCAGTTCACAATCTAAGGTTGACATTTTCCCCCTTCCAAAGTTTCCCCCTAACCCTTACAGAAATGAAAACTTCACATGCTCCATCCCTTCCATGCTGGTGAACACGTTTATTTTATTTTCTATATATGTAAACTATTTTCTCAAGTATGCGCAAAGTGATATACAATAAGATCACTATAAAAAAACACAAATCAATAAACCTGTGAACACTAAAACAAATTAAAAAGTTTAAAACAAGTTTTAAAGTTGATATTGAGATTTTAAATTGTTTTAATTATTATGAAAATAATAATAAAATAAACATTTTTATTTTAATGTTTTCTTATTGTGTTGGTTGTTTTAAATTGGCTTTAGTGTGTAAACCACCCAGAGATGTATATATTCAGAATTAATTTTTTTTGAAATGATTAAATAAATGAATAAATCTGCAGTTTTCTAACAAGGAAGCCCAGCATATGTTGGCACTAAAAATGATTAATAATTGTGGCCGACATCCGGAGTAAATCTGAATCAGTGCACCAGCATTTTCCATTGCACAAGGGGGCACAATTTTCAGAAATCCCTCCTTCCCTTTGCAGCTGCCTGTACCTCTGAAAATATATCCCTAAGGGTCCCCCAACAATTGGGGAGGGAGGCATTAGTCTGGATGTTGGCCAGGATTTGTGGCAACACATGGAGAAATGTTATTTGATAATTTCTTTGCCGTAGTTAAATGTTTTGTTTGCACAAATTCATAACTCAGCTTTATCCAATAATGTGTTTGACAAGAGCTGAGGTGGAGGCCTGTTACACTTTGTGCCTTAGGTTTTACAAAAATTATCGTAATAAATTCTACAAAAATTTAGAGTCTCAGGAATAGGCTACACTATAGCCTATTCTATATACTACCTATAAGGGTAGTACTATAGATACTAAGACAAACTCCATTACTAGTCTGTGCTCGTAATACATGGTGGTGATAACCTGTGTGTGTGTGTGTGTGTCGTCATGGTTATAAAATGTTAGGATGAAGTAACTTCATAATCTCAAAGAGGCAAAAATTCTCCTCCTGTTCAATGGGATTGATTTCCATGTACTGTCCTAGGGATGGGGGAGTTTTCTGCTCCCGATTTCCTAATGAGGCTGTTCTCATGACACAAGCTGACTGCGTAATCCAGGCAGCTCATGTTGTTTGGAGTGCCATGAGCCCTCCACTTCCAGCTGCTCCAGCTGAGGGTAGCCCTGCTCTTCTACCTGGTGTTTTACCAAGGTAAAGCAAAACGTGGGTTCATTCTATTTTGGCAGGCAATTGTCTGGGCCATCACTGCTGGGTAGAAGGCTTCCCCCTGGCCCATTACCATTTTGGGCAGTGAGCCTGGCAGGGAAGGAGTGCCGAGCACAGCAGTTGCTCTAATGTTGCACTGCCGGCATGGGGCACTCTGGGATGTGGGAGGACTTCCTCCTTCCTATCCCAGGTTTGGCCTCTGCAGCGCTGCTGCTCATGTGGGTGTGTGGCACAGTAAAGGCAAAGACAGCCACCACTCATTGGCTGGGATGGCAGGCGAGCTCCTGTCTCCTCCACCTCAGCCCTCTGGAATGGCAGCGTGACGTCATAAGTGATATAACTGACAAGGCTAATCTGACTGAAAGAAGAACATATACTTCTTTCCAGATATGTTGACAGTTAATTGAATCCTTTAATCTAATTTTTATTCTGCTCATTTGGAGAAGTATAGGTTCAAACAGACAGAGAAATAATATGGTTTAATAATAATATAGTACTGCCTGTTTTTCTAAGTTTTGATACTTTTTATTCATGAATTAAATGAATTAAATCTATAATACAAACAGGAGGAAATAGCCTAGACATGTCTCTTTCTTCTGTAACTTAAACTTTTATGCTGTTGATGTCATGGGGAAATGATGGATGACTTTAATCTAGCTGAAGGGGAAAATGGACCACAGTCTATTTCTTTTTATAGCCCACAGAATATCTCATTCAAAAGTCACAGGTATTTTACACATCAACATTAAGCACTAGATAGTCTGTTCTTTCAATTGCATCTCAACAGATCCCTGTATGCTCACAGATCTGTTAATGAATTGTTCTTAATTGTTTGCTTTAAACTAGTCTTTGTGCATAAGTGCGATGAAGTGAATACAACTTTCTGGGATGCTTTGACAAAATGTCAAGTTTGAAATGAAATGCCCAGGTATTAATTAGCATAGCAAAGAGCTACCCTGGTATATGAGAAGTATCCTTTAGATTTGCAAATGAGAAGAAAACAGTGCAGAGCTAAACTGCACAGAAAATATTTGTAGGTCCTAGACAGTAAGAAAGGAAAGGTTAAGCGGGGCATTCACTGTAAAAATAAAATGTGTGGGAAATTATTTTTATTATTTATTTTGTCAATGTATTCTTAAGAGAAGCCTGATCTAGTTCAGTCCCCTGTCCTCTTGTAGCTCTGAGAAGTATCCAGTCATAGGGAGAGGTTTCTAAGGCTGTTCCAGCCCTAAGTTCAACCAAGTTTTTTTTCTCCCAGATGTGGCGCTTGAAAAAACAGAATGTTCAACTTAATAATTGTCAACACGTAATCTTCAACACTTCTTCATTGTCAACTACACTCTGTCAGAGGAATTTCAGAGAGGTACCCCCAGTCTGTCCTGATCTCACCTGCCATCCTCTGCCTTCTTCAAGATTTTGAAAGTATGCTATTGGGATGGAAGCATACTCTTAAGCCTTAAGCCCAGAGCCTTGCTGCTATGGGAGATGCCATTGGCTAGGGGAGAACTGATAACACTAATGGGGAAGGTATCTGCCACAAGTGAAGCAGTAATAGCAGTAGAATATCCATTTTGAAGAAATGAAGTGCTTTTAAGTTCTTTTCAAGATCAGCACTCTAGTACTCACTTTGGAGAATTGCAGCCTAAACTAATCACTTATAAAGCAATTTATGTTCAAACAAGGACAAGAACTTAATATGTTAGCTGAAACTAAGAGCTTCTTCATGCTACATTTTTCCTGCATGGAAAGCACTACCATATTGGAAGTAATGTGCACTTCATGTGATTATTGCACCTATGTGTGTTGCTCCTTAGGTTTTGAGCCTGAGCTTCAAAATGCACATATGTAAAGTGAAATATATACGGGTATATATTACTTCTGTAAGAACAAGCAAAGCCACCTAATGGCACAGCGGGAAAATGAATTGATTAGCAAGCCAGAGGTTGCCAGTTTGAATTCCCGCTGGTATGTTTCCCAGACTATGGGAAACACCTATATCAGGCAGCAGTGATAGAGGAAGTTGCTGTGGGAGATGGCAATGGTAAACCCCTCCTGTATTTTACCATAGACAACCACAAGGCTCTGTGATTGCCAGGAGTGGACACAGACTCGACAGCACACTTTACCTTACCTATGAACAAGCAATCCCAAATGCAAGGAAGTTCTAGATCTTGTGTCTGAAAATATTTATTTTGAAGTGTCAGATGTGAAACAACATAAGCCCTTAGCAAACTTGAGACGATATGAATTCTGTGGTTTTGAAAGCAACCTCTTAGCATAGCAGTTCCCAAATTGTAATGCTACTGTAATCATCCTTTGAATGGTTTCAGTGGTTGATGAAGTACTGACATTGTAATAGTGAATAATGTACAAATTGTTACGATGCTGATCCACTTTGCACATTTGACAAATGAAGAGAAAAAGAAAACCCCTTGTCTGTGATTGTTATTTATTATTCCTAAATAATAGAGTAGTGGGCAAAGTCCTTCAGAATTCTGATCTTGTTTATTTACTTCTCTTTCCTCTTCCAAATCCATCAAATGCCTCCAAATCCAGAGAAAACAACATGCATGGTTAATGTTCTTAAATGACTGCTTATCTTTATTGCCATTGCACTGAAAGTTGGTCATCTTGGAATGTGGCACTTACACATTTTAATGAGAAGAACATGGTTAGTATTTTAGAACATTAACACATGGGCCAATTATTGGGCTTATAGCAAGCTTGCCTGTTCTCTGTAGTGACTCAAGATATGTTTGTTATGTGAGTGGATCACAGAGCACAGACCATGATTGTTCATACTGCAGAATTTCTTCCTAATGCAGACTAAATAGTGGCATGTAAAACTGCATTTTGACACCAGTTCCTTGCAAGTTCATCTGGAGCGCCAGGTTTTTAAAAAGTTTCCAATCAGGCTTACTGTGAGCATGAGGGTCTTGCATGCATTGGTTGGTTCCATGTATCAGGGTGATTTATTTTGTAATGCAGGTGGTTGCTTTTTACTCTGTCATTACAGAGTAAAGAATGAGCCATGTGATTGTATAATAAGAGCCTGTCTGCCCAACTTGGTCCAGGAACAAGAGGCGTTGTGGGTCTTCTGGCTCCAAAGGGTAAAGATATCTTCTTTACATTCATTTTATTGTTTAGTCAATATTAAAACTGTACTATAACTCATGCAGGTGCTTTTCATTATAAGGATTTTCATTTGAGATAAGCCCTTTTTCCAGAATGGAAAATGTGATTCTGAAAGAAGAGTTTCTGACATTCACTGGAAGTGTCTGCCTGTCTGTCTTGGATTTTTCAATAGATTGGGCATATTATTAGAGCTACAATAGTATTGTAGACTATATCAGAGTCTGTCATACCTTTAAAAACATGTCTATTAGCCTTTCTGCACTTAATTGGCACACTCACATGTTTTCCACTTATGATGTTTAGCACTCTGAGTTAATGAAATGCTAAATAATGAATAATGAATATGAAGGCTATTTTGACCCCACCCCACACAGGTTTCTAACCTGTGTCTATATCTCTTATCATTTTGAGGTTCATGGAGTAGTTGAGAAGAACTGATTGATTCACTTCCTGATTTTAAGCATATTTAGACAAAAGGCTCCTTTGATATGACTACATCTTTATTAATTTCAGTACATATACTTTTTGTTTGAGCACATCTATGGTTGATTCATTTAAGCATTTGACACTACTTGGGTTATACTACTTGTAGTATAAATCACTCTGCTGCTTTTCATTATAAGGATTTTCATTTGAGATAAGCCCTTTTTCCAGAAAAGAAAATGTGATTCTGCGAAATGAAGAGTTTCTGGCATTCACTAAGTGTCTGCGTTCACTAAGTGTCTTGGATTTTCCAATAGATTTAGGAATTGACCATGCTAAATAGCATTTAGCATACTAAATAGATTTAGCATTGTTAACACATTTATAAGTATGGACATTTCAATGCAATTATATCTTTGGACAATATTTACTGGCTGATGCTGTAGTGGAGAGATGATTTTGCCAGTCTCCCCTTCCCTCTAAAGCCACTGTGCCTCCCAAAAATACTCCATAGGGATCATGTGATTCTCAGGGATGTATTTTTAGGAGGCATATTGGACTTCAGAGGAAAAGGGAGACTGGCAAAAATCACCTCTTCCCCATAGCACCAGCGCACCATCAGTCCAGATATTAGCCACTGTGTTTGTTGTAACAAAAATGCCTTGGAAAAATTTAGTTTTCAACAGATTGTACAATCTGGATATCCTTGCTATGTGCTGGAAGAATAATTCAGCTCCTGTTTTTCCTAATGAACTTGTATTTCGTCTCCACTATTTTGTCCTTATTGGCCTAACCCAAAATTTCAAGCGACACCCCCCCCCCCCAAAAAAAAAAGAATCTGGTATGTCCATACGTGGACTTTATGTCTGTCTGACATTCTCAGATAGAACCTTCACCTGTCCATCTGAATGAATCGTTTTTTTGAGCTCTGGACTTTGGCTTTGCTTCTATCCCCGATTTCTGCTAGATGGTTCAGGCATGTTCAGTGACTATTGCTCATTTCCCCAACATCCTACATGAGCAAAATTGTTGTGCAGTACCAAATAGCTATCATCTATTCAATACAGATAATATGATATTATTTGTTGGTGAGCAATTTTAAAGAAGTACCAATAAACCCTTATGGATTAATCTATTACATATATCTTTGGCAGCAGCCTCATGCGATTCTTTAATAGTTTAAGCAAGAGACAAGAGTAGATTACTGATAATTATGTGGCACCTTGAAGAACAACATTGTGTGATGAGCTTTTGTAGGCAATAACTTACTTCATCAAATGCATGAAGTGGAAAATCGAGAAAATGATTTTTAACAGGATAAGATGGTGATAGATATGGGTTATGTTTCTCCACTTATATATCTGAACATTTAAATGTCAGTTCCCACCTTAAATTGTATAGAAAACCTTTCACAGAATTAAAGTTAAATAAAGTGTGACAGTTGATTAATATTAATCAATGTGTATTCCTAGAAACAGCTTTGTCTTCTAATGCAATAAAATATAGTCCAGAGAGGAACACAGATGGTTTCCTTTTAAAGCAAAGTTAAATTAAACATCAAATCATTTCATATGTAGTTTGAAAGACTGAACCATGACGTTCTAATATGTGATTTGTATTTCATTTGAAGGTTACAATGATCTTTTCAAGTTCCTAAAAGAAACTGTTGTTTAGTTACTTTGTGTGCACGCTGTGTTGTCTGTTGAGACAATTATTCATTCAGCTTCCACATAGTAGGTGCCAACAATGTAGCAGTTCTGTTGTTGTAGACAGCTCCCCGATACTGTTCAGAACACAATTCTGGAGGAGGGTTTCTATTAGTTCAAAGGAAGAGGCTAAGATGTACTTCAGGGTACAGTACACAATTAATCCACTGAGCCTGATTACAATAGAGATTTCAGCTTAGATTTCTAGCTTGTATACAACTAAAGTACTAACTCATGATTTTAGCCCTATTGACATGTTATGTTCAACACTCATACAATCAGTGTACACAGGTATAGATCTGTGCACAGGTTGTGTTGAATGCAGATATAGTAGTATACTTCCAATCTGTATCCTACATTTGAAGAAGTCTGTACCCAGGTACACTTTTAAAATGAACACAGGTACAGTAATTCACACAAAAAGGGGGAAACAACAACCTCTTGTTTTTGGCAATTTATAGCCATTTTCTAGCTGACAGGGAACCTAACCCCCGCGATCCCATAGCCTCCAATGACTAAATATTAGCAGTTTCAGTATCCATGGCTGCAGCTAGGAACGGAACCCCCGTGAATATCAAGATCTGCCTGTACATGCTTAGGAAATGGTTATAATATGGTGGACCTGACATGAAACCATGGGAAAAGGCAAGACTACAAACAAATGAAACAAAGCTTTTTTAAAAAGGAGCAAAAATAAAAATATCCTGGATTGGCATCCATAGGTTGTGTGGGGGGTGGGGGGTTTCTTTGGTGTCATATGGTCCGAACATCTCCACACTACTGAAGCCTCTTGATACTGAGTTGGACGATTGATTAATATAGCCCAGTGCAATCTATAGGAGCACCTCAGAATTTGCAGGGGTTCCATCCTCCACTACTACCGTGGATATGGAAACTGCAAATACTGGGCTATTGGTGCAATGGGATCACAGGGGTTAGATTCCAAGAGAGGAAAATCAATTTTTGGGATGTTTTTCTCTTAAAAAATTGGGCTAAAAGGCCCTAGAAATGTGAGGGGGTGGCCTAATGTGCTCCACGGGTCCCCAGCAGTCCATAAATGCCCCCCAGGAGTTGAAAACTGCCCCCAAATCACCAGTTTTTGCCCAGTTTTTTAAAAAGAAGCTAAAAGGCCCTAGAAGTGCAAGGGGAGGTGGCCTAATATGCTTCTTGAGCCCCCAGCAGTTCAGGAATTCCCCCCAGGAATAAAAAATCAGCTGAAAATAGCAATATTTTGCCCATTTAAAAAAATATAGGGGTCTGAAAGGCCCTAGAAATGTGAGGGGGGTAACTTCCATGCTCCATGGGTCCCCAGCAGTCAAGGAGTGCCCAACAGTTGAAAACTGGTCAAAAATCTCGACACCCCCCCTTTTAAAAAAATGAGTCATAAAATGTCTCGCTATGTCAAAATGGAGGCTGGAAGTTACCTCTGAGGTCATTTCTGGATACCCTGATCCATGAATATGTGGATCTAGCCCCGTTTTTGCCTCCCTACCATGTATACTGATGTCGGGTGTCTATTACCTGACTGCAGATACGCAAAAACTTGGATAGTGAACCCACGATTAACAAGGTTCTCCTGTACGAGGTCTAAAGGAGAGATCTTTCTCAGCCTGCTACCAGGGGAGCTTGCTGCTTGAGTAATTGTTTATTGAACTTGAGACCCTGAAAGGAATGAGCAGTGGCAGAGGGAGGCCAGCGGCGGCCTGTATACAGCCTGTCACCGTGACCCCCTAGCCCTGCCTCCTGCATCAGACATCAGCGTCTGACGTGAGATTCAGGAGTGAAGGTTAGCCACATCTCCTGCATCTGACATCAGATGTAGGGGCTGTAGATTAGCTCACAAATGGGGCTGTGCAGCCCCATTTACTAGCAAGATCGGCCAGCACCATGCTTGCAGCATGGCCGGGAGCAGGTCTCCCTGCCTTTTAAAGGCAGGGAGAGCCACTTCAGCTGCATGGAGCTGGCATATATATATATACACACACACACACCTATATATATATATATATATATATATATACACACACACACACACACACACACACACACACACACATACAGTACACACACAAATACACAAATGGGGCCACACATGTCAAAGCTAAACCACAGCCCCCACATCTGGCATCAGATGTAGGGGGGTGGCTGTGGCACAAGGCGCGGCCCCTGGGGGTGACAGCCTGGGTTCTTTGAACTCATTTGTGCAATGGTGGCTCCGCCCCTGGGAATGTATTATATCACTATTGTTTGTTTATCTTAGTGCATTTTGGTGCTCATTTATTTATCTAGTGGCAACTAGATTTGCCACTCTGTAGCTCAAGTGCATTAGAGACAGGAAAGATAGGACAAGCCATTGGAACATGGTGTTCAGAGTATATAATAGATATACCTTGATACATAATCTGAATACATGTTTTTGTCCTGTCAGTGTGTTTAGTTGGTTGAAGTTGTGCTGTGAAGTGATTTGACAAGTAAGTAGTATGGATGCATCAACTTGTTAACATAATCTCCCTCTGAGTGACCAAATCAAGCAGATATCCACATGCTACCATAATATACTGATTGTCCATTGTCTACATAGACCTCTCCAAAGTGCCAGAGATCTTTCATGTTTGGAGGGCTGATTTAGTAAAATATTCTGAAAGGATCATGTTTCCCTTCAGAGTGAGTAGAGCTGAAAAGAAAGGATATAGGGAAGATTCCAAATAGTTTCAGAGGGTGGAATGGTTCTTTATGCAATAATTGCAAATTAGTGCTGGAAATGCGGGGATGCCAGCAGCCCCATTTCAGATATTGGGACTAACATTTCTTTTGAATAATTCTGGCATTGGAATAGATGAGATACTAGGAGTATGTACAAAACTGGCTTGGCCTTTTTGGTTCGAAGGGTGGGTAGGTTTGGTTTTGGTTTTGCTCAAACCCCTGGTTTGGTTCAAATTTGAACCCAACTTGAACTGGTTCTAAAAGGTTCAAGGTTCTAAAAGGTTCTACATAGGATATAATGGGAACTCGAATTGGCCCAGTATTCCCTATGCAGAGCACCTAGGGGCACAAAACCAGGGTGGGTGGTAGACACACATGGGTGCCTACCACCCACCAAACCCAAAAGCAATTGGACACTCCTGCAATTATTGATAAATTTCTGCAGATTTTTACATTTTTTGCATTTCCCCCCAGGGAATAATGGGGATTTGAGGATGCCCCAACTGCCCCCCAGGGGGTGCCTGGGCACCAAAGTGGGTTTGGGGGCAAGGCACATTGTGCCACAACTCCCCCCTGAAGCCCCAAGATGGCGGGGTTCATTTTTTATTATTATAAATTTTTAAAGATTTTAGTCTGTTTTAATGCAATGAATAGGAATCCCTCCTCCACTCATAAGTAGAACAATGTATGACCTAATTGGCTGTGAACTCTGAGTCAGCATTCACAGCAAATTAGGTCACACACTGGGCATCCCCCAGGAGTGTCAGATTGCTTTGGAGTGCCCCCCGCCGGAGTGTCTGATTGCACCCATGGGTGCCTACTACTAACCCCAGTTTTGTGCCCTAGGTGCTCTTCATAGGGAATAATGGGCTGGTTTGAGTCCCCATTATAATCTATACCCTATGTAGAACATTTTAGAACCAGTTCGAGTTGCCATGCAGTTCCTGTGTTAGTTGGCACCCATGGGTGCCTACCACCCACCCTGGCAAAAAAAGCAACAACACCCCACCACATTGAATGGTACATTAAAATAACACAGCTTGGGATTTTCTCTGCTCCTCTCACTTTGTGCATGGGGTGTGCCTACAAGGAAAATCCACCTCAGACGGGCAAGTCCACACATCTTTGCTGGAGGCCACACAGGCCCCAGACACATGTTGGCACCAGACCACTGACTCATCATTGGCGGTGCATGCATGTGTGTGTTCTAGAACTAAACTGAAGAGGGAAAAGAAAAAGGGGAGTTGCAGTGGGGAATTAACTTGCCTAGCGAGCAAGAGGCTGCCGTTTCAAATCCCCACTGGTATGTTTCCCATAGTCTGGGAAACATTTATATTGGGCAGCAGCGATATAGGAAGGTGCTGAAAGGCATCATCTCACACTGCACAGAAGATGGCAATGGTAAACCCCTCCAGGATTCTACCAAAGATAACCACAGGGCTCTGTGGTTACCAGGAGTTGACACCGAACTGACAGCGCAACTTTACCTTTACCTTTATATACATTATACATTATATCCAAGCATATGTACACACATCCATCTTTACAGCTATAATATATGTACACATTGCACATATACATTATTTACAAGTATTATATACACACATCCATCTATACAGCTGTAGTATTTACACACCATCTACACAACCCAAAACTTCCAAAACACTATCTACACAAAAGAAAGAAACCTCTAGTATCCACCATACACACCCACATGACAAAAACCTACACATACATCTGTACAAACACACACCTGTACAATACTTCTACACATTTACAGCTAGTTCCACATATTCAAATATTTAGTTTTAAACATTTGCAGATATATATTTTGAAAAATCAAAATTTCTACGAATCCACATTTTTACAAATCCACATTCTTATAGTCCCCAACCCCTGCTGCTTCCCACCCCAAGACAAGTCACCTATATACACTTTCAAAAATCTACATATCTACAAATTTACATATTTATTAATCTACACATTAACAAACAACACGTTGACAAATATACACAGTGCCACACTGGCACAACCGCCTAGTGTTTGTGTTTGTGCCCCCTAGTGCTGCTGGCCAGGTGGAACCAGGGGGATGTTCAGCATCACAGGTTACGCCAGTGGGGAGGGCGTGTCCAGTTGTCATGTCACAGCACTAGCGGGCATACTGCAACATGGCACAGCTGAAGAAGGAAGGGGGGTAGGGATGAGTCGAAGCTGTTGCCAGGCAGGTGAGCGACACCATGGGTCCAGCTCGGGGTAGTCCAGAAGGGAGAGGTTCACCTTTAGGAACACCAGCTGGTTGACCAAGCCAGAGTCCAACTGGGACCAAGCTGAGTATGGCTGCCACCTCCTCCTTGGTGTGCTTGACATTCAAGGTCTCCACATGCAAGAGGGCCCACCTGTGCCAAAATGCAGTGTGGGGCGTGCTGGAGCCAGAGGCAGCACCAAAGGTCTTTTCTCCGTGCCCCACCAGTGAGCAGTTAGGGCCAGGAAAGCAGTGTGCATTCCACTCACACTGTTCCAGAGATCAGTGGTGAAATGCACACTAGTGCCAGCCAGTGCTGCACACAACATGGCTGACAAGGAACCCCTGCATTTAATGTCCTGGGAGTGTACCACATTCCAGTTAAACATGGTCCTTGAGGGGACAATGTAGTCAGGTGTGAGCATCTGGAAAATCTAGCAAAAGCCAGGTTTCTCAACCACCTGAAAAGGTTGGTCATCAGTGGCCATCATCTCCCCTGTGAGGCAGGTGAGAAGACCACATGACCAGGATGCTTCTTGCCTGGAGACTATGTCAACCACTTGACCAGCAGCGTGCCCTTTACACGGCCCTGCTCAGCGCTAGTTGCAGGCACACTGGGTGCACTAGCGCTTTCAGTGGAGTCAAGAAGATCCGGGTGATGCCGTCGCATGTGTCGCCACTTGTAGGTCATCCCCAGATGCTTAGCATCCTTGCTCCGACTGACCTGTGCCCCTGCAGTGAAGCAGCAGTTGGGGCATCTTGAGGTATCCCTCAAGATGCTGCCAAACATCACTGCTCTGGGTGGCCAAACATCACTGCTCTGGGTGGCCTCGGACGTTCTGGATGCCTTCTTGGGCCTCTTTGGTGATGGCAATGCTAGTGGGACTGCTGGTGGTCACCTGCTGCCATCACCCACGCCCTTCCACCAGGCACATCCGAAGAAGTGCCCACCTTCGGCTGAGGGGGCACTTCCACCTCTGCAGCAGACCCTTCCTCCTCTGAGCCAGACTAGGAGGACCCAGAACTGGACTGCACCATGACCATTGTCAGGGGGCCCCCCACTGAGTGGTGAAAGGAGCGTTGGAGGGACAGCAAGTGGGAGGGAAGATCTGGCTGCACTGCCAGCTGTCAAGCCTCTGCCCTCCACCCTCACCATGGAAGCAGCTTTCCTGGTAGGAGAGTCCCCCACACTGCCAGGCTCCACATGGGGCAGCAGCACTGGCGGTGCACTCATCAGTGGACCCGCTGGCTCAGTGGCAGCAGGCTCCTCTGGATAGTAGAGCCTTTGTGCCACCACCTCACCTGGGGCAAAGAACTCACCAATGGGGAACTGTGGGACCCCATGCTGGCATCTTCTCTGCTTCTCACCCTGGCCTCCTGGACCGGCTTGGGGATCCATCCTGCTGCAAGCCTTGCTCAGACATGAGCCCTATGGGTGTGAGCTTTTTAAAAAAAATCTTTTTAAAAAAATTTTTTAAATGGGGACACAAAAAACCCTATCCAAAAAAACCTAAATTAAACCATGCACCTACCCACCCACTCCACCCTCAACAACAACACAATATAATAAAATACAATGAAGGGCAACTAAGGGGGAACCTGTAAAAACAAGAGCCAAACTGTAAAAAAAAAAAAGAGACAGAAAAATACCTCCCCTAACCCAAGCAAGAATGGAGACCCTATTTAACGAAAGATAAGGACAGAGGGGGCACCAAAAATAAAGTACTTACCCCTCATTGTCCTGAAGAATCTTTTGCCCCACACACTGGTCAGGGGGGAAAAAAACCTTACCTGACCAGTGGCAGGCTGGCCAGCGGGCACAGCCGGGGCTGGGGGAGGTCAGAATGAGCAGCCTTGCAGCTGCCCACCCAAACAAATTAAAAGAGAAACACTGAAGAAAATAAAATAAAAAGCTGGTGGAAAAAATCTGCTGGGGAATAGGTGAGAGGAAAAGGGAGGGAGGGTAAGAGAGGGGAAGTAGCTGCTGCACTAGAGTCTGGAGCAGGTGGTGTGCTAAGCAAAGCAGGAAAAGGGTTAAAAAAAAGAAAAGAAAAGCACTTGCTCCAGAGAAAACAAGGAATCCCCCCACCCCACCAAAAAAATATACCCAACATGAAATAAAGCAAATGAGGCTGCTGAGCTGAGGACTCTTCAACTCAGCCCAAAATTAAAAGCAGCAGCCACCAGTCAGTAATAAGTAACAGCAAAAAGGAAGGGCGGGGGGGGGGGATGAACCAGGGAAATGGGCTAGAGAGGCCTTTCAGGCCAAAGGGCCTGTGCCCGGTTCCTTGGCAGTGGGCACAGAGCAGGAGAGACCGCCAAAAAATCCAGCAGCAGCACACGCACGCACACACACTCAGCCAGGGGAAAGTACATTGGAGAAGGGGGAGTGGGGGGAAAGCAACAACAACAACAAAAAGGCAGAAGGGTCTGGAGAGACCCCACTACCACCCCTGGCACAGAGGCAGGCAGGTACAAGAAGTCTGCAGCCAAACTCTCTCAACAGCAGCAGTCAGCAACAGCAAACAGCAAGAATGATTTTTGCAAGGCCAGGGCTTGCCTTTAAATAGAACTTGAAACTCCCTCCTTTTGGAGCCCCCACCTTTGCCATCCCCCCTGGCCAGTAGGGTGCCAGTTCTTCAGGACTGGCACCACTGGAAAGCCTATCAGAGAGCCAGAGACATCTGGCCAATCAGTGAAGCAGGAGCTCGGCAAATGAAATTAAGGGAGACAAATGACACAAAATGGCTACTAGCACCTAAAATGAAGGCTCGAGCCTTTAAGCCTGTTCAAATTGGTTCGAACCAAACCAAGCTTGATTGGTTCGACCTCGGACCAGCATTGCCAATGCAATGCCCTGTTTGGTCCAAGTTCAAACCTTCAAGCTGAACCGGTTCGAATTTGAACCTCTTTGCACACCCCTTTGATATACTAGTCATTGGGGTGGAGGGCTGGACTTGTGGTAGCAAGCATGAGTTGTCCCCTCAGCAAAGCAAGTTTCACCTTGGTTTACATTTGGATAGGTGACTATGTGTGAATATGTAGGGGTGCAGACAATAGCTCAGTGGTAGAGCATCTGCTTTGCATACAGAAGATTCCAGGTTTAATCTGTCATCTCCAGGTAAGGCTGGGAAAGATTCCTGCCTGAAAACTTGAAGAACTGCTGCCAATCCGTATAGACAATACGGAGCTAGATGGACCAATGGTCTGACTCAGTATAAGGCAGCTTCTATGCTGGGTGGAAGCAAAACAATTTGTGCTGATGCCTCATTATGCTGACATCTACCTATTTTGGAAACAAGTTGTCAGAAAGCCTACAAAATGCAAAAGGAATTGGCATTACAAGATAAACATCTGGGAGTACTGTTTCTCATCTATAATGCAGAAAAGGGATACACCTCCAAGTTAAGAAAAGAACTCTTGTAGTGTTGTTCATTGTGGGATATCTGGAGGCCAGGATGCATTGTCCCAGCCTCTGGAGATCAGCACTGCATGGAGCAGCACAGATTGCCTGGAAGTATGAGATACACTCCCAGAAGCATTTCTTTGTTTGTCCGGGAGGAAGGTAAGTTGGTCTTAGCCTCCCCCACCCACCCACCTACTGCCTGCCCAGTTGTGTGAATGGGCTTAATGTTTTGTTGTAAGAAGATTCCTGTTTATATAATTCTGACTGTGATCATGAGTGTGGAGTATCTGTCAAACAATTCCTGTGATAGAACTTGTGGGAAATGACAGTTTTAATCTTCAAGGCCATCACATTTTTATATTGTTATTTAATTATCAAATTATTTATGTTATTTATTTAGACGCTTCAGTGAATACAAGAACAGTCACAAAACTCTTTAAAAATGAAAAGTGATTAATATTAGCAAGGGTACCTTACAACCCCACCCTTCGAATAACAATCACTTTGCTTACTTTTCAGAATTCCGTTTTTGGGAGCTATGTGCTCTCCCTCTCACTTAAAAACAAACAAACAAGCACGCACCAGATAAGCTTTTGTTCCTGTAGTAGGGCTCCACTCCCTCTGCGTCATATGGGGAGAGGATATCATGTCACTACTGTGGATTAGAGTGGTGCTTGAAAAGTTCTAAGAATACCACCTCTTTTGTTGGTATAGGGAAAAGTCCCTAAGAGAGGTCTTACCTATTGACTTATCTGTATCCATTTCACCAAGCTGTTGCCCTTTGTGGCTACAAGAGTGTCTTCATTTATACTTTGAGCAAAGGGCATTATTTCAGTTTTAGTTTGCAGTTCATTTTTTCCTTCATGCTTACAAGATGGAGCGGTGAATGCATTGTAGGTGGTTTATTTAGAAATCCAAAGGCAAGTAGAACAGGCCACATTTTTAAAAATAAAAACATTTTGGGTTGACTATTCTCATTCTGTATTATAAATGTATGAGAGAAGGTATGTAGAAAGACTCATTATGGTCCAGTAGTAGGGTACAATGATGACAGAAATCTATAAGAACCAATTATGGATAAAAACTGTCATGAAGATGTGCAAGCAAGCATAACTAAGATTGATCAGATTAAATTAAGGAGAGTATTGAATTCCCCCCAAACACCATTCATTCATAGTGAGAGATGTAAAACTGTGTGTGAATGATACAAAGAAAGTTTTTAAAATGCCATTAGTATTAATATTAGATCAGGAACATCATAGACATGGTACTCTAATGAACAATTCATGTGTTTATCTTATAAGATTTAATCCAGAATTGTAGTTAATATTTGCCCAAGGCCATATGAACATGCATTTTGAGACATACAGAGAAATACTACTTTCACTTCTGTTGAAATTAAAACTATAAAACAAGGAACAGTGAACCTTTAAAATATTCTTCAAAAAGAAATTATTAAGCTTTTTGCACATAGTAATCTGTACGGTAGAATTGCAACAGGGAATGTCACAGATTACTTTCAGATTCAGCCTTAATAATTCAAATAATTCACAGTGTCACACAGAAGCTAAATACTTTGGGATAAAAAAGATGTGTTTAAGTTTTATAATAGAGTGTGATCAAGTTGTATCATACTGACATGTCACAAACTGTGTATACAATAAATAATTTCTCATTGTATTTAGAATGTAGGGTTCTCCTAGGTTTCTGCGGAGTAGAATATTTGTATGTACATGTATGTGTATATGTGTATGTATACAGTACATTTCTGTTTCTTCAGAAATTGATTTCTGTGGAAAGCACTGAAGCAGATTTCTCATATGAGGCACACATTTACACCTCAATTCCATATCAGGGCCCTATATATTCCTTAAATGCATAATTTATTAACTAGGGTGATACCCCATTATGAAAATAAATGAGTCACACTGTAGTGAGAATGAGATTAATCATCCACATACAAAAACCCTCAATAGTAACTTCTGGTACTACTATTACCAAGGGTAAGGTAGCAAATTGACAGATCACATTATACCATCTGAAGATCTGAAGATCATATTGATTTTTTTTGTTTCTCTCTTAACAACTGTAAAGCACAGGATACATGAATTAGACTGTTCGAAAGGTATATTTTAATGGCTGCCATAGTGTTTTTATGTATTTTAATGTTCCTTGCAGAAAGAGAATCAAAGATATTCTAAAACTAAAACCAACATTTTTAACTCTGAACAGTTTTTAAAAATGTAGCCAAGTTTTTCTCTACTGAAAATAATTGATGATAGTAGACAAACATTTTCTGATGCAGGTAAAGTCATTACATGCAAAATAGAAAATAAAAAACCACCCAAATACTCATTTCTTCTTCGTAATAATTATTATATTTTCTAAAAAAATATTGCTATTTTAAATGTTGTGATTAAACCTAATTTATTTTGTGCATGTGTTGCCTGTTTCAAGGAACTGTTTCTTATTTAGAATTAAAGTGTGTTCCCTTTCCAGTGAATAAGGAATGCAGTTTGCACCTTTTTTGGCCTTGGGGCTGGGCCATGGTCACTGACTGCCATGGACAGCACACGGAATGACAGGAGGGTGACTTCACATTGCAGGCCTCCATAAAGTAGTCCTCAGCCCTGTGGACCAACTAGCAGACTGCACAGTGGTAAGACTACAACTCCTATGAAGCTTGTTTTTCACCCTTGCCCCAGCAAGTGGTGGGAAGGAGGCAAAGCCTTACAGAACAAAGAGGCCTGGCCTGTAAAGGCATGGTTCACTCTGAGAAAGTATTTCTCTCTCTCTCTCCGGTTTAGAACAGTGTCTGGCTGCGTACTGTCATCGTACTGCATACTGTCGTCGTAACATCTTACATCACTTGTTTACAGGCTAGGGACTTGGCCTTCATGGCCAAGGGTGTTCAACTTCTTTTGTGCAACTCAAAAACTGACCAGGCGGGCAGAGTCCAGGTTATTACATTGAGGCAGGCGGACAGGTCCGTGCATTGAAAGTTTATATGGGGTTTAGCCCTGCGATGGGCAGTGTATTGTTTGTACACTTAGATGGGACTCCTTTAACCCACTTTCAGCCTTGGGGAGTTATATGCAAGCCCTTGTCGCAAGGTGGGAAATGTCCAGATGATTTCAGGCTACACTCTTTCTGAACTGGGGCAGCCTCTGCGGCCTTTTGTTTGGGACTTCCGGATTCTGCCTTCCAGGATATTGGTCGATGGAGTCTGCACGCCTTCCAGCCTTATATCTGTTAAGGTTATGAGTTAATATGTATTCATGTGCAATTTATCTTGGCAGGTGCTTTACGGGCAGCGGCTCCATTGTGTGTGCTGATTTACGGACGCTCTATTTTCTTCTGGGTACATAGACGGACCACCACCTCCCATTTTGGTACCCAGTTGGGCTTGGGTGACTAAGCGTTGATTTGTTGGCGCGTCATGCATGGCGTGTTATGGGGACAGTCACTAGTTGTAGTTAGGGAGGTCTTTTGAAGTTTATTCTTCCCATGGTTTTATTTTAGTGCACTTGGGAGAAAATGATTTGGCCCAATGGAAGGGCATATATTTCATTCTGCACACTAAGGCGGACTTTGCAGCACTCTAGGAATGGATCCCGGGGTTTGTCATCGCTTGTTTCAATGTGTTTCCTACTTGAGGGGTGTGGAAAGGGCCAGTAGAAAGGTTAACATGGGATGGGCAGTCCTTGAGTGGCTTTGTTGTGGCCCACCCCGGGATTGCTTTTTCCAGCCTGAACTGTTAGGCTGGATGTGTCCACTTCTCTGCCTCAGGCTGTGATGTTATCTATCTGACTTGTGGCAGGGATTTGTAGAATTCTGGGAGGGGTGGGAGGAAGGCAAGGGCAAGCAAAGCTAGCCTTTCCCTGTGACGGGGGCAGTGCGGTGGGAGCATTCAGTGGATTTTTTACTCTTTCTCTCTCTCTCTCTCTTTCTCTCTCTCTCTCTCTCTCTCGGGAGTTTACACCGGTGAACATTCTGTGTGGCTATTTAAATCAGGGGAGTGTGCAATCTGTCCTTAGACGCTTCATGGCTCAGGGGCTACATTTCACACTCTCACCTGCTTCAAGGACTTCAAAAGCTGTGAGGCATGAAGTCCACGAAAGGGCCCTGACCCGCTGGGTTTGCCATGAGGGACAGGTATCAGCACTGATCTTATGTCAGGTTCTGAGCCAGGGTGTTTGGCCATATGGCTGGGGAAGGGCTAGGTTGTTAGCCTTTCCCCAGCCAGTCGTGTCAGCATAGTTTAGCCCCGCACTGCCTGGGGTGGATTTTTCAAATAGCAAAATCCAATTTAAATTTATCAATAAAGCTGTGGCCCTTTCTTCCTTACAATGTATTATTTGGGTGCCGTGCTGCTGTGTGTGGGACAGCGCTCTCTCTCTCTCTCTTTGTCTGGTGTAGAACAGTTTCTGGTTGTGTACTGTCATCATAGCATCTTACCTCACTCAGCCTCCAGCAAAAAATGGCAGGTGAATTCAGAAATACCATGAAGAACGAGAAAATATGTCCTGTTGGTTGAGTAAAATGCATTATAATACTTTGAAAGCTCATTGCATCATATGGAACAGCTCAGTTTTTCATTGTGAAGTGTGTGATGAGCATCTTAGAAAGGCAGCATATAAATATATTAAGTAAATGTAATACATTACAGTGTATGCCAATAAAGCACTGTCACATTCTGACACATGTATAGTCATTTTAAGAAGGCCTTGCAAATTTAGGAGCTCTTCAGGTGGCGAGCCTATCATTTGCGTGATTGTGTACATACTAAATATAGGTGCAACCTGGAAATAGATCAGTGAATTGCCATCTCTAGAGTACTCAGCGGTGCTCCCATGCATCAAGACTAGGCCACCTCAGGGCCTCTTAGGGAGATATTCTTAGTGGATGCTGCATAAGCTTGAAGCCTTCTTTTTCTGACTCAGTAGAATGAAGTTTGAGAATACTTGAGCTAATGAACTTTCTGTATCCCATTGATTTAATTAGCAGTCATACCAGAAATTGAGGTTCTGCACTTTCTTCCACAGAACTGCAGTCTCAGTACCGAATCAAGGTTGGGAAGAAAATGTGATGAATAAGTAGTTCTTCTAGTTACAGGTGGGGTCAGAAAACGGTGAGGGGAAATACAGATAAAATGTAATGTAAAGTAACAAGACACCTAATAACAAAAATGTTTTTCAGTTAGTGTTCACACATAGGAGACATGTACATACAAATGTTCAAACACAGAGAAACTGCAGAAATATCTATTATTAGGCCAATTAATTTCCAAATGCTGGGATTTAACTTGCAAGTCACCCTTCTTGTAACTCTTCTTCAGGCAACGAAAAACATATAAGTAGACTCTATATGAAACCTCCATGAATGATAAATAAGTACCATTGTGTAAGCCTATATAGAATGAAAAATCTTCCAACATATAAAGCTTTCTTCTATAGATATGCTTTCAACATTAGTTTAAGCAGCAGCCCCAACATATCCTAAGAACATAAGAGCATCCCTTCTGGATCAGGCCCAAGGCCTATCTAGTCTAGCATCCTGTTTCACACAGTAGCCCACCAAATGCCTCTGGGTAGCCAACAGGAAAGAGGTGAGGGCATGCTCTCTCTCTTGCTGTTGCTCCCCTACAAGTGGTATTGAGAGACATCATGCCTCTTAGGCTGAAGGTGGTCTGTAGCCCTCAGACTAGTAGCTATTGATAGATCTGTCCTTCACAGAGGCGTAACTAGGGAAAACGGAGCCCGGGGCAAGCACTGAAATGGCGCCCCCCCGCGCCCCCAACATACTACATTATACTTAGGTTTTTCCTCACAAGCGCCCGCTGCCGCCGCCATGCCAGGCCACTGACTGGCTGCCAGACGCCAGCAAGCAATGGGGGGTCGCGGGCGGCGCGAAAGGGACCGCTCGTGGGGGAGGGGGCGCTGACGTGCTCCCTTGACTGCTGCAGTGCTGCTGCACTGAGCAGGAAACATTTGTATTAACAAAAAATAAAAATAAAATTTTTTTGTCATGGCGGCGCCCCCCATGTGACCAGAAAAGATGGCGCCCGGGGCACGTGCCCCCCCTGCCCCCCCTATAGTTACGCCTCTGGTCCTTCATGAAATTATCTAAACCCTTCTTAAATCCATCCAGGCTGTTGGCTGTCACCACATCTTGTGGCAAAGAATTCCATAGGTTAATTATGCATTGTATGAAAAAGTACTTCCTTTAGTCGGTCCTAAATTTCTTGGCAGTTTCATGGAATGACCTCTGGTTCTAGTGTTATGAGAGAAGGAGAAAATTTCTCTCTATTCACTCTCTCCTCACCATGCATAATATGATAGATCTCTATCATGTTGCCCCTCAGTCATCTTTTTTCTAAACTAAAAAGCCCCCAGTGTTGTAGCCTTGCCTTGTAAGGAAGGTGCTCTAGGCCCCTGGTCATCTTGGATGCCCTCTTCTGCACCTTTTCCAGTTCTATAATGTCCTTTCTGAGGTATGGTGACCAGAACTGCATGCAGTACTCCAAGCATTGAATTGGCCTTTCTCACAGCAGCCGCACATCAGTTGACACTTTCAATGAGCTGTCCATCAAGACTCCAAGATCCCTTTTCTGGTTAGTCACCAACAGCTCAGACCTCATCAGCATATGTGTGAAGCTGGGGTATTTTTGTGTTGCAGAGTGTGTTCTGTCTGCGTGGATGACAGAGCAAACACCAGTGAAAGGGTGTTTTTTTAGATAACTTTACTTTGGAGATAAAGGACTAAGAGGTCAGTACTGAATTTACTGACTCATACACAAAGCAACAGGAACAAACAAAAACAGGAAGGAGAGTAGAAACTCCTAACTAGCCCAACCAATAAAGATGAAATTATAGTGCCCCCTCTAGCTTTGTAGTAGATTGCATGCAAACTATACAGTGAGCTAAGCTACAGTTGTTGTATTGGAGCTCCTTACAATCTGTTGCGGATTTCACAACCCTAACTAGTTTGGTGTCATCTGCAAATTTGACCACCTTGCTGCTTACCCCAACTTCTGGATAATTTATGAATGAATGTAAAAGCACAGCTTCCAGTACAGATTCCTGCGGGACCTCACTTCTTACTTCCCTTCTTTTAGAAAACTGCCCATTTATACCTACCCTGTTTCCTGTCCTTCAACCAGTTACCAATTCACACATGAACCTGCCCCTTTATCCCATGACTTCTAAGTTTTCCCACGAGTCTTTGGTGGGGAACTTTGTTGAAAGCTTTTTCCTTGTCCAAGTATTCTATGTCAACTGGATCACCTTTATCTACACATGAGAGTTGACGCTCTCAAAGAACTCCCAAAGATTGGTGAGGCAAGATTTTCCCTTGCAAAAGCCATGCTAAAACAATTCTGCCTATCAGAATGATGAGTGTTTTTTCAGTAACACATAAATCTGAGGTTTATGATACAATAATGAAGTTGGAAGAGGCCTTGTAGACCATATTATCCAACTCCCTGCTCAGTGCAGATATTCTAGGACTAGAGCTCCCCCAACAGATGGCAGGCCAGCCTCCACTTGAAGACCTCCAGCAAGCCAGCACCTCTCTGTTTAATTGGTTTCCCTGTTGAACTGCACATACCATTAAGTTACTTCTAATGTTCAACTGAAATATATTATTCTTTAACTTAAGCACATTAGATCTAGTCCTGCTCTCTGAAGCAGCAGAGAACAAGTCTTTGCCCTCCTCTGTGTGACAGCCCTTCTGATATTTGAACAGTGCTATTGTATTTACCTGAATCAAAGACTAGTTTCCCCCCAAGTTTGAGCTTAGAAATCAGGGGGTCATGTTAAATTCAGAATCCCCTTCTTTTGGGGTAAATATAGGTTTAACCTGTATTTAACCTCTGTTTTTGAAGGGACTTGTTTTAAATTCAGAGTCATCTTTTATTCAGGTAAATCCTAAGGATATTTATATACCACTCTTCAACCAAAGTTCTCAAAGCAGATTACATAGAAAAATAAATAATACATAAATAAGATGGTCCCCTGTCCCCAAAGGGCTCACAATCTAAAAAGAAACATAAGATTGACACCAGCAACAGCCACTTTGGAAGGATGCTGTACTGGGGTTGGATATGGCCAGTTGCTCTCCCCCTGCTAAATAAAGAGAATCACCACTTTAAAAAGATGCCTCTTTGCTCAGTTAGCAGGGGTTTCTCCCACCCAGCCCACTCGTCTCTCTCTCTCTCCCTTTCTCTCTCTCTCTCTCTCACACACACACACACACACACACACACCAGTCTTTTGCAAGCTCTTTCAACCTTGTTTTCCAGACCTTTGCTAATATTTGTTGTCTTCTGAACCTGATCCAATTTGTCTACATCCATATGCATGATAATTCTGCATTGTATATTCATTTCTCCCCCAAATTTCCACCCAAATCTTATGAAGACATTCAAAGTCTGCATCCAAGCATATATTAACTTTGGGTACAGATTGCATTTGGCTTTGTAGAACTCGGCAGATGCAAGTTGGAGCTCTGAGGTTTAAATTTGCGGTCTTTTAAAAAGTGTTATTTGGGGAGTTAATTTCAGAGATTCAGCTGTTTGGAGCAAGTTACAATGAAAATTGCGTCCTTGCCAAATTAAGGATACCCATGGGCATTCTTAAATATTTATTTGCATACTGAAAAATGAAGATGGCTCTTGTAACATTTTGACTGCAATTTAGTCAAGTGTAAACTATTTCAATCCTAAACATATTTGCATTCATATTTGCACTGAATATATTCGCACTCATAAGAAGTCATGGGTGCAGGAGAATAGAGCAAGGTAATGGTGCAGCGTGGAAATGACTTGACTAGCAAGCCAGAGGTACTTAAGTTCAAATCCCCCTGGTATGTATCCCAGACTATGGGAAACACCTATATCAGGCAGCAGTGATATAGGAAGATGCTGAAAGTCATAATCTCATACTGTGCGGGAGATGGCAATGGTAAACCCCTCCTGTATTCTATCAAAGACAACCACTGGGCTCTGTGGTTGCCAGGAGTCAACATCAACTTGATGGCACACTTTACCTTTAAGTACCTAAAAAGGTCCCCTCCAGATGTGGCCATTTGTAGCAACTGATGGAACCAAAATTACTATAAGCACCCGGAAGTTTCTGTCCATATGAGCAGGGGAGTAGCAAGGTTGGAGCAGACCCAGAGACAAGATTTTAAAATGGGCCCCCCCACTCACTGAAGCTCAATTCATGAAGTAAAGAAATCTTAAATGAGGCTGAATAGTGGTAACAAAAAGCATAGTAAAATGTATATAGAACCTATGTGCCACAACAGAACATCATCCTAAAGTTTTTTTTAAAATGTGGATGATGCAAGTCATTTACTGGTGCTAGAGAAAGGCACGCTGTTCTGGTAGCTCCAGGTCTGAACACTCACATCAATTTCAGAGGATGAATACAACTGAATGAAGCCCAGGCGGGTACGTGGCTGGGGGAGTCAGTCATGTGGCTTGCCTTGGGGGTAGGGGGCAAGGCAGTGGGCCCCCAGACAACTGTCTCCCCTTGCCCTATTGTAGTTACGCCCCTGCATATGAGCATGCTATATGAACGGCCTCTGTACCCTTTTAGACTTTCTACAAGAAAACTTCATGGCTCTGTGGTCGCCAGGAGTTGACACCGACTTGATGGCACTTTAGTTTAGTCACGTCAATGACTTGATCAAGGTTTCTATTCATATGCATACTTCAGTTACAGTATTCTGTTCTTGCATGATCCAGAGTATAGTTACATGTAAGCTTTTAAAGTATAGGTTTCTCTCACCAGTGAATACTCAGACATGCCAATGTAAACATTAAGACAAGTAAATATTGCATAATATATCTCTCTAGAGAAATAGCTGTGTGTGAAAATTTACTCTCCATCACACATTTCTACATGTGAATATTTTTGGACAACTTAGTTCCATATAAACTGATACAGAAAAAAATGCTTATCAGGCTAAAATCCTAAGCACACTTACTAGGGAGTAAGCCCCATTTACACAGTGGCTCACATTCTGAACAGGAGCTGCATCCATGGAAGAGGCTGTATTGAAGCTCAAGCCATAGCATTCCTGAGCAGTCAGATATGCATGGAGTAGGAGCAAGTTTCACTTCTCTCTTCTTCCTCCAAAGGTACTTTTTGATTTCAGAAATTTGTGCCTGAGGACTGCATGACCTTCGGGACATATTTCTGAAGTCAAAGGGTTTTTTTGGAGGGATGGATGGATCAGTGAAAATCAATCCCACTACCCCTCCATAAATGTTTGGCTGCTCAGAAATTCTTTAGACTGAGCTCCAATGTAGCTTCCATGGACACAGCTTCTGTTCCTCACTTCTCACACTGAACAGAATGTGAGCCAGTGGGCCTTTAGTTCTGAGTAAACATGGATAGGATTGCATTGTAAGTTGGTCATGCTTCTCCCATTATAGGTTGCTTCAAATAATGTCATTTTGTTTTTTTAAGACAAACATTGGTTTTGATGATTCCTTTCCATTCTGTAATAAAGATTTGATTGCTCTGTGTCAAGAATTGCATTTGATCTTATTGCTGCTCAGAGTCCTTGATCCAAATTACACACTACACTGTAAATGTATGTAACGGTTCCAACAACCCCTTTTTTTGGTTGTAAAAACTGCTTTGGAAAGTTGAAATTGGCAGAGCAGAAGTAGTCACGAGGAGGATGGTAGGAAAACCTTTTTTATTCCTGCTGCCTTCCTGTTCCTCCCAGCAACTTCCCTCTCCACCAGAATTTTAAATGTATGACACTGCAGCAGGGGGAAGCCACTTTAGGGATTATTTGGAGTGGGAATAGTGCAGGGAAAATGAAAAGTGCCCCTTGCCCTTGCTTCTTTCTTCTCCTCTCAGTGGTGCCCTCTTGAAGCAGCTTTTCACATTACTTGGATTACAGCTACATACATGTACATGTCAGCCTGCAGTATTTGTATGTAACATGCATCTTGAGCTTTAGGTCCAAACTATACCTTATGTCAATGGTTTTTTGTGGTCCTGCCTTTAAAAAATAATGATAGTGATTAGGAGCAGGACTGTAGCACATGGGTATGTATTTAACATGTAGTAAGTGTAATGTGGTTTAAAATGTTAGTATAAATGTGGTTTAAAACATCGTATTTAACATTTTCATATCATGTTATGTGGTGCCAACAAAAATAACTGCTGGGAGGGATGCTTTTATTCATACCAGAATTCAGAGCATACTATGCACTAGTATGACATGTAATGTAATGCATCACCATTACATTTATTTATTTATGCTATGTAATGCCCATGTGTCACCCTGATTTTCAGTGATTTCATAAAGTAGTATAAAGCCATCTCTCGTGCCCACTAAATTATTTTCAGATAATGAGAGCCACTGAGAAACCAGCTGAATTATAAGTGTTATTTTCTTAAAGTGAAATAGGTCAGGGAAATCTCAGGCAACTCAACTCTCTCTATCTTCTGCACAGTTGCATAACAATAGTGATCTGACAATTTATCCAATTTATTCATTTTCTTTATAATGTAAAAGCTCACCCCCTGAAATCCCTTGATTTTCAGGAAAAAAGTGGGTGATTTCTACGATGAGTTCAAATCCTTTCCTGCTCTGGAAAATTTGCCTCCTTAATCATCTGAGATCAAATAAGCAAATAGGATACAGATAATCTATAGCATAAATAATTTGTGTACTATACCAAAAAATCTATATATAAAAGGTATAGTACACATTCTGTTGAAAACATTGAGAAACCTCACACTTATTTAATGGAGCTGCATTACACTCTAATGTTTAACCTCATAAAAAACCCTCCTTGACATTAAAGGGCTACAGGTAGTGAGTGCATGTGCATGAACAAAGGCCAACTTGGCCTCAGGGAAAGGTCTGCATCCAGCTATGCTCAATCCCCTTAACTCAAGGAAACCTTCCACTGCTGCTCACTGCCTTATGTTGAAGGAGGGGCTGAGGGCTGGGAGCTGAACCAAATCAAAATCCCAAAACTGATTCAAAGATTATTTTTCAGTGAAGCGGAACTGAACGTAAACCTAACATACTTTAATTGCAAACGATCAGGCACTCTAGGAGATTCTTTTGAGAGATGGTGAAGATGACTATGCTCTAGCTGTAAATCAAGAAATTATATTTTCCAATGAGACATCTGAAAAGGATGAGGATAATAGAGATATTGGTAGATAGTGTGGTGGGGCTTCTAGTGCTTAAGTTGAGGCTTGCCTACCCAAAGGCTGTTGTCCGACAACAGGGCCGCTGTCTGGAGGATTCTTAAACTGAAGCTGGAAGCTTCTTGTGATTCCCGAGCACTTCAGTTCTTCTTGCCATTCAGTCATTCATTTCTAAACAGAGTAATTCCACCACCACCCCTCTTTTTTTTGCTAAGAGTGGAGCTTTTTGAAAGAAAAGGTAGAACCCCGAAGAGCTGGGTGTAGAGTAGATGATATTTTTTTTAAGGAAATAAGGCTAATTAGGAAAGGAAGGGGTTTGTGTGTCTGTGTCTGGGGTGGGGTGTCTTCTGGGCTGAGCTAGTGCATTGCAGTTAATAAAGTAGTCATTTTTTGACTTTGCCTGAGGCCTCCCTAGGTGGCTGGACCAAAAGCTTTTTTCCTCTGGTCACTAGCTAAGGAGACTTTCCTCCCAGAATAGAATCATTGCCTATTACTTGTTTGATTTAGACTTGCAGTGTCATAACGTAAAAGTTATTTACTTAATGTAATTAAAGGCCTAGAATAACAGTTTCTTAACCCGAGCTCCCTTGAGCAGAACCATCGCAATGGTAAACTACTGTAGACTGTAAGCAGGGCTGCTCCAGGTTTGAGAAGACTTTGGCTAAAGTGCCATCCTGGGCTCCATCTTATGTCATGGTCCCCCATGTAGTTAGGCCCTAACTGTGCTAATCAGGTGAGAAGTGGTGGTGGTGGTGGTGGTTGCGGCTGTTGGGCAGCTGTGGCAGTGCAGCAATGACAGCAGCATTCCTGTCTGTACCAGCTTGGCTAGAGGTGCATAAAATTATGCATGGAGTATAGAGAGAAGACAGAGATAATTTTTTTCTCCCTCTCTCACAACACTAGAACCAGGGGTCATAACATGAAACTGAAGGCCAGGAAGTTCAGGACCAACAAAAGAAAGTACTTTTTCACATAGTGCATAATTAATCCATGGAATTCTCTGCCACATGTGTGGTGATGGCCACTAGCTTGGATAGCTTTAAAAGGGACTTGGAGAAATTCATGGTCTATCAATGGCTACTAGTCTGGTGACTAATGTCCTGAGAGTACAGAGGAAGGCAGCCATTATAGGCTAAGACTACTTTATTGTGTTACAGAAAGAGACAAGTTCAACAAGAAGTACAGAGAGGAAGTAGGAAGGGACTCTGCCTCCAATTAGGATCACTGCTAGCAAATGTTAGTGCCACCTACTGGCTGGACATTACAACAACATTTCCACACACAACTATAGACCACCTCCAGCCTCAGAGGCAAGATGCCTCTAAATACCATTTACAGGTGAGCAACTGTGAGAGAGGGGGCATGCCCTCACTAGCCTGTGGGCTTAGAAGCATTTTAAATTTATTTTTTAAAAATGTTTGAACTCATTGTAACTTATTTGAAACAATGTTTTTAAATTTTGTTTTTGTATTGTATTTTGTATCCCCCCCCCTTTTTTGGTCTGTTATGATTCAATGTGTGTTTTTAGCTCATGTTTTAATGTTGTGTTGTAAGCTGCCCAGAGAACAATTTGTTATGAGGTGGCTAACAAATAAAGTAGTGTTGTTGTTGTTGTTGTTGTTTGTTGTTATCTGGTGGGCAACTGTGTGAAACAAGATGTTGAGTTAGTTAGGCCTTTGACCTGATCCAGCAGGACTGTTCTCTTATGTAGTTGCCAGGCACTGGTGGCAATTATTGGTTTTATTACTCCTCTCAGTGCCAGTGCTGCTGAAGGTGCCATTTTAATTTTCTCACAATGTCTTGGTCCCTAACATAGCATTGCTGGGAAAGATCCAGGGGACTTAGTGGCAGTGCACACATCAACAGTGATGGGCCCTTCCAGTGTGCTAGGGTCCCCATGTTTGTCCAAGGGTGCCATGTGCAATTCGGAATCTGAGTGTGGGGAAAGGGAGCATGAAAACAGCAACAGTAATTTCAGTTATTTTCCTAGAGATTTAAATCAATTCTATAGGCTTGACATTATTCTGTATGAAATGTATCTAAACTGATTCAAAACAAATCTTAAAACCAGTTACTAAATCATTTTTTCTAATTAGTGTCTGACCTGAAACAGAACCAGAGAGTTAACAACTACTAATGGACCTGAACTAGAGCTCAGCCCAAAATGTTAATGGTTTGCCTCCCTGCTGAGGAGACTTGAGGGGAGGGAAACAGTTCCCAGTTGTCTCCCCTAACTTGAGTGCCACCCGCCTGGATACCACCCAAATTCCCTTTCCCACCTTACACATTAAGGTCATTCACACAACCTTTTGTTAGGCCAGAAAGGGTGGGGTGAGAAGGCAATATCGTACCTCCCTTCCCCCGGATGATCCAGCAGCAATCTGAGCCGCGTGGCTCATGCACCCACATGATGAGTGCTTCAGTAAATACGTCCCAGATATCCCACAATTCACTGTGCACAGTGCATTGGGCAATCCCCCATGAGTTAGGCGCATTAGGCACCCAGCTCTGGGTCTACTTGGGCTGACTGCAGCCTGAGCACACACATGACCCCAGACCTGGATAAAAGGATGTACTCGCGCCCTTTTATCCAGGTGTTTTAATTGTGTTTTAATAGTTTTAACTGTTAAATTTTAATTGTTGTTTTTATTCTCTTGTAAACCGCCCAGAGAACCTTGTGTTTTGGGCAGTATAATGAATGAATGAATGGCTGGGTAAAAATCCTGGGCTACCCAGGGACACACTTTACATGAGCAGCCGTACCCAGGTAGGGCTTCCCAAGCCTGGGCAGGGCTGCTTGTGTGAACAGCCTAACTATGTTGCTGCTATGAGATTAAAAGTAAAACAGAGGAGGTGGAGGAGAAGAAGGGAGAGTGTGTGTGTGTGTGTAAGAGCGTTGAGCTGGTGAAGATGGAGGGTGGAAGGAGAGAGAGTTAGTTCTGTACCTCCTTGTAATGGGAAGTATGGGATTTCGATACTCCTGTTGTAGTGCCTGTCTCTTATAGTGACAGCTGTAGACGAGAAAATATCAGATGTAAAAAAAAATTTAAATGAAGCTTAGCTTGATTTGCTTGAGGCTGATTCTTCTCCACTGCAGTGCAGTGGAGAATTGAAACCCTTTTCAATTATCCATGGAGGTGTTTGATTGCACTGACAAGAAGTGGTGGAAGCCTTTATGCTTAGCAAGCAAGCTGACAGCCTTGACTGTTGTCAGTTAGCTCTCAGGGGTATGGACCTCTTTTATTCAGACTCAAATCATCGTAAGTTAGCATAGTGACAAGCCTTTTTTTCTCACAACACAGTGTGTGTGTGTGTGTGTGTGTGTGTGTGTGTGTGTGTGTGTGTGTGTGTGTTGGAGGTAGCAGGGTCATCTTGGCAGATAATACTAGACTGGGGTGCTAACTTTAAGTAGATGGTGCAAACAGGCTCTGTGCAGATAGAAACTGTACATGCAGTTAGAATCCTGTAAAAGCTGGCTCCCCAGTGCATAAGCAAGCATATGTTCATAGGGTCTCTTTGCAAAGTCAGCTGACTGCAATAGAAGGGTCAGAGTGACAGCATAGTCATAAGGAAGTTTTTTCAGAAACAAGTCCTGCTGAGTTAAATAGGACTTACTCCCTATTTAGGACTGCAGCCTGAATAACCTATAGTCTCCTCTATCAGATGTGGATTACAGGTTGAGTATCCCTTATCTGGACTGCTTGGGACCAAAAGTGTTCCGGATTTCAGATTTTCCGGATTTGGGAATATTTGCATAATGAGCTATCTTGGGCATGGGATCCAGAGTGCCAAAACAGATGCCAACAGAGCAGGCGCCAAACTGAGCAGGGAGTGGAGGAGAGGGGGCTTTCCCTTTTCCCTCTAGCGCCAAAGTGAGAACATAAAAACATTTAAAAGCTTCATAATAAAAACAGAGCCGCAACTAGAGAGAATTACAGACAAAACTAACAGCCTTCTGAAATAAGTAAGTTTTTGGCTGCATGTTTAAAAGCAGCAAAATTGGGAATCTGTGAGTGAGTGAGCTGAGGCATTTTGTTTTTGTTACGGCGTGGTGTCCGGATTTTAGAGCATTCTGGATTTCGAGTGTCCGGATAAGGGTACTCAACCTGTACTATGTATTTTTCAAGAGGAATAGTAGTATATGACAAGTTCTTTACAAAAAATACCTCAGAATTGCTTGAGTACTTGCACTCAACATGAATCCAGAAGAATCAGCTTGTAGGTGTATGTACCCTGACTTCTGGAGTAAATGCACACCTTATGAAGCCAAAAGAAGAACAGATGAAAGAATAAAAACAGAGTCAGTGTCACCAGCAAGAACACTGTTCCTTGCTATAATTACCAGCAGCTCTGATGCAGATGTATAGAGCTCTGTGTTGCTATCAAAGTAAATAGAGAAATTGCTTCTTACACAGAGATCTGTGTATTTTTTTACTGCTGTGTGGAATTTTTAATCAGAGTGTTAATCTGTTACATCCAGTGTATTGGAAGCAAAATAACCGTTCTGAGTTTTTGTAATCCTCTGCACTTTAACACCTTTGGCCTATGAGCCCAAACAGTCATAGTTTAAGAGATTATTGATAACAATTCATAAGATTGTGTCTTTTCAAATTTGAAAGTAACATCACACAGACACATGTTAACCTGTTTTTCCTCCTTGAGGGTGTACCAATGCCCAAGAGTCACTCCATGTTATAATTTTAATGGATATCTATTAGATATCATGTATACTCCTTATCTTTTAAGTTGTGAATGTCTGGTTGGTCCTAGCTCCCTCCCCCTGTATATATTTGCATGATAAATGCAATAGAATAGATATGCATATCTATCTCACGTTTTGCAGACTACAAGCAAGTTCACATTCAGCCTATAACTTGTACTTGCTAAAGCTGTTAACGAGTTTAACAGTGTCATTGGGGACATGTTCCAAGATCTGGTTTGTTGGACTGTAGTTTAGTCTGATATATATATGTTATGTTAACATTGCAGTATTTTACTTTTTATTGGCTTTAAAAATGTTGTTAGGTAGCTAAGTCTATCAAATATGTCAGGCTGTAAGTTCAAATAAATAACATGTTGAAAATGTCATCTGGATGAAACTACCATGATTAAAACTGAATGTGGAGTAATACAGCAGCAATAAGGTAAACGTAAATAAGAAATTATTCTAAAGGAAGTAACACCTTCCTTTGCACCTTCTCACACCACAAAGGGTGGTGTCTCTTCTAACCATCTTCATTCACTGTATAAATGGTCTTTTGTCTCAGTGGCTGCTCAGATGACCATGGTGGAATGAAGACTTACTTACTTTATTTATTTATTTAATACATTTCTATACCGCCCAAAACGCCAGTTCTCTGGGCGGTTTACAAAACAATAAAAACAGGCAATAAAATATTAAAACATTTCAATGATTAAAATTAAAAAGTTAAAACTATTAAAACACAATTAAAACACAATTATTGCCACAACCTCGGGGTTGAAGCCTGGCTGAAGTGATAGGAATACTGGCTGATAGCCAGAGCAGCCAAACTGAGACATATTGGAGCTGTGTCCAGCACAGAGAGGCTGCTCTGAGTTCCGGAACAGTGCTGTGGAGCAGCGGTGTGTGCATGTGTGGGGAGGGTGGAGCAGTCTTAACTGCTTTCTCCTGTCCCCGTAGATGCTCTTTGCCTTCAAAAATATGTACCTGAGGGTCACACAGAGAGAAGAAAATGTGTGGGAAGAAGGAGCTGGTGTACTATAGTCATCTGTTGCTGTTAAGGTGGTTCCTTTCTGCTCTGACTGGTTTCCCTGTAGTTTGTTAGGTTGTTTTCTTCCCTTGACTGGAGCTTGGTGACTGTGCACAAACCGAATTCCTACCTTCAGTTCAAGATGTGATGCAGGCTGAAATCTTTGACACCAGGTTTTCTATGCACTGAACTCACTGCATGGCCAGGACCATTTTTGAGTGAATACATTGAATACAGGGGTTGGGGAGCAGTGCAGCATTTTGGAGTTACCTCCCTTTATTTGTACAATACTGATTACTTTTTATCCAAGATCTCTCTTGGATAAAAACTATAGTTTTTTTTGTAAAATGTAGGAATATATGCTTAATCCTTTGCTTAAGTATTCTGTTTGATTTTTAGCAGTATATTCTTAATAGCCCAGCCAGCAGATCCTACTGCATTGCTGAATGCATGGTATGCATAGCTTACTGTTTGCCCATAACCTTATTAATTTTAGACTAGCAGCTTAATGCAGTTCTGAAGCAAAGTTTTGTAGAAGATAATAAAAGGAGCTGCAATGTTTAAAATTAACAATGAGTGGTTCTTAAAATAGCTGAACAGATATAACATTCATGAGTTACATTTACATTCATAGAGTTACATATCACAAGCTTGGAGTATCATTTGTGAGACTAGTGAACTGTACTATGTTGTTCCATAACTTTGGCACATTGGCATAAATAAATTAATTGCTTATGTGGCTGGAATAAGAAAACAAATATAGAAACCTGTTGTTGCTGCCAAATGTTCAGCGGGTGAGTACATAAGCTAAATTGGAACCCCTCTCGATAGTCACAGATTCTCTTAGTGTTACTGGGGATGTAACCAGGACAGTCTTAGGGAGTACAAAGATTATTACTTGATCTGACTGAAGAAACCACTATGGACTTCCACGCCTTTGACAATTCCTGTGAAGAGTTGGAAACACACAGAATATCAAGTCAGAAATTTCATGCAAAAAGGATCGAAGCTAAAGTACAGACTGAGAAGGAAAGCCGATGGGCTGCTTGGTAGAATTCTTGAAACCAGTCCCTTTTTAGTTGTGATGGCACTGCTTTGTGGATTAAGCCAAGATTTCCAGATGGAACTAAGTAAGTGTAAACACTTAATGCCATAGTACGTAATACAAATCAAAATATAATTGTGCTGGTACAGTTTGTTGCAAGGTTCAGACTTGTATGTCTCACAAGTTGTTAGTATTGCAGAAGTTCAGGTGATAATCCGATCAGCCCAATTCAGCATATTGGGGGGAGGACCATGGGTGTACACATCTACATCCCCACCCGTTGAGCCAAGGGCATAGCTTGTCTGAACTGCCCCACTGTGTATGGTTCAAACACTACTTTGAAGTGTTTATAGAGGGGTGGTGATGCACAATTAGGTGATCACGCAACAGATGGCAGGTGCCATGTGTGCTCCCCTACCTTCATTGGACCAATTGAATTGGTCCAATGCGGAATATTGTCCATGCCATCCGAAAGTTAAGCTTTCTTGTGGTGCTGAAAAATGACATTTCCCACAACATACTGTACATTGGATTGACTAGGAATAATAATAAGAAATTATAGAAAATGTAGGATGAAATTAGGAAAACTCTTCTGACATAACATATTTTAATCTATGCTATACACCTGAAGAAAATTTATGTTAGAGTGTCCAAATTAGTCTGGTTAGCAGAAACAACGAATTCCTCCTGCAGCACTTTGAAGACTAAATTATGTATGTGGCCTGAGCTTTTATAAGCTGGGATCCAAATAACTGCTTGACCCATTCCACATGCCTAAGGAAGATCTAGGGTTGTGATTTTCAAAGAGCAGTCCATGCCATACCATTTCCAAAATGGAGACTTTTGAAAACAATATGTCATGTTGCAAAAAGATCTTCTGTTTGAAGGGTTTTAAAAAAAATCTCACTGGGAATACCCAAGTCTTGGATCCCAGTCAATTGCTCTAGCCTAGTGTGTAACCTGCAGCTGTACAGCCCATTGATTTCACATTAAAACTGGATAGAACTTGCATATGAGGGAAAATTCTGTATTAGCTGTCAAAAATTAAAAAAAATCTGAGATTTTATTTCAGGGGAAAAAATTAATTGCATCTTTCTAGATAAAATGGTTTCAACACACAGTTTTTAAGGTTCCTAAAATGCAGTACAAGATTTGTTTTCCCTCTTCTAATCTAGTCATGTTCCCTCACATAGTTTTATTGATGTATTTTGGTTCTTCCAATAGAAGTGGACTGGTTTTCTAAATATTCTTAACAGCTGCACTTCAAGTAATGCTTGTAAGAACTCTAAAAAAAGGAACACATCAAGCTCAGGCTCCATCTTTACATAAACAGGCTGACTGTTTCAAAAGCAGCATGTCAGAATCTGACTCAATCCAGTCAAGGCTATGCACATTTAAGTCCAAAATAATGGACACTAAATTTTTTCTAGATTTTGCCCTATGTTTTTGTGTTAAAAAAAGTTGGTTTTTTGGACACAACTGATTATCAAAAACAAAAACAAAGTATCACCTAGATTCAAAACAATACACAGGGTACAATGAGAATCCAAAAAAGTCCAACGAACAGTATACTATTAACCTTACAGAAATTTAATAATAGCAGAATTTGCAAATAGGATTGACAGTCCTCATGTGAAAAAATCCAGTATTGGTCCAAAAACTTGTGTGTATCACTTATTAGAGACTGTCATTAGATTCTTAAATTGAAGCCAGATGTGTTTCAACCCTCTGATTGTCTTCCTCAGTGGCTTGAAGATTATAAAAAAGTCTCCCAATGTTGGGTTCAGTTACTCCTACTGTACATATCTATAATAAAATATCAAAATACGATACAAATTTTGATAAAATGACCAATTGAAAACAATATAATAAATTTATAACAAATCTACTTAAACATATAAAATATATTCAAATCTCTGATGTTAAAACCTTAACAAAATCCTGTTGTCATTTAGTACCAGTGTTCAAGGCATCTGGGTATAGGTATATCTTATCTCTCCTTTGGTCAGAAGAAGTCTGACCATGAGAGCTTAAATAGTTAGATACCGTATGTGAATCTGTGTGTTGTTGCATTATTTGTTTTAGCCTTTTCTATTTACCATTATTCAGGATGGTGATACTGGATTGGCACTTTGTCCCAAATTTTCTTTTTCCAGTATTCCTTTTGATGTGAAAATTTCAAGCAGTCTCTCCAACACATGCTGAAAGTCAAATATTACATGTGATGCACACAACTGTGCACACAACTGTGCACACAACTGCCGTGCCACCCCTAGGGGGGCTGTTGTAATTCAAGCTTTTCAAGGAGGCACCACACAGCCAGATCCTCATGGGTAAAGATCCACAGGTAAAAGTCGGTGATTTTCAAAGCTGTGGTTGGTATACCCTGGAGGTCCTTGTAGTTCACTGTAGGCCAGCCTCTACATAAAATGTAAGCAAAAGGAAAAATTGTAATTGCATCAAGACTCCCTCCCCCTCTAAAAATGGGGTACCTGCATTTATTTGATGCCTCAGAAGAGATGCAGTTCCCATCAGAGTTTGAGAACTACTGCTATGAATTAGTCCAGCCACATTCTATGAGAGCAACATGAGAAGCTTTAATGATTTATAATGGGACAGTAACTCTAACAGTGTATACAGGCTCATGTCCTAGTCCCCCTGCCCCCAACTTTGAAAGTACTGTCCTGTGCAATTGTTTCATGGTGTGGATTGTCTAGAACTATCAGTTTTGTTTCACATTCTACTCAGCTCCAAGAGGGTTCATAATTTCATTGCTATAGATACCAGGCTATGTCCTGGCAATTCAATCATAGCTGATATGATTAATCAAAATAAAGCTGATTAATCAGGTACTTAAAAATAAAGGTATTTTTCCCCTTCACTTACTGAAGGTAAAAGAAACCCTAAAATATCTCATTTGCATTACAATTTGCAATTTGCATTACATTTTGTATCCAGGCTGGTCTCCATTTGAAAAGAGAACAAGCCTTCCTTGATCTTGGTAATCTGCTAATTCAATTTTCAATTAACTTTTTATTTCCAAGTCTCGGTGGATTTCTGTTATAGACGAGGAACAATAGGCATTATCAGTTGTAGCTAATTGAACACCCAGAAGATCTTGCTGTCAATAATGAAAAACTATGTAGTCCACTTGCTACACCTATGAATTTGGCAATCTTCACATTCTGTATACCTTTCCAATGTTTATATATTTACTCATAATAAGTATTTTACAAAACAATGACTACTAGGTTTAAAAGCTTGTCATATCATCACAGGTTTAAAGGGATAAGTAAATGCACATCTCATTCCAGCTTTGGCTGTCAATTTAATTCTAACAGATGAAACAAAGGATTCTGATATATTGCAGATCCAAATGTACTAGAGACGAGTGTTGATTTCCGCTAAGTTTCTTAAGAAGGTGGAAAAGAGAATTGTGCAATATATGTGGTATTCTTCTTGTTGTAAGTAGAAAAATTGTGCTCCTCTACTCCCTTAATATCTGTGGTTGCTTTTTGTTACCACTATAAATGATATTATTAATTGTAATAAATTAAAATTTTAACTTTATCCTGCCTTTCCTTCAAAGAGTTCAAGGTGGCGTAAAGTGGTCCCTCTAATTTTTTTTTCATCTCTGTGTGGAATGAGTTTTGTTCTGGGCAGCAGTATCAAGGCACTGTGTGTGCAGATGCATTCAGAGTGCAGCCTTCCTAATTAAACCTGAGCGGGATCTAAAATTAACTGAGCAGACATCAGAGAACTTGTGAGTGCGCACACATGTGCATGCCTTAGAGGGAACAGTGGTGGTGTACATGGCCCCTTTTTGTCCTTATAACAACCTTGTTGGGAAAGCTAAGCTGAGAAGGAGTGACTAGCTTAAATGAGTCTCATAGCTGAGTAAGGATCTGAACCCAGGTCTCCCCACTCCTAGTCCAATGTTAACCACTGTACCAGACTGGATCTCAGAGAATATATATACAGCCTCAAAATAATTATTGAGGGTCCTTGTTTCATTCCTAAATCTTAGTATATAATGTTCATGGTGATAGTTCTATAAAAGTTGTATTTATCACCTTGTGGTAAAATCATCCCTTGAACATCTGAGCTTTCACCAACATATAAAAACTAAATATTGATAGAATGTGAAATAACCTTAGCTTGGTAGTTGTAACATTATTGTTATTATTATTTAATAGCCTTAGTTCTTTATTGAATAATCTATTCAAGTGAGTTATATTCAGTTTCAGCAGTTCTTCCTGCTACCTTCCCACAATGGAGGGAAGTAAGAAGTGGGGTCCCCCAGGGATCTGTACTCGGACCGGTGCTTTTTAATTGATTCATAAATGATCTAGAAGTTGGGGTAAGCAGCAAGGTGGCCAAATTTGCAGACAATACCAGGGGCGTAGCTATAATTGAACGAAAGGGTTCAAAGAACACGGACCCCAGCTCCAGAGGGCCCTCCAGCTACATCCCTCCCTATTTTCTTCATTATCTCCCTCAGTCTGGGGGGCCACCAGAAAGAGGGATGAACACGGGCCCCCTCTCTCCTAACTACGCCCCTGGATGATACCAAACTCTTTTGGTTAGTGAAATCCAAAAGAGATTGTGAGGAGCTCCAAAAGGATCTCTCCAAACTGGGTGAGTGGGCAACAAAATGGCAAATGTTGTTCAGTCTTGGCCAGTGGAAAGTGATGCATATTGGGACAAAAAAAACAACCAAGTATATGCTGATGGGATCTGAGCTGTTGGTGACTGACCAGGAGAGGGATCTTGGGGTCATGGTGGACAGCTCGTTGGAAGTGTTGACTCAATGTGCGGTAGCTGTGAAAAAAGGCCAATTCCATGCTAGGGATCATTAGGAAAGAGATTGAAAAAAAATGCTAATGTTATAATGCCCTTATACAAAACTATGGTGCAGCCACACCTGGAGTACTGCATACAATTCTGGTCACTACATATTTAAAAAGGACATTGTAGAACTGGAAAAGGTGCAGAAGAGGGCAACCAAGGTAATCAGATGAGGTTGGAGGTGGCTATAGGCCACCACCAGCCTCAAAGGCAGGATGCCTCTGAGTACCAGTTGCTGGGGAGTCACAGCAGGAGAGGGAGCATGCCCTCAACAGGCAGGAGCCTGTAGGCTTCCAGTGGCATCTGGTGGGCCACTATGTGAAACAGGGTGCTGGACTAGTTGGGCCTTGGGCCTGATCAAGCAAGGCTGTTCTTATGTTCAAGGAACATTCAAGGATAGTGATTTCAGTTCAGCAATTTTGGACCTTGCAGCCCAGCATTCCGACTTGGGGCTCAGCAACCTAGTGATTCTGTTTCGAAGGATAGGTTTGGAACACAGAGAGTTCTTGGCAAGGTAGACTCTGGGGAAGTAGCAGGAAGTCTGGCCTTCAGCCTCCCATGACAACAACAACATACATCCCTCCCAGGAACATTCACACACATGTCTGAGGGACAGGACTTTTAAAAGGTTCTGTCGTCTGAAAGTCTTAATGGTGGAAAAACTTTAGATTTCAAAGTGGTCAAAGGGTCCAGGGGGAGGATGTGGGTGCAATGGTGGCTGTTCAGAGGAAGCACAAAACAAAACGACTCTGTTATGCCAAATCTGCATAACTGGCTTGAGATCTGATCTTGGTTACATTTCGTGGTGCTCTGATGGTTTAATGGTTCTCCAGCTTCAAATACTCTTTAATGCTAAGGATTCTTTTGCTGTGTCAGGAACTTTGGCTTCATTAAGAATGCACAGGATTCAGTGGGAGGCGGGGTGTGTCAGCTTTTACTAGGCAACCTCTGCACCTGTTCAGCCTCTGCACAGCACTACTGTTTGATCCAAGGAGAGGCCAACTTTCTACGGGCATCAATGCTCCATTTCCCTTGCTTTCTTTAGAAAGCCTGAGTCTCACAAGGTGCAGGAGAACAGGCTTTCCTTATTTATTTATTTATTTATTTATTCATTCATTCATATGCAAATAGGATTACATATGTTGCATCTCCCACATATTACAACTATATTGTCCTCAAATTCAGGCTTCAGTAGAATAATTTATGAAATAATTTAATTTTTAGTGAGCAGAAGTGCTTTGAAAAAAATGACCCACACAGCTGGATCCTGTTCTCTGCCTCATAGAGGCTCCCAGTACGGCCACTTCATTTGCTTGCATTAATTCCTGGTTGCTGAATCTAGCTAGTGATAGAGTCCAGCTGCCAAAATCCAACTTATTAGCATCCAACAGCTTGTGGCATCACAGTAGTGCCAATCTAATGCCACTACCAAGGTAGTGTCATTCATTTTTTTTAACTGTATCAAAAAATGTAGAATTCATACTCAACTTTAAATAACCTTGTTTTGCTGTTCTTTGTTTTTTTGCTGTTTTGCAAGCTTCCTTTTTCAAAGGTAGCAAATCAATCAACTATCAAAGCTGATGCTGACTCTAAATCATAGTGGTGTTGAGAGTTCGGAGTTAATAGTGACTCTTAGAAGGAAATAGCAAGTGCAACAAAAGGACCAGAGAAGTAGCATGTTTGTAAATGTGCTATTTAGAGTAACTGTTTGAAATGCATTATCAGCCTCTAGCAATGTAAAATTGGGCTCTTTGAACCATTGAATAGAAGGTGATTGATCACTTCATTGATGATTTGCCCACAGACTCCCTGACAAGCCTGAGTGAAAAAGCACAATTTATGTGCATAACAGATTGTTGACATTTTGCAGGTTTATGAAGCAGATAATTCAGGCTATGTATATTACGCATCTGGAAGAAAATACCCTGCCTGTGTATTCCTCTCTTACTTTCTCCAGTGTTGCAGAGGTATTGTGGCATAATATTAGCTCTAATGCTTTAAAATTCGACTTCTAAAAGTGGAGTTCTCAACCATTTTTTAGCTCTTGTCTGAAAATCTTGACTTCACTGCAGCTTCAAACTAATCTTCAGATGTAGGCAATTTTCCCAGCAGATGCAGTAGACAGTATTATCATAAATTATTTTTACTTGGGTATTTCATCAACTTCATCAACATTTAATATTTAGTATTTTATCCTGCTTTTAATCTCCATAGCGCTTTGCACATATTTAGGCAAGAAGTTTTCCTCTTTAAATGTGTGCTTTTCTTTATTTGATCAAGACACCATGCAGAGGCTTTTATGAAAAATGTGATGATATTACCATGGCTTTGCATATTTTCATGAATATTAGTACTGGCATCGAGCAGACACTTGAATACAAGTTCTGAAATTACTGGCTGTAAAACTGAGGGTGACAATGGATAAGTACAGAGGAAATAAATATATATGGCATTGTCCTGAAAAATATTATTCAGGCCACGAAAGTGCCACTTAATAAGAGATTACTGGCCTCAGTCTCACTTAACAAAAATTTATCTCAGAAATCCCTAGTCCAGAAATCCTTGACTAGTTCAAGGATTTTATGCAGCAGTAGGCTCCTGTGTGTGTTGTGGATTGTAGGCTCAGTGCAGGGCATAGCAAGGCTGAAGTGGACCCTGGGACAAGAAATTAAGAAGGGACCCCTGCCATCTTCTCCCCCCACCCCCACATCTCTTTACTGCAGTCGCCAACTGGGGCAGCCTTGCAAAATAGTTACACATCTTGTCACCTATAGTGAATATGGATTGCCCCTGGTGGAAGATCAATTCCCATTCTCCCTTCTAGCCATAACAAACTCTTCCGTTTTAGTATCAGGCTGTTTTTCTTTATTCCAGGATGAAGGGAAGACACAGCCCTGAACTATGCCTCCAGAACAAAAGCTTGAGTTAAACAAGGGCAGTGCTCAATAGGTCGTATCCTGATTGGGGTTCACTCCATCTTTCAGTTTTAAAATATCTGCTCCAGTGCTAGAAGGAAGACGCAGCCCTGAGAATAGCTATTGGCCATTCTTCCTTCCTCTCTTTTTGGCAGCAGAACAGAAGGGGAGAACACTGAAAATAGCAGCTGTCTGGAAGCCTTGCAATGTTTCCAAGCCAGGAAACAAGGAAGGTGCTCAGGTGTCTGTCCTCTCTCTCTCTCTCTCTCTCTCTCTCTCTCTCTCTCTCTCTCTCTCTCTCTCTCTCTCTCTTCCTCTTTGCCCCTCTAGTAGAGAGGCAGGAAAGGGAGACATAGAGGTTAGCAGCTGCCGAAGTACCGTGTCCATATGCCCGGCAGCCATTCTTGACAGCTGCAGAGTACATGGCCAAGTGCTCATGTAGCTGCTAGCCACTTGGCAGCAGCTTTGCTTACTTCAACCTGAACTTTCAGGCTATAGCCATAAGACCCCACTGCTTTCTAGCATTAACCTGAAAATGTGAAAGTAAACAGCTGGCACTATTGCCATTGTGCCAAGCCGAGCCGCTTCTTTGCCTCTCTGCACTTGGGGGCGGGGAGTAGTGGTGGAGCCTGACCACTGGTGGCCTGTGTGCGGGTGGTCCCACTGACCCCACCCTCATGTCTGATGTCAGAGGTGGGGACTAGCCATGCCACCACGTCTGACATCAGATGTGGGGGGCATGGTCTGGATCCCGAACGGAACCTTGAGGCTCCATTCAGGAGTTGGAATTTAACTCCTAAAGGGGCCGCGCGGCCCCTTCGGAAGCTAAACTAAGCAGCTTTCACAGCGCCAGCCTTTTAACTCCTAAAGGGGCCAGCTGCGTTCGCAGCACAGCCAGGGGCAGGTCTTCCCTAGCAGGGAAGAGCTGCTCCTGGCTGCTTTAGTTTAGCTCCCAAAGGGGCCGCACGGCCCCCACTTGGGAGCTAAACCTGCACCTCTGCATCTGACATCAAACACGTGGTCGGTGTTGGGGCCACAAGGCACGGCCCCTGATTGAGCGCAGCCCGGGTTCTTTGAACCCGTTGGCCCAATGGTGGCTCCACCCCTTGTGGGGAGGGAAAGAACTACAGAGTGTCCAAGTGGCTGCTAAGCTGGATGCAGTGGCTAGGCTGCTGCTGCATTTTGTTGAGGGAGTAGCCCTTGCTGCCTTCTCCTTAGTTTTGCCAGGCTAGGCCCTACTCCAGGGGTGGTGGGAAAACCTGACCATTCAGCTGTTGTTGAGTTACAGCTTCCATCATCCCCAGCCACACACCTAGAGAGCCCTGTCCTACTCCTATGCTTGTGAAATGCATGTGATGGGCAAAGAATAGAGAGGTGGGGAATTAAAGTGGGTTGTGGGGGCAGATTGCAGACAAGCGGATGGGTGATTATCCCCTTCAGTCTTATTTGTATCACTGTAATAGAAGATGCCTTAAATGTGTTCTAGAAAGGAAGCAGAATGGAGGGCACATAAATTCCAGAAAAACAATCAGAACGGTGTCCGGTAAGAAGGTCTGAGTATTCTCTAGATCATTCTGCAGAACAGACTGTATCATCATCTGATGCAGAGACTGAGACAGGGCCACATAGATAAACCAGACTGCAAAGAACTACACAAAGGCAATGTTGATATGTTGTGCTTTTATCCTACTTTAGTACCAATTTTAATGATTAATTTATTTATTTATTTATTTGCATCTATCTATTCGTCTATCTATCAGATTTCTATGCTGCCTGACATGTACTTCCCTAGGTGGTGTACATAAGTTAAAACACAACAAGTATAATACAGGATAAAATGATTGAAACAATTTTATGATTTAAAACATACCTTTTAAAATTAATTAATTAAAAGCCCAAGAAAGCAGGTGTGTCTTAAAGCTCTTTTTAAAAACAGCCAGAGATGGAGAAGCTCTAATTTTGACAGAGAGTGCATTCCAGAGTCCTGGGGCAGCCACAGATAAGGCCCAGTCCCAAGGAGCCACCAAATGAGCCAGTGGTAGAGCCCTAAGTGGACTTTCCCAGACGATAGGCAGGAAGGATCATAGGATCATGACAAAGGAGGAGCTCTCTTAAATACCCTGGACCTAAGGCATTAAGGGCTTAGAAGTAAAATCTGTAAGTCATTTGCTTGAAACGAGTGATGTGAGAAAGTATGCTGTTCCTTAGGCCAGTGCATTGGATATTTATGATATCGGAATGATATTGACAATATAAGATATAATTTCCAATTTTATATAGGGAAGCCTATATCAGATTGGAAATATCTGATCAGATAATGGGGACATCGGGGGAAATATCAGAGCCACTATCGGAGAATCAAAGCACCAAGTGGTGACAGTCAGTGGAATTTCAAAATGGAGTCTGCATCCAAAGATTACAGTCTTTTCCCCCACAGTCAAAGCTAGGGGAAAAGAGCCATCTTCTGCCATCTATTTGCAGACCTGGCTGTGCATTTATTTATTTATACAGCCAATTATTTGTTTACCAATGTAAAAATTAAGTGGTAGATTCTTGGATGTGACATCTCTTCTTCCTCCGTTCTCGGATACAAGTACAGATTCTGGCTTACTTTTAACAAATAGTTACAAATCAAAGGATGGCCAAATTAACTTGAAATTGAATACACAAAGTCCCTTCATCCTTCTTTGCGTGTCTGCCAAATTTCAGAGTTCTTTGCCTGGCCATTTTCACCCCACCAATTTTTTGTTGTTGTTTCCCCATAGACTTCTATGGAGATTGGAAAAAGATTTAATTTAATACTTTCCAAAGCATAATCTGAATTACGTCAAAATAAGTTATTTTTAAAGGTTTTAGCCATGAGCACCATCACCAAATTGGATATCAAATGCTTTGTCAACAAAATATGCAGTCCTTCAACCCCTATTGTCCACAATATGCAATCCTTCAACCACAGTTGCCCACTGTGTGTATGTGTATTCCAAACAAGAGGCTACAAGATGCAGTATTAGCCGCCATGTAAAATGCTGTATCTGTTTTCTTACATTTTTACTACAATGCATGTGGAAGAAAATGTTGATAGCTTTTATACATAACTTTATGGCATTTATACATAAACTAAAAAAATAAATAGATGTCCATCTTCTTGCCAATGGAAAATGCATTTGTAGTTAGCTGCATAAAAAGTGTTTTCTGTAGTCACTGAGTTAGGGGAATTGCTGGCACAGCAGTTGCCTGAGAACAACATAATGACTTGCTGGAAATTGTTTGTTTATCGCAGGCTGTCTAATCTCTCAGCCAGAGGAAATTAAAAGAGAGAGAGAGAGAGAGAGAGAGAGAGAGGAGAGAGTGTACTTCTGTAATGAATTCAACTCAAGGAAAACATCTACACAGTAATGTTATTTCTGCTATAGTGTTAAATATGGACACCTGCAGCATGACTCTCTGGAAGAGAAAGAGGAAAAGTGACAGCACTGTATATGTTGTGTACATTTCCCGTTGTAGGTAAATATTTCATTCCTCTGTGACTCAGCGTTTAGTTTGCTTTGCTGAGGAGTGTTGCCAATTAGCATCTTGCCAGGGCTAGATGAACTTGAATCCCCTTCGGGGATGGAGCTGCTCTGGGAAGAGCATCTAGGTTCCAAATTCCCTCCCTGACATCTCCAAGATAGGGCTGAGAGAGATTGCAACCTTGGAGAAGCCGCTGCCAGTCTGGGTAGACAATACTGAACTGGATGGACCGATGGTCTGACTCAGTATATGGCAGCTTCCTATGTTCCTATAACTTCATTTATACTAAACAATAAATAATAATAAATAATAAACTTTATTTGTTAGCCACCCCATAACAAATTGTTCTCTGGGCAGCTCACAACACTTTCTTAAAACATCAAATAAAAACACATCACAGTAAAACACAACAGACCAAGAGGTGGGGGAGAATACAAAATACAATACAAAGCAATTAAAAAACTTTTGTTAAAAATCCGTTTTAAAAATCAAATTTAAAAACCAAAATTTAAAAGGCCTGAGTGAACAAAAGGTCTTACCTGGCGTCTAAAGATTAAAGTAACAAAGCCAGGCGAACCTCACTGGGGAAGCTTCCATAAATGGGGTGCAGCCATCAAAAAGGTCCTCTCCCTAGTAGCCACCCCCCCCCCACCTTACCTCATTTGGCAGCGGCACTCAGAGCCGGGCCTCCAAAGAAGATCTTAATACGCGGGTTGAGGCATGTGGGGCAAGGCACTCTCTCAGGTAACTCGGTCCCAAGCCATGGAGGGCTTTAAAGGTTAAAACCAACACTTTGAATTGGGCCCGGAAATGTACTGGGAGCCAGTGCAAGTGACGAAACTCTGGGATAATATGCTCAAAACGTCCCATCTCAGTTAATAGTCTTGAAGACCTATTTTGTACTCGGAATGTGCAAGCTGGCTCACATCATGCCAGGCTCTCCATTAATCCATCCCAGTTTGGGTAGTCCAAGGTTGATCCGGCTCAGCCCCCAAAGGGTGTGTGTGTGCTGGTCCATGTTTGAACCGCACCATTCCCTGGTTTGTAGAACTGCCTCATGGGCTGGCTTGGGAGGGATAACACTTGTGAAGGGGAACCCAGCCTAACCCTTTAAAAGCACAGGGCATCTCCTAGCCTAAAAAGGCTTTCCTTTAAAAAAAAAAAAAAACAGCGGTGGGAGGGCGAAATGTTTTTATTTACCTTTTTAATGAAGCCTCTCTGGTGGCGGGGGGTAACCGCTGCGGTGGTGGGAGCTCCTCCAAGTCCCACCCGCCAACAGGTGGAATGGTCACATTTCATTTTTAAAATGAAGCCCCCTGGCAGCGGGGACTGTGGGAGCGGCCACTGCAGCTTGGGAGGCGGCAGCAAGGGCTCCTCCAACCGCCCCACCACCCTCCCAAATGATAGTCCGGGCCGGCTGTGGCCCTGTTTGGGGGCACACATATGCACACACCACCAGTGAGGCTTTATTTAAAAGGTAAAGAAAAGCATTTTGCTCACCACCCCCACTGCTCTGACATTTTAAAAGAAAAGCCGTTTTAGGCTAGGAGACCCTCTGAACATGGTAGGGTAAGGTGACTGAGCAGATGGTGGCCTCTCAGCTCTAGGCAATTTTGGATGATGCAGATTGTCTAGACCCTTTTCAAACCGGCTTCCATAGGGGCTATGAGGTTGAGACTGCCTTGGTCGGCCTGATGGATGATCTCCAACTGGCTATCGACAGAGGGAGTGTGACTCTGATGATTCTTTTGGATCTCTCTCTGGCTTTCGATACCATTGACCATGATATCCTTCTGGACCATGATATCCGCATGAGGGAGGTGGGATTGGGTGGCACTGTTTTACAGTGGTCCCACTCCCAGCTCTCTGGCAGATTCCAGATGGTGTCACTTGGAGACTGTTTTTCCGGTAAGCGAGAACTGAAGTGTGGACGGAGTCCCACAAGGCTCCATACTGTCTCCAATGCTCTTTAATATCTACATGAAACCACTGGGAGAGATCATCAGGAGGTTTGGTGCTGGGTGTTATCAATATGCTGATGACACCCAGATCTACTTATCCATGACAACCTCATCAGGAAATGGCATATCTTCCTTAAACGCCTGCCTGGAGGCAGTAATGGGCTGGATAAGGAATAACAAACTGATGTTGAATCCAAAGAAGATGGAGGTACTGACTGTGGGGGTACAGGACCCTAGAGGTGGTTTTGATCTGCCTGTTCTGGATGGCATTACACTCCCCCTGAAAGATCGTGTACATAGCTTGGGAGTGCTCCTGGACCCAAAGCTCTCCCTGGTTTCTCAGGTTGAGGAGGTGGCCAAGAGCTCTTTTTATCAACTTCGGCTGATACATCAGCTACGTCCATTTCTAGAGGCAAATGACCTTAAAACAGTGATACATAAGTTGATAAGCTCCTGGCTTGACTACTGTGATGTGCTCTACATGGGGCTGCCTTTGTATGTAGTCTGGAAACTACAATTGGTACAGGATGTGGCAGCCAGATTAGACCACATAACACCGGTTTTGAAAGAACTGCACTGGGTGCCGATATGTTTCTGGGTGAAATACAAAGTGCTGGTTATTACCTATAAAGCCCTTAACAGCTTAGATCTGGGCTATTTAAGAGAGCGTCTCCTTTGTCATAAACCCTGCCACCTGTTACCGTCTTCTGGAGAGGTCCGGTTATGGTTGCCATCGGCTCGTTCAGTGGCAACCCATGACCGGGCTTTCTCTGTGGCTGCCCCAAGGCTTTGGAATATGCTCCCTACTGAAATAAGAGCATCTCCTTCTCTGCTTGTTTTCAGGATGAATGTCAAGACTCTCCTGTTTTCTCAGGCTTTTAATTAGAATTCATTTTAATAATTTTAATACCTTGTTTTAATATCTATTTTATTCTGTTGTTTTTATTGTCATGTATTTTAATTTGCAACTTTTAAGTATTTTAAATTTTTTACACCGCCTAGAGATGTACATATCCAGGTGGCACAGAAATATGACAAATAAACAAACTTGTAATGGAAAATCATAGCTGGCCTTTACAAGTACCGTATTTTACGGACTATAAGACGCTACGGACTATAAGATGCACCTTAATTTTAATCCAGTTTTTCAGAGTTTTAACATATTAAACTGTTAAAACATATAAGACGCTCCTGAATTTTGGTGGATATTTTTCAAGGAAAAAAGTGAGTCTTATAGTCCATAAAATATGGTATACGCCCCCCCACCCCCCACCTCACACACACACACTGCGAGCTGGCCTGCAAGCTGTCTTGGCCAGCTCACGCCCAGACCAGAACTGGCTGGGGTGGCCAAATATGGACTGGATTTGAGCCAAACCAGGCTAACATCCAGTTCGCACATCTCTATTTTGCAGTTTCCAGATTGCAGTTGATTGCAGCTGCATCTGATTGCAGCTGCAGTTTCCAGATCGTTTTCAAAGGCAGCCCCACGTACAATGCATTTCAGTAATCTAAGCAAGAGGTTACCAGAGCATGAGTAACTGTGGCCAAGCTATCTCTGTGCAGGTAAGATCACAGATGGCATATCAGTCGGAGCTGATAAGAGATACTCTGAGCCACAGAGACCACTTTAGCCCCTATCGACAGTGTTGGATAAATGAGTGTCGCCAGACTGCGAACCTGGTCCTTCAGGGGGAGTGCAACCCCCATCTGAACATAATTCCCCCAGGCAGAGGAACCACCAACCAGCAGTACTTTTGTCTTACCTGCATTGAGTCTCTGCTTGTTCACCTTCATCCAGTCAGTTACTGCATCCAGGCACTGATTCAGGATAGTCATCTCCTCACCTGCATCTGATGAAAAAGAGAGCTACAACTGAGTGCCATCTGCATATTGATAAATAGCAGTCACCTGGAAGGGGTGGTGCAGAGGCAAACAATCAGGGCTCTGCCCAATAGAGCTCATCTCCCAGGCCCTGGCTTAGAGTGATCTTAGATAGCAGTCACCTGGGAAGGGTGGAAAGGTCACCTTGAAGGGGTGGTTGCTTGGAAGTTTGAGGCCTACCACATGCGTCAACCCTTGTCCTTCATGGTTGGTGAAGTCTTCAAGGGAGGGACAGGGTCAGTGAGTGGCGGGGGTGGTGAATGCCCCTCTAGAGCTGCAGGTGGTCTCCCCTTGTCTGAAAGAGGCAGTCATTAGGCCCTAATGACTTTCCCAGATAGGGCCAGTTATTTATGTGGAAGTTGAAGAGTAACGGTGCCAGAACGCAGCCTTGTTTTACACCCTTTTGTGTAACGATGGCACTAGTGAGATGTCCCTGCTGTTTGCACCTTACTTTGAGCAATGTGTCAGTATGTAGCATACGTATTAAGTATAACAATCACAGTTCGATCAAGGAGGCCTCTAGCTTCTCCCATAATTTAACTCTCAAAATGGAGTCAAAAGCCTCTTTAATGTCAATGAAGGCTACATACAGGGAGGATGTGTTGGAGGAAGAGTACTTTTCAGGAAGGTGCTGGAGTACTAGGCACTGGTCAATAGTAGACTGGTCCTCACGGAAGCTAGCCTGCTCCTCCGCCAGCAGATTTTCTTGCTCCAACCAGTCCTGTAATTTCCAGTGCAGGTGTGTCACATAAAGTTTGCTGATTGTGTTGAGCAGGCTAATAGGCCTGTAGTTGGCAGGGTCATTTTTGCTGCCCTTTTAAGAGATGGGGCAATTATTGCAGTCCCCCAGTCCTTGGGGACATGGCCATGTGTATCAATGAAGGTAAATAGTGAGGCCAGAATGAGGGCCCACCATTCCAGGTTGTTTTGAATGGCCTCAGGTGGGATCAGGGCCTCCCCAGGGGCCTACCCTGGGAGATGGGATAAATAATGGAAGAACTGCCTTGCTGGACCAAACCAAAGTCCATCTAGTCTAGCTTTGTATTGCAAGCAATAGCCAGTAAAATCCCTCTGGAACCTCACAAACACAGCATGTTGGCAAACTGCCACCAGGACAGGAGTGTAGGGAAGCCACTGTCAGCCCCAGTTCAGCTCACCAGCCATGGCCCCTGCATCTGACATCAGATGCAGGGGGGCATGGCACACTTGCAAATGGAGCCATGTGCCCCATTTTCAAGCATATTCCTCCCAGCACTATATTTGCAGCGAGGCCAGGAGCAGCTCTCCCAGCTTTAAAAGTTTGTGAGCGCGCCACACCCCCTTGTATCTGATGTCAAATGCAGGGGGCGTGGCTGGGCCACAAGCCACGGCCCCAGAGTGCGGCAACCCGTGTTCTTTGAACCCATTTGCACAATGGTGGCTCCACCCCTGCACCAGGATATTGTCAAATCAGATTCATTTTATATTTGAAAGGCATTTGTTTCTCTGTGAATGAATACCAATCACTTCGTAACAACTTGTAGATTCTGTTCCTTCATGGTCTTCCCAGTGGTGGCTTGAGTGCTGGAGCTGCCCAAGCCAATAACCTGATGCATTTGGTGTTGGGGTGTGTGGCCAGCATCAGGGTGCAAGCCCCACTTATCAAACACAGATCAACCAGCCAGAGAAAGGGTCCACCAGTGGCTAGATCTATCAGTCCTTGTGCTAGCTAACTGGGAAATGCTGCTGGGTGTCAGGGAGTGGCAAGCAGCATGTCAGGTGAGGTGATGACCCTGGGCAGTGGGGTGGGATGCTTGCACTTGGTGCCTCACTTGGTGCAGGCACCACCTGAAGCCATCACCTCACCTTGCCTCATTGGTAAGCCACCCCTTGGTCTTCCATATAAAAACATTTGTTGTAGTCGTAGTTGTTGATAGAGGTTGTACTTTGAAATTCAGGCCTGGGTATCCATTTCCACCCTTGTGTGAGGTGCTAGGGCTGAACAAATTGACTCCCTGGAATAATTTCTCCTTTAGTTTGTTTAACAAAAAACCTTTTATGTACAAAGAGATATAAGACAAAATGTGCTAGCAGTATTTTACCCACTTACTCATTAAGAAGTGAACTTGTTCCCATTCTACACTGTTCTGACTAATGAATGTGAAAATAACTGGGATGACTTGACAAACATTCTAAAAAGCTTTCAACGAAGTTCTTCATTAAAGACTCCTGAAAAAACTTAGCAGTCATGGGATAAGGGGACAAGCACATGTGTGGATTGGTAACTGGTTGAAGGACAGGAAGGGTAGGTATAAATGGAGAGTTTTCACAATGGAGGGAAGTAAGAAGTGGGGTCCCCCAGGGATCTGTACTCGGACCTGTGCTTTTTAATTGACTCATAAATTATCTACATCAGGCTTCCCCAAACTGCGGCCTTCTAGATGTTGCAGAACTACAACTCCCAGCATACCCAGCCACAATAAATTGTGGCAAGGGATGCTGGGAGTTGTAGTTCAGCAACATCTGGAGGGCTGCAGGTTGGGGAAGCCTGATCTAGAAGATGGGGTAAGCAGCAAGGTGGCCAAATTTGCAGATGATACTAAACTATTTAGGGTAGTGAAAACCAAAACAGATTGTGAGGAGCTCCAAAAGGATATCTCCAAACTGGGTGAGTGGGAGACAAAATGGCAAATGCGGTTCAGTGTTGGCAGGTGTAAAGTAACGCATATTGGGATAAAAAACCCCAACTTCATATATACGCTGATGGGGTCTGAGCTGTCAGGGATCTTGGGGTCATGGTGGCTGGCTCGTTGAAAGTGTCAACTCAATGTGTAGCAGCTGTGAAAAAGGCCAATTCCATGCTAGGGATCATTAGGAAGGGGATTGAAAATAAAACTGCTAATATTATAATGCCCTTATACAAAACTATGGTGTGGCCACACTTGGGAGTACTGAGTACAATTCTGGTCACCACTTCTAAAGAAGGACATTGTAGAACTGGAAAAGGTGTAGATGAGGTCAACCAAGATGATCAGGGGCCTGGAGCACCTTTCTTATGAGGCAAGACTACAAGACCTTGGACTTTAATTTAGAAAAAAACAACTGTGGGGAGATATGATAGAGGTCTATAAAATCATGCATGGTGTGGAGAATGTAAATAGAGAGAATTCCACCCCCCTCCAATAACACTAGAACCAGAGATCATCCCATGAAATTGATTGCCAAGAAATTTAGGGCTGACAAACGGAAGTACTTTTTCACACAACGCATAATCAACTTGTGGAATTCTCTGCCACGAGATGTGGTGACAGCCAACAACCTGGATGGCTTTAAGAGGGGTTTGGATAACTTCATGGAGAAGAGGTCTATCAATGGCTACTAGTTGGAGGGCTATAGGCCACCTCCAGCCTCAGAGGCTCTGAATACCATTGCAGGGGAGTAACAGCAGGAGAGAGGGCATGCCCTCAACTCGTGCCTGTAAGCTCCCAGTGGCGACTGGTGGGCCACTGTGTGAAACAGGATGCTGGACTAGATGGACCTTGGGCCTGATCCATCATGGCTGTTCTTACGTTCTTATTTTCCACTTTTAAAAAATGTAACTTGAAATTATAGATATTAGGCTGAATTTAGGTTTCAGCTGTTTCACATTGATTTATAATGACCCCTTCTCCCATTGAAACCTTAGGATCCCACACTATATCAAATCAGGCTATGGCCATGTGGAAAAACAATATTTTTATTCTCTTAAAATGGCATTAAGCAAGTGTATTGTTATTTTAAGCATGCTTATTGAAATGCCCCCTTCTGATTTTTAAGGTATTCGATTACCTGTTCTTGTGTTAAAGTGTATCATCAATGTCTTAGGATGCTGCCATTTTGATTCCATGGCTTTGTAGAGACAGCTACACATACACAGTGTGTGCTATAGCCCTCATTTCCTTCTGCAGTGCTGACCCCTCCCCACTTATCCTCAGCATTGTGTACACCAATGTGTATGGGGATTAATGAATGGATTAACAAAATTTAGCATGAAAAGGAATCTTGATGTGCATGCGTGCTGCTCACCAGATTGCCTGCCTGTGTGCTCATGTGATGGCGTGATCATCTATGCTGTTTTTAATCAATGATCACTTTCATTGGTAAAGCAGAGGGGAAGAAAGACGAGGACAAACTGAAGGAAATGAAAGCTGGGGCAAACTGTGCATGTGCCATGTTAAATTGGAAGTCAGGCAGAGCAGACTGCGGGGTGCAGAAAATCAATGGGACAAAAATGGAATGAAACCAAGGAAATCCACTTCCCAGACAACTTATGATCTTCTTATGCTCTTAGATTTTTCTTGAAGAACTGGCTGTGGAGCTGTATCATTCTTTCTTGCTTATTTTCACAATATTATTACTTCTTGCTTATTATGCTGCTTCACTAAATGGAACGTGGAGTAGAAAATGTAGTTTGGGGAGAAGTGTAGGATCCTCTGTGAAGCCTTTTATCTGCAATTTGATTTTAAGTTATGCTCACCAAGCTCACTTCTATATTGCATGGAAATGAACAATCTTCTTTCTATGAAATAATTTCCAAAAGAATCCTACATTACAAGTGATAAATACTGTAATCAGTAAAGGAAAGATGAAACCTCAAGAGGGTCAGTCAGTCAAGAGAGAAAATATTTTATTAGTTGGCGGATTTTTGCTGCATCTTTGGATGCCACCCTAGATAACTTTAGCCTTTGATATCCTTATCCATTTATTTTTAGGCATGTAAATATTCATATGGTTAAAACTAATTGGTCTTCCCAGTTCAAAGAAAAAATGCAAATAGAACTATCTGATGGTATGTTAAGAGCTTCTTGGGAACCCGAATGGAATATAAGTTTCTATTATTTTTTTGCTGCTTATTGAGCAAGGGAAGTTGAGTTGCACAACTTCCATAGATAAGATCTTGATCCTCAAGAGGCTTTGCCATGTTATTGCTGCCATCCGGAATACAATATTTTTCAAGCTGTTTTTGGATTAAAATAGTTCTTTAAGGCAGGGAGAGTTGCTCTGGCCCACACTGCCCAATGCAACACGGGCTTATCTCCCTTCCAAATGGGGCTACACAGCACCATTTGGGAGGAAGACCACGTCCCCCGCATCTGATGTCAGACATGGGGGGGCATGGCTAGCTGGGGGGCCCCTGCATCTGACATCAGACACGAGGGCCGGGGCCCGTGTGCTATGGCAACAGCCACACACAGGCCGCCGCCAGCTTCATTACGATCCTGACCAAAAGTCTGACTCAAATATAAGGCAGCTCTGTATGTTCATAGGTGTTTGCATATCTTCAGTTTGTGGCCATTACTAAAATATGAAACATTCAGCAGCTAATAGGACTAAGAAATTGATGTATATACCTGGAATGAAACAAACACTTGTTTGCTTCACACTTTATGAAACCACACATTATGTTTTACATTGAATGTTTTGTTTAATAACATGTGAACAGCACTGATTGCAGTGAGGATTTAATGAAATTGTGTTGGTGTTCTAATTCTAATCTCAGCAACTGTTTCTCTTTTCTGCAAACTAGCAAAATAATTCACCTAGGGATTCAGCTTATATATATGCCACATCTTACAACTGAAATTGTCAATGTTTTTTATTGTTTCAGATGAGAGCCCATATACTAAATCTGCAAACCAGACAAAACCACCCGAAGGAGCATTGGCTGTAAGGCGACAAAGTATTCCAGGTATACTGCTATTTTTAGTTTCAAAAAATAATTCTTAGCCCAGTGTGGGGAGAAGTTTGTCTTGGATTAACTGGACTCACTTCAAATTGATTGGGGAAATTATACTTGTAGTTTCTGCTCCTAATTACCTGAGACATGCTCTGCTCTTAGGTGGCTTCAGATATTACAACAAGCAGTGATGAAGAACAAACAAGTGGCTCTTATTTCCTCTTTTATTATTTTGTGTGTAACATCTTAAGCAGATCTTCCTGCAGTGAAAGATGTGAGGGGAGCTCAGTTATCTCATGAAGAAAGTGATTGCCAAAATTCAACTTTGCATGTTACACAGGAAGCACAAGCAGAGGAAATGCAAATTTTGCTTGTTTGTTAGGTCCAAAGTTGCCCTTTGTTGTACAGCCCATGCTCATTCCATGGATCTTGTTTCTATCATCGGTTCTATCTTATGTTAAATGTATTTAAATGCAGAAGATGTTGACATAGAGATAACTAATGGCTTTACACATGACTTGAGCACTTTTCGGACTAACGAACACATGTACAATGAATAGTGTGGCCAGATAAACATAATAAAAAAACAACAGATGACCCACATCAAAAAAACAGATGACCCACATCAAAAAAACCAAACATGTTTTTTGACCTTTGGTCAAAAAGAGGACACAGATTTGCATATGTTAATTTATGACACAGCTGTGGCTCCATGCAATTATCTCAGGAGCAGGGGGCAGGGTTTGCTGCTAGACTGAACTTGCAGGTGCTGGCCCCATGCTTTCATTAGCGTCTCCATAGGAGCTTCACCTGTGGCTACATTTTCCTCATGCCAGGCAAGTGGGACTCCACCTGTGTGCACATGGAATTGGCACTGTCGCCAACAGTGGCACTTGTACTGAGGAGAAAAATGCTTTAGGTGGTTGGGGTGTGCATGGACTGATGTTAGCGGTTCGGTCCAAATTGGAACCAAACTGCTGGTCCATGAACCCGTTTGGTCGAACTGACTGGGCCAATCCAGTCTGTTGAATCAAACTGGTTCAAGGGGCTATGGTTGTCAAGGGGAATCCAGTGAGGATTCTGGTGAGGATTCACCTTTACAAGCAAAGGGGAATCCCTGGCTTTAAAAGGTTTCTAAAGGGTGGCCAGGGGGGCAGCAGTGAGAGGGCACCTTTACAAGTGGATGTAAGGTGCTTACCGGTTTGGTGATCCTCCCCAGCAGCCAAATTTGCCTGTGCAGTGGTGACGCGTTTCCAAAACTCACCCAGCCTCCATGGAAGTGCAGCGGTGACACTCTGAGAGGTCACACAAATGGCCTCCGTATATCCATGGAGGCAGGATGAGTTTACTATGCTGCCACATGGGCAGGAGTGCCAGATCAGTAAGCACTTTAGATCTACTTATAAAGGTGCCCTCTTGCCTTTAGAGTCAGAGGAAGGGAAGGGGACTACTGCTATGTCTTTTCCTCAGTGAGCATCTCTGGGGCAAATGGAATTGCATGCAGTGTGGTGGCTGCTGCTGCTGCAGCAAAGAAGCCCGGAGGCTCCTGCTGCCAGCCCTTATGTCCAACCCAGACAAAAGAGCCAATCTGGCCACCCTAATAATGAATGTGTGTCATGGAGTAAGAGATCATGGTGGTACACTCTGCACTCCAATAGGAGTTTGTTTATTAAATCATCTGTATGTACCCAACTTATATTCAAAGTGTGAACACACAAGGTTCATGCTTTTGGTTGGGTCCCTAGCCATGCATGGAGACCTATGTACCTGTACAGTTCATACTCACATAGGAAACACACAGATGGTCTAGTAAATGCTCATAGATCAGGTGCAGAGCTAGCTACCACAATCCCACTTCCCACTACATATATTCATTGTACACGTGGTTGATTGTCTGAAAAGCAATTCAAAGCACTTGTTTGAACATAAAACATAATACCAAAAGATCAAGCTTGTGATCCACTAACCGTGGTACCTGCATTCTTGAATACCTTATTTAATTTCTCTCTAACCCTGTGAATCAAATCTAGTCTAGTGTCAACTAGACTAGATTTAACTAATAGCAAGTTCTACTGCCTACTCTCTCCAGGTCCACCAAGATAGGCATGTGCCAGTAGTTCTACTCAGTTGAGTACATTGGACACAGCTACAGTTGCTCAGCATTAAAACAGCAATTCACTCAGTGTCTCTTGTGACTGTCATAGATAGATGACCTTACAATAGAAAGATACAGCACATGATGTTATCGTCTTAACCTCTTCCCTCTACATCTTATGCTTTGAAGTAGATAGTAAGACAGAGATCTTCTTATGAGAAATAAAAGACCTGTTATCCAAAACACTGACTGGCTTTAAAAGAACTGAGACTTCCCTGACAATTCACATTGACACTGCTGTTCACATTTTCACTGTTATGTCATTGATGTAACTTCAGATGAAAGTAACAGAATAATGATCATTCACCCCTCTAACTTCAAACATATGTAAGAATATAGTATAGCAAATCCAGTGGGACATACTGTAGGTTTTTTAGGATAGAGAAGGTGGTGTCTGAGCAAAAGGATCCAAAAAAAAGAATGGAATAGGAATGTGTAGCATCTTCAGACCAGTTACGCTATAATAAAAACGTGTAATCGTATAAACGTTTGTAGCTGAGTTCTTCCAGTTTCAAGGTAGGCTTCTGTTTGATAGCTACCTCCCTCATACAAGGAAATCTTATGTAGATTTAACTAAAGGTTTATTCAGCAACAACACCATTTTCTCCTTCTCCTTTCCCTCCTTTTTCCTTTCTGACTCCTCCCCCACACACTCTACAGGATCCCCACAGGGACAAACTTCTAATTAACAAAACATAAAGGATTGCTAGATAGAAAACAACAGCACTGGCATGCCTTTTATCAGATTAATTCTATCACTAGTTTTCATAAACACCATAATAGTCTTAAGGAAACAGAGAGAAAGAGATTATTCATCATTTTGCAGTCAGTCCAAACAGCATAAGCATCTTTTTCTCTTTGACCCAGTCCGACTGATATTATTCCTTGGAGAGATGAATTAGAGTTAACAAAAAAGTCCAGTAGTGCATGCTATTCTCATTTGCTTTCAAAGATTGTCAGAATCTGCTTCATACCTACTTTTATTTTCCTTGTAAACAACATTCCCTTCCATGAATGTTTTCCTGCAGTGACTATTTCCTGCAAGGTAAAGAAGAATTTGCCCTCTAACATTAGACAGACAGTACATGTAGCCTAGTACCATTTACAGTAATGAGTTTACACTCACCATCTTGATTGTCCCGGCAAATTTGGCCAGAGCTTACAAGGACCAAAAAAACAATCTTAGACAGGAGTGTGTGGGTGAGTGTTGTGTTCTTAAATTGAAGTGGGGTGGGGCGGGGAATGACCTCCATACAAACTGGTAGACTTGCTGGAAAATGTAGAATTCTCAAATCTGGATGAGACATGAAAGTCATCCTAATGTAGTCCACTGTTCTGAGTGAGGCGGGATTTGTAGTCTACTTTCGTTAAAGGACGTAAGCTTATGAGATCACCTGGCATTGTGTGTGTGTGTACACACATGCATGTCTGTGCGTGCACATGTGTGTGTGTGTCCCCTATCAGCATCACAATGCCTGGATCAATATGAACCAAATTGGGTACAGTTGCAGAGACACACAGGGACACCTCAATGGTGTAGTTTGATGATATCATCCACCCCATTTCAAGATGGCGGGCGTGTACATGTTTGGGGCACAAGCGGCCTACTTATGAACCGCCTAACTAATTTGAATTAAGTTTGCTACTGCTGTAGGGACACATAGAGACACCTCAATGGTGTAGTTTGTAATGATGTCATCCACCCTGATTCAGGATGGCGGATGCGTAAACATTTGAGGCGCAAGTGGGTTAATTTGTGAACCGCCTAACTGATTTGAATCAAATTTGGGTGTAGGGACACAGAGACAACTCAGTGGCATTGTTTGTAATGCCATCCACCCTGATTCAGGATGGGGATTTATGAATGTTTGAGGTGCAGATGGGCTAACTTGTAAGGATTGTAGTTATCAGTTAAGATTATGGTGAAAGGACAGTAGGCAGATTCGTTCTTACCAGAATAACTTGTTTAATGGCTGAACAATCCAGCACATAGGCCTATATAATTTGGATTAGTGTGCACAGAGAGCTGGTAGTGAACCAGAGATACCTGCAATTTAGTATATATGGTGCCTTTACTCGCATTTCAAATATAATGTACAGTTTTGATATCTCCATCTGAAAAAGGCAATCATAGCAGTCAAGAAGGTAAAGAAAAGGGCAACTGAAATAGGAGTATAGTGCATCTTGCCTATTATAAAAACTTTAAAATCTGGGGCTTTTTAGTTTGTACAAAATGACTATAGGGTACATGATAGAGTTTTAAAATATGATTTGAGAGAATTGAGAAATAATTTGAGGACAAATTGATTGATTGGCTTGAAATTCATTAAAATTGGCTTGAAGTTCGGAATAGAAAGAGGAAATACTACATACTGCACATAATTTAATTGTGAGATTCATTGGGCAGGTGTCAGAATGACCAATAATGTAAATAGCTTTTTCCAGTCAGATTGATACATTTATGGTAGATAGGTCTGTTACTGACTATTAGAAATAACTAAAAGTAAACCCTCATGTAAATCACCTTTTAAATATTCATATTGCTAGTCTGAACTCAATATGTTACTAATTTTGGAATTTATTCCTAGTAGTAATGTTTTTCTTTAAAAATGGATGTCACACAACTTTGTATCATATGGACTGAATTTTGAAGTTCTGAATGCTAATTATTGCAGTATTCAGATAGGCTAAGATGATTTAAAATGTTATGACACCTATGTGAACATGTATTTTAAGAGTAATTTCAATACAATTTTAAACTATTGTTTGCTTGATCATGGCACTGGATTTCATGGAAATAGGTTTCTGGTTTTATGGATTTGTCTATATTATTACTTCATTACTACTTCAGGTAATGAAAACTGAAGCCACAAAATGTTGTAGGGTACAAGATTGTGAAGTGTTACCTTGATCCTTCCTCCCTCGTTTCAGAAGAAAGACTGCAGCTTAATAGTAAAACATCTGTTGACAACGTGAACAGCAGGTCTAGATAGGACTATCCAGATGAGCATTTCCACACCTCCCACAATAGACCAGGTGTCGTGAACTGATAGCCCGGCTAACCCTACAGGATTTACAACCCCATGAAGATAAACAGAAAGCAGCAATGAAACTGGATGAAGGAAAATAAAAGGCTCTCAGAGAAAACAGTAAATGAATAAAATCCCCTGAACTGAAACTAGGTACCCCCCTCTAACAATAACTGAGTAATAAGTGGAAGGAAAAGACAAAACAAGGAATGAAACAAGCGAAGGACACAGAACAAGGAATAAAGGGAACAATGCAGGGAAGTACAGACAAGACAAACTGGAACACAGAAAAGATATACTATGCAAGAGCACACTATAAGCTGCCAGCGAAGTTGCAAACAGCAACTCAGCCATGGGAGACTGTTGAATATATATGGTTCCACAGAACCAACAACCAATCAGGCTTCCCTGAGTCAGCAGTTTAGCTTTCTTTCTTGCGATCTCCTGCACCTGTGTGAGTCCCACTGAGCCTGTCTCTTGATACGTCGTCTCCTCTACATCATCTCAATACAGAGGAAATCCCATGCTCTTCCTCATCAGAAACCAAGTCTGGCAGCTGTTGAGAATCTTCAGCTCCAGACTCTGGTTTCTCTGCCAACTTTTGTTGCTGTGGCTCACTAGCAGGCAAGTCCTCCTGCTCTGATTCTTCTGATTCTGAAGTCTGAGCCATGACACCAGGGAAACAGATGGTGACAAGAGTTATCTAGGTGGTAACAGCAACACTTGGATAATTTTATAGAACACGTATTAAATCTGTTCTTTGTTTAGGTCAGTGTTTTCATTATAAGTGGTGGCCCCATCAACACTAAGTGCAGCTCCCTGAATAATTGTTTGTTGAGCCTGTGTGACGTTTCTGCCAAAGCTGAATAGTCTTCACAGTCCCCTTGGCACCATACAAAGACAACCAGGGCTGTCCTTGGGGCATAGCAAGCAGGGCGACTGCCCCGGGCCCCGCTCTTTTAACCCCCATTAGAATTAACAGGAAGGAGCCCCCACGCTGGCTGATTTGCCCCAGGCCCTTCACTCCACCAGGGCTCTCTAAGGACAGCCCTGAAGACAACTATTCACACCATACAGTGCTGTGATTTGCCCAGCATTGGGGGGCAGGGTGTACCCTTTAGTGGTGTGCATGGTATGGCACCTCTGCAGTCTGGCACTGGGGCGGGGGGCTCTTTAAGGGCAGGGGAGGGTGTACTTACCCCTCCCGCTGCTTTCCCCCCTCCAGTGCTCCCGTTATTGAAAGCATTAGGGGTGGCAGGGTACCTCCCTGCCGCCCCTTCCCCCGTTCCTCATCAAAAGGCTTCAAAAGCCTGACTGCACATGTGCCCATCACATGCGTCACATCTGTGGATTGCGTGACATGTGCACACGCGGCCAGGCTTTTGAAGCCTTTTGAGGAGGAATGCTTTCAATAACGGGAGCACTGGAGGGGGGAAAGCAGCCGGAGGGGTAAGTAACCCTCCCCCACCCTTAAAGGTCCATCCCCCCGGCGTCGAACTGCCAAGCCGGCCCCAGGTCCGGACTGGTCCAGAGGCCCTTAGAATGGGCTCCAGACCAGTCTGTGCACAACCCTAGTACCCTTAAGGCCCTCTTGAACCCCTGCATCATCTTGGAAGGTGTGCACAGACTCCTGGGAAGTATAGCCCTTCTCAGTGCTTTCCTCCTAGAGCTCATAAGAGGGTGTTCCATCTCTCTTAAAGGGTCTCTGAGCACTGAGAAAAATGTAGTACTGTACAGAGATCAGTACAGTTGGAAATAATTCTCACACTGAAGCCCCCCTCCCCCCCAAAAAAACCCCACGGAACTGCATGAAAAATAGTGAAGAGCACTGGTTTAAGCAGTTGGTGGAGAAAGTGAAACATTATCTTCTGAAACTCTTTTTTTCACAAGATAGTTATGATGCTTGTACCAGGAGAATATTTGCCATTTTCATCATACTGTCTCAGTGCAGCAAGTCAACAAATGACTGAGACTTTCATTGGGATATATGGGATTTCCTGGAAAGAACAATGGTTAATTAAAATGATGTACAGTATGCTTGTACCCAAATTGCAGTTTAAATTTGTGTAGAGTTAATTCACTCCCTCTGTGATCATAGTTTACCACTGTAAAGTTCAATCACTGTTTGGCTGTATCATTTATTTTAATGGTAACATTAATTCTGAATTAAAAATATTTGCCTTGAAAATACTCCACAGAGCAACACCCAGATGGCAGTACATCATATATAATAGTCAGGAGTGCAGTAATTAATACATTACGGTATGGCACTTGATGGCAAGTTATTTGGGTCAAAACATTTTGGTTATATTCAGACAGCTTTTTTTCCTGCTCAGATTGAAACTGGAATACATGTTAAAAAATTCTCTTTCTTGAATTAAAATAGGGTCAGGCAAGTGCCTAAATAGATTTTGAATCTAATCCTATATGTCTGAATAGAGCAGAGAAAACTGCCAACACCATAAATAACCAGGGCATATCTATGAAAAAATAAAAGTATCTTAAGGTAAGTGTAATAATGGCAGCATGATGATAATTTGAAGCTTGATTGCTTAAATTATGGAGAAAAATATTGAGAGGCACTTTGTGCACCCGTTGTGTTAGGTGAGGCAATTATTGATTTAAAGATGGTGATAAATAACTTTACTGCTGGCTGCTTTAAGAGCCTTATCCAGTTCACAAGTCCTACTCCATGTAATTTGGCTGCTCTCTGGGGACCGGTCCAAGCCTACCTCGGCTGCCCAGGGCTACATGCAGTAATGGAGCTGCACTAGCTTTTGCTCTGCCTCTTCTATTTATCTACAGCTCGATCTGCTCCCATTTGGCCTCCTGCTGACCTACTTATTGGGGGGGGGGATGCTAAAATACAGTGCCTGATTCTCTGGCATGCCAGAAGAGCTATAGAGGCTTACAAATAATAATGGAGAAAGGATTTTCTGTGCTAAAATGGCAAAACGCTTCAAAACATTATGAGAGGAAAGACTCTGTAACAGAGTTTTGATAATAACGTTGCAAATGTATTACCGTCTCAGTTGCCATCGGCTCAGTTGGTGGTGACTCAAAACCAGGCCTTTTCTAGAGTTGTCCTGGGACTCTTGAACATGCTTCACAATGAAATTAGAGTTTCCCCTTCTCAAAATGGTTTTAAGAAGGACCTGAAAAGATACATGTTTAGTCAGGCTTTTAGTTTATACTTTCACATCTTTGGGTTTTAGAGTTGTATTTTAAATTGTTTTAATTGGATTAATGTTTTAATTGTTGTTTTTACATTATGGACCACCCAGGAACTCCTGTATGGAATAGTATAAAAATGTGCTAAATAAATACCTCATGACCATAACATCAAGTGTTCACTTGCCTGCATGATACAAACCTCTCCGATCCAACACTATGGACATATCATCTAGCCTCACCTCAGACATAATGGCCTGGTTCACTCAGTCATTTGAATCCAGGTTTAATGTAGGTTACCAACATTTGTGTGATTGAAACTATGCTGAGGCAGGCTCTACACCACCTTGGCATGGGTTCACACAATCATGTCAATGCTGGTAACCCACATTAAAACTAGATTAAGATGGCTGTGTGAACCAGGTGAATAAGATTTAATTGAGACAATTGCTATATTATATGCAACTTGATCTTTATCAGCTGAGGGTTTAAATATGGGGGTGGTTAATGTATGAATGAATCAGCCCTCTGTTTGTTTGTTTGTTTGTTTGTTTGTTTGTTTGTTTGTTTACTATATTTGTAGACCACTCCAAACATCCATCTCTGGTAGAGTTGTCATGCCCCACGAAATTCCGGGTTTTGCCCAGATTCTAAGCATCTCATCCAGATTGCTTAGCCCACCCAGATTCACCCGGATTTCAGCTTTCATTTAAAAAAAAAAAAAAAGCTAAGCTCTAGCCCTTGTAGAAGCGGAGTTATGGAGCAAAACATGCAGTCACTATTCTGCTCAAAAATTATTTTCAAGCCAATTTACATACTTTGCAAATTGGGCACCCCAATTTGGAAAGCCAGAATATGGCAACCCTAATCTCTGGGTGGTTACGGCAACTTAGAACAAATTAACCGGAATTTAAAACCTCAAAACGATGTAAAACTACAAGTCTATTTTAAAAACTTGGGTGAATATTGAATAAATGTGTCTTTAGGCACTTTTAAAAAGTTGTCCAAGATGGAGAGGCTCTTATTTCAGCTGGGAGAGCACTATGAGTCTTGGGGCGGCAACAGAGAAGGCCCATCCCTGAGAAGCCACCAGACGAGCTGGTGGCAACTGCAGATGACCATTTCCAGTCCAGAAATTCTGGATGATCTCAATGGGCGATGGGGCTCATAGTGAAGATGTTATCTTAAATACTCTGTGAGCCGGGTCTCACGATCCGTGAGACCCAGTTTCTTCAGTGAGGGGGGAATCCCCGGTTTCTTCAGTGAGCGGGGAATCCCCGCTCACGAGTGGAGAGGGAGCCCTGTGTGGCCAGATCAGCCGCCCACACGATTGCTGGCTCCGAGACGGAGCCGGTGGGGGCTGGGAAGCTCGGGGGCCGCGCGGCCCCCACAAGCCTCAGTATGCCCTGCGCAAGTGCACAGGGCATACTGGGGAGACCCCGAGCCGGGAGGCGGCTTTTCACCTCCCAGCCGGGGGTCTACTTGTGAGTAGGTGTGGCGCAAAGGCACGGCGTGGCTACTCACAATTGTAAAAAGCAGGTTTGCAGAGCGCTCACTCCGCAAACCTGCTTTTTACCGGGGTTCCAGATTGGGTTAGCCGCTCCAGAACCACCGGGCTTGGCTGCGAACCCAGTGGTTCTGACGATCAGCAAAAATCGGAGGTGGGAGGCTAGCCCGATTTTTGCTGATCGTCAGAATAGCCCCTGTGTCTAAGCTCTTTAGGGCTTTATAGGTCATAACCAACCTCTTGTATTTTACACAGAAATGTATTGGGAGCCAGTGTAGCTCTTTTAATATAGGAGTAATATGTTCTCTTCAAAATTACCCAGAGACCAACCTGGCTGCTGCATTCTGTACCAGCTGCAGTTAGTACACACACTTGCAGCTGGCGTATCAGCTGAAGCTGATATAAAGCACTTCTGGCCACTGCCTCAACCTGAGACACCAGAGAGGCTTGGATCAAGAAGCACTCCCAGACTGCATACTCCCAGACTGTTCCTTCTAGGGAAGTGTGGCTCTATCCAGGACCAGCAGATCAAAATTGTCAATAAGTACCTCCATCTTATTTGGATTCAGCCTTAGTTTATTATCCCTCAACCAGCCCATCACTGCCTACATGTAGGCATTTAGGGAGGTTATGCCTTCTCCTGATGATACTGACATGGAGAAATAGATTTGGGTGTCATCAGCATACTGATAACAACCTGCACCAAATCTCCTGATGAACTCTCCCAGCAGTTACATGCAGATGTTAAAGAGCACTAGAGACAGTATGGAACCCTGAGGGATGCCATATACAATTTCACATTTTGAAGAACAAAAATCTCCAGGCGACACCATATGGAATCTGCCCAAGAGATAGGAGCAGAACCACTGCAAAGCAGTGCCTCTCACTCTCAACCCTCTCAGATGGATACTATGTTTGATAGTATCAAAAGCTGCCGAGAGATCTAAAAGGACCAACAGAGTCACACTCCATCTGCAGTTCCCCATTGGAGATCATCCATCAGGCTGCCCAAGGCAGTCTCTACCCCATAGCTGTGTGGGAGAGCAGAATGCTGACTGAACTGGAGCCTCACACAGAGCTAGACTGTGGGTTTCTAATTTCAAGTACAAAGCTCTTCTCAGTCTTTTCAGGTCACTACTATTCACATTTTACTCATGTGGAACTGAGGCTGAAATAAATAGCAGCATGTCTCATGCCATTCATTACTCAGATTGGACTTAAGTACAGTTCTATATCCACTGGGCCACACTGTGTTTTATACATGCTAATTCATCTTCTCTAGCAATTTCAGATTTTTATATTAAATGATACCAAGGTATTTATGAGAACTTGCCTTGTAAATTTTAGATGCTGCAATTTGATAGAAAAACGATTGTGTCTATGAGCAATAAATTTCATGGGGATATAGACTGATGGGACATTGTTCGCTTCCTACATGCTTGGCTTCATTATTTTTTCTGTTGGTTCATAGCGATGGCTTAGGCAGTTTGATTGTAAAGAGGAATGAAAGTTAATATTGAATAGGCAATGGGAAATTTTTTATTGGATCAAACTTTGTGGGGGGAAGGACATTAATATTGTATTTTTAAAAATTATTTAAGTCATAAGAAGCAAAGAAGAAACACATAAAGCAAGATAACAATACAGTATAAAGTAAAAGACCAGCATGGACATCAATACAGTTTAAAGGCTGTAAACACATATACATGAGTGTGTATGTACATGCGCACGCACAGATGCACAAACACACACACTTTTATCAAGTAAGTATTTTTTATATTCTATAGCAGCACTTTCAGTTGAATCCAGTGTTCTCTCTATTTTTTTCATCTGTGTGCAGAATGACTTTTGTTCTGGGCGGCAGTATCAATGCAGTGTGTATGCATGTGAATTCTGAGTGGGGCCTTCCTGATTCAACCTGAGCGGGATCTAAAACTAACTGAGCGGACATCAAGAAACTTGTGAGCACACGCACGTGTGCACGCCTTAGAGGGAACACTGGTTGAATCCCCTTGTTGCTAGCAAATAGATAATCAAGATTTTGTTGATATGACTAGTGTGTTTAATCCTCCAATAATCAGGCAAGAAACTTTTGCACTGGATCATCAGGAGTTTAAAAAATGAAACATACAATGTTGTAAAGCTTGAACAGTTAATATAGAAAGCAGATTGAAAAGTATGTTAATCTAAAACCTGTTGTGCCCTCAACTGAGTAAAAGCTTTACTTAAGAGTAAGACGGAGCAGAGGTCAGAACAGTTGATTCATATTTTTGATTTAATACCTTGGTAGACTATGAAAAACAACTATAACAGGCAGCAGCGATATAGGAAGATGCTGAAAGGCATCATTTCATATTGTGCAGGAGATGGCAATGGTAAATCCCTCCTGTATTCTACCAAAGACAACCTCATGGCTCTGTCGGCGCCAGGAGTCAACATCAACTCAATGGCACACTTTACCTTGACCACTTTAAGTTTGGTTACAGGTGAACCCCATTATCCTTGGGATTAATAGCATTATGCACTGGAGAACCACGGATAATGGGCCATTGTGGCAATGGGAATTGGGGGGGGGTGTAGATTCATGGAACCTGGAGAAAAGGGTGACAGATGGCTTTAAATGCCCCCCCCCCCAGTGAAAAAAAAGTGCCCTACTGTGCTATGCAGGTCTCCAGCTGTCCAGGAATGTCCCTCATTAGTACCAAAGCCATTTTTCTGTGAATAGTTGTGGGTGAGGTGGTATGTGTTTTTTAGAAAGAGAGCTACAAAATGGCTCCGTTTGAGAAAATGGATACACCGTGGATACATTGAAATTACCACCCCCACCCCCTGCACTGTATGCAGAGGTCTATGTCAGTTACCCAGCCGTGAATACATGGAACTGTGGATGTCGGGTCTGCATATGGCAAAGTTTGCCTGTATTAACGTCAAATCACACTGCATGAAATCTCCATACAGCCTAGATTTAATTTCCTATGGTGATTTAATTTCCTTGAAAATTTCCTTGAAAAGGGTGATTTAATTTCCCTGAAAATAGTGCAGGGGAGATCATATCTATATATCACCTGACTACCTTATCAGCCAAAGTCTGCTTAGTCGCATCAAACTATTATTGTTCTAGGAACTTGATACTATGTCATTTGTTAAATATTTACCCAGTAATTAAATAACTTCAGGTACAACTTCATTTGAACAGTTAAAATAATTTCATCAGGCAGAAAAGATAGATAGTTAATGAAGTTTCTATTATCAGTTATGGCAAGAAAAAGTTACTTTGTGGTGTCTTTACAGAAAAGCCATTCTAGATGCAACTTATTTCTAAATGATCATATAAACTCACCGTTGGGAATCTTCCTGTTCTGAATAAGACAGAAGCTCACACTTTTCCAACAAATTTAAGCTTTTCTAATAAAAAGTACCATATATTCTACAAGCAGCTGACTGCCTCATTTTTCTTTCTTTTCTTTTCTTCTTATGTTGTATGAGTCTTCATGCTTATGAGTAACTGTCTATATAAGCTGGTAAAGAGGTGAGAGTGGGATGAGAAGAAAATATTAACTTAAAAATAATAATAGAACTTTGTCCCTTTTAAAAAAGTTGCCATTATGATATTTAATGCTTTTTAAAACCAATCATTTTCTGTTATTGGCATAATAATTCATTTCTGCTTTCAGGAACTCCTTTTGTTATTGACATGTTTAATAAGGCGCACTTATGAGTTGTTTAGCCACCTAATGGCACAGCAGGAAAATGACTTAAGCAAGCCATAGGTTGCTGGTTCAAATCCCCGCTGGTATGTTTCCCAGACTATGGGAAACACCTGTATCGGGCAGCAGCGATATAGGAAGATGTTAAAAGGCATCATCTCATACTGCGCAGGAGGCGGCAATCATAAACTCCTCCTGTATTCTACCACAAGAAAACCACAGGGCTCTGTGAGCACCAGGAGTCGACACCAACTCGACGGCACACTTTAACCTTTACTTTTTGAGTTATTTAAGATTTGGGGGTCCTGTTCAGGATGCACTGCTTTGTCATAAGCCCATGAGAGTGCATTCTAGAACACACCCAACACTCCCCTAGTGTCAGGAAGCTGAGCTACAGGCAGCAATCACTAGGGATGCAAGGCCAAAGCCAGGACTAGGAGAGCCCCAAACACATCAGGATCAAGAGCCAAAGGATCTAGACAGGCGCTGAGAGTCAGGAACAAACCAAGGGTCAAGCCAAGTAAGTAGACAGGAGCCAGAAGACCAAGCTGATAATCAGGAGTCAAAGACAAGCCAAGGGTCAAACTAAGAAGTCAGGAGAAACAACAAGACAACCACAGCAGCACAAGGGAAGGTTGATACCAGTAATGGCTGGTAAGCACTTCTGGGGAGGGTGAGTGCAGGGGAATACAGCTGTAAACAGTGGGGAACGTACTTGCCACCACTACAGGTATGCTCTATGTACGTAGTGGTGGCTGCAGAACCAGCATCCTGCAGGGAGGCTGCCCTGCCCCCGCTGCTGAATTGTCCTGCATGCATGCGCGGATAGCACAGCCATCTGCCTGGATTTTCTGGGTAGTACCTGGATTTTAAGCATGTCACCTGGATTGCTTAGCTCACTCGGATTTCGCTGGATTTCAGCTTTCTTAAAAAAGAAAAGAAAAAAAGTGGGGGGAGCTAAGCTCTAGCATTTGTAGAAGTGGAGTTATGGAGCAAAACGTGCAGTCACTCTTCTGCTCAACTGCTGGTCTTGGATTAAGGCAGGAGGCTAGCTGGGATAGTTTTACAAGTACAGTAATCCCCTGAGAAATCTTCCCTTTGGTTCAGCAGGGGACCTCTATCAGACAGCTGAGAGGATAGCTTGCTTTTAATGTAAATCACTGCCTGCCTACCAGGCTATGTATTGTAATGTTTAAGGACTTTGGCTTTACATTCTATGCATGCCTACTTAGAAGTAAAAACTGTTGGTTTCAACCAGATCTTCCCTCAAGTAAGTGCATACAGAATTGCAGCTTTGACTGAAAAGCTGTGCATTTTTTGTTCTGTTGTTGCTGTTGATGTGTCAAGGAAAATGGACAGGTAAACATATCTTCCCCAACTATTGCTGGTATATATCAGATTGATCCTCCTGAGGAAGTTATTGGATCCAATAGGATTCAAAGAAGACTTGAAAGGGTTCAGGGTTGGCTCTGCTAGTGATTCTGTTGATGCTCTGGTGCTAACATGGAATAATGAAATCACTAGAGCAGTAGACACAATTGCTCCTAAGCGTCCTCTCCGATCTGTCTTTAAAGACAGGCCGTGGTATGCAGATAAACTTTGGGAACTGAGGCGGTGAGGTAGACAACTAGAGTGCAAGTGGAGGAAGACTCAGCGTGAGTCTGATCGGGCACAACACAGAGCACATTTGAAGATCTATGCTCTGGCAGTGCAGGCAAGAAAGAAGCGGTTATTTTCTGCCTGGATTGCTTCTGCAAATTCACATCCAGCTGAACTATCTAGAGTTGTGAGGGGGCTAGTATGTACCATTCCCCCTTCAATTTAAACTTGGAGCCATTGGTCACACGCTGTGACGTTTCAAATGACTTTTTGTTGTTGATAGAATCGTTCAGATTCAGGCCAAGCTGGATTTGACAGCTACTGCAGAGTCTACTGTGGAGGTGTCCAGCAACTCCTCTTATGGGATTAGATTGGATCATTTTTGGTTTGTGACTCTTGAGGAAGTGGACAAACTGCTTCGGACTGTGCGTCCTACAACCTGTTCTCTAGAACAATTTGGTTCCCTTGTCCAATTTGGCTTATCTCATCTGGTAATTATATTTTCAGAGAGGGACTGGTAAATATTATAAATGCTTCTCTGAGGAAAGACAGGATGCCTTCTTGCCTATCATTAGAGACTATTATTAGACCACTTTTGAAGAAACCCTCATTGGATCCCTCAGAGTTAACTAATTACAGACCTGCTTCCAATCTTCCATGGTTGGGCAAGGTGATTGAGCAGGTGGTGGCCTCTCAGCTCCAGGCAGTTTTGGATGATTATCTAGACCCATTTGCAGATATGGGTATCTATATCCATATTTGCAGATATGGATGATGCAGATTATCTAGACCCATTGCAAACTGGCTTTTGTGTGATCTATGGGGTTAAGACTGCCTTGGTATGCCTGATGGATGATCTCCAACTGGGCTATGGAGTTTAGACTGCTTTAGTCAGCCTGATGGGTGATTGACAGAGGTTATCAACAGAGGGAGTGTGACTCTGCTGATCATTTTGGATCTCTCTGCAGCTTTTGATACCATTGAGCATGGTATCTGCCTGAGGGAGGTGGGATTGGGTGGCACTGTTATACAGTGGTTCTGTTCCTACCTTTCTCATAGATTCCAGATGGTGTTGCTTGGAGACCGCTGTTCTGCAAAGCGAGAACTAAAGTGTAGAGTTCCACAAGGTTCCATACTGTCTCCAATGCTTTTTAACATATATAGGAAAACACTGGGAGAGATCATCAGGAGGTTTGGTGCTGGGTGTTATCAATATGCTGATGACACCCAGATCTATTTATCCATGTCAACTTCATCAGGAAATGGCATATCTTTTCTAAATGCCAGCTTGGTGGTGGTAATGGACTGTACAAGGGATAACAAACGGAAGTTGAATCCAAATAAGATGGAGGTAGGGTACTTTAAGTGACGCAGGTTGACTAACAAGCTGAAGGTTGACTAAATGCTTGACTAACAAGCTGAAGGTTGCTGGTTCAAATCCCCACTGCTACTATATCAAGCAGCAGCAATATAGGAAGATGCTGTAAGTCATCATCTCATACTTCGTAGGAGGAAGCAATAGTAAATTCCTCCTGTATTCTACCAAAGAAAACCACAGGGCTCTGTGGGCACCAGGAGTCAAAATTGCCTTCACGGCACACTTTACCTTTACTGACTGTGGTGGTCGGGATTCGAGAAATTGTTTAGATCTGACAGTTCTGGGCAGGTTTACACTCCCCCTGAAAGATCAGGTACATAGGAGTGCTCCTGGACCCAAAAGTCCAATGGGAGTGCTCCTGCACCCAAAGCTCTCCTGGTTTCTCAGATTGAAGCAGTGGCCTGGAGCACTTTTTACCAGCTTCAGCTGATACAAAAGCGACGTCCATTTCTGGAGGTAAATGACCTTAAAACAGTGGTATATATGCTAGTAACTTCCAAGCTTGGCTACTGTAGTGTACACTATGTGGGGCTGCCTTTGTACGTAGTCCGGAAACTACAATTGGTACAGCATATGGCAGTCAGATTGGTCTGGGACAACTCAAAGGGACCACATAACACAGTTTTGGAAAGAATTGTGATATGTTTCTGGGTGAAATACAAAGTGCTGGTATCCTCTATAATAAAAAGGTAAAGCGTGATCCCGTGTCTTTCTTCGGCCCGTGTCTTTCTCGGTTGTTCTGGGCATGCGTGGAGTGCATGCCCAGAACGTCCAAGAAAGATACGGCTGCCCAGAAACAGGCGGCCATGTTGGGGCCAGGCCAGACGAAGAAGAAGCAGGAGGGAAGAGGCAGCAGCGGCAAAAGGAGCCCTGCCGTTAAAACAAACTTCGCAACCGGGAGGAGGAGAAGAGGGGAACGGGGAGGGAAGAGATGGCAGCGGTGGAAGAAGCCCTGCCTTAAAAAAGGACATGGGGACCGGGAGGAGGAGCCCCAAGGATCGGGGAGGGCAGAGGCGGCGGCGGGACCAGCCCAGCTGCAAAACCAGCCATGGGCACCGGGAGGAGGAGAACCAAGGATCGGGGAGGGCACAGGCGGCAGCGGGGGAAACAAAAAAAACAACAACAACCAGCAGCGGCAGAGATATAAGAGAGAGGAGGCGGAGAGAGCTGGCACCAAAGGCTGCTGCTGCAGGTGTCGTCGGGCTCCTTCTCTCGCCTCCCCCCCCCCCGCCATGGCGGTGGACGTGAGGCGGCTGGAGGACCTCAGCCTCCACCAGCTGAACGAGCTGCTGGAGGATGAGAAGCAGCTCCAACACATGGCCGGAGAGATAGAGGAGGTGAGGATGGGGGGAGACTGGGGATGTCGCCAGGGGGAGGGTTGCAGCCCCGTTGCCCTGGAAACTGGCGCTTAGGGGAGCCTCCCCCCCATTGCTGCTTCTAGCGCCCGTTAATTTAACGGGCTGAAAGTTACTAGTTTACCTATAAAGCCCTTAACGGCTTGGGTCCAGGGTATTTAAGAGAGCTTCCTAAATTCCTTTGTCATGAACCCTGCTGTCTGCTAAAATCCTCTGGAGAGGTCCGGTTACATTGCCACCAGCTTGTTTGGTGGTGACCAAGTACCAGGCTTTCTCTGTGACTGTCCTGGAGCTTTGGAACATGCTCCCTGCTGAAATAAGAGCATCTCCTTCTCTGTTTTCAGGAAGACCCTCAAGATTCACCTGTTCTCACAGGCTTTTAATTAGAACTAATTTTAATAATTTGTTTTAATAATTTTTATGCAACTATTTTTATTTCTGTTGTATGCTACTGCTTTAATTGTTTTGCGTATTTTAATCTGTGCTGATTTTTAATTATTGTTTTAAATTCTGTACACCGCCTAGAGTTGTATATATCAGACGGTATAAAAATATGGTAAATAAATATCTGGTACCATCTGGTCCTATTGTATTGGATTCTTTTCAGTTGGTACAGTCTGAGGATGGGGACAAGATCCTGGGCAGTGTGCGGGCGACATCATGTGCTCTTGACCCTTGTCCTTCATGGCTAATAAAAGCTGCCAGGCAGGGGGCAGGTAGATGGTTGGAGGTGATTATCAGTGCCTCATTAAGGGAGGGCAAGATGCCATCGTGCCTTAAGAAGGCGATGGTGAGACCATTATTAAAAAAGCCCTCCCTTGATGGTGAGACCATTATTTAAAAAGCCCTCCAACCTGAACAACTATTGACCGGTCTCTAACCTGCCCTTTTGGAGCAAGGTGATAGAGCGTGTGGTGGCATCCCAGCTGCAGAGGGTCTTGGATGATACGGATTATCTGGACCCTTTTCAATCTGGCTTCCGCCCTGGATATGGGACTGAGACTGCCTTGGTCGCTCTAGTGGATGACCTAGGCCGGGAAGTAGACAGGGGGAGTGCGTCCCTGTTGGTTCTGCTGGACCTCTCGGCGACGTTCGATACCATCGACCATGGTATCCTTCTGGGCAGCCTCTCGAGTATGGGAATCGGAGGTACTGTGTTGCAGTGGTTTTGGTCCTTTCTTGGAGGGAGGGTCCAGAAGGCTGGGGGACTACTGCTCGGCTCCGTGGCCATTGGCCTGTGGGGTCCCACAGGGTTCGGTCTTATCCCCCATGCTGTTTAACATCTACATGAAACCGCTGGGAGAGGTCATCCGGGGACTTGGACTGAGTTGTCAGCAATATGCAGATGACACTCAGCTCTATCTCTCCTTGTCACCTGATCCTAGGGAGGCGGTGGATGTCCTGAATCGGAGTCTGGAGGCCGTGATGTGGGCTAATAAACTGAAATTGAATCCAGACAAGACAGAGGTAATGTTGGTCAGTAGGAGAGCCAATCAGGATAAGGAGATTTTACCAGTTCTGGATGGGGTTGCACTCCCCTTGAAGAAGCAAGTACGTAGCTTGAAGGTATTACTGGACCCGTCTCTGCTTTTGGAAGCTCAGGTGGAGGCGGTGGCCAGGAGTGACTTTGCACGGCTTTGGCTAGTGCGCCAGCTGCGTCCCTTTCTCGAGAAGGCAGATCTGGCCACAGTTACTCATGCCTTAGTCACGTCAAGGCTGGCTTACTGTAACGTGCTCTACGTGGGGCTGCCCTTGAAGAACATCCGGAAACTGCAGCTAGTGCAAAATGCGGCAGCTAGGGTTTTATCCTGAACTGCCCGGTGGAAGCACATCACACCCATTTTAAAAGAGCTGCACTGGCTACCAGTTTGTTTCTGGGTCCAATTCAAGGTGCTGGTTTTGACCTTTAAAGCCCTAAACGGTTTGGGCCCGGGATACCTGAGGGACCGCCTACTCCCAAGGGTTGCTGCCCGCTTGACAAGGTCATCTGAGGGGGCTCTGCTCTGGGTGCCGACAATGAGGGAGGCTCGGTTGTCGTGCACGCGGGACAGGGCCTTCTCTGTTGCTGCCTGCAGACTCTGGAATGCTCTCCCGGTGGCTATTCGCTCCTCAGTTTCCATCACAGCTTTTAGAAAAAACGTAAAATCTTGGCTTCTTGCCCAGGCATTTATTTGATTCTCTGCTGCTGATCCTTATAATCTTTATTGCTTTTATGCTTTTTGTTTTAAATGTTTTAATCAGATTTGTTTAATATTTTTCCCCCACTTAATATTTCAATTGTGTCTTTTTTACCATCTTGTGTTAAATTTTTTTTGCTGTAAACCGCCTTAATGAAGGCGGTATATAAATTTAACAATCAATCAATCAGTCAGTCAAGTAGGGTGCCTGGATATGGAGAACCAGAACATGGCAACCCATACGTGGAGGTCATTTGAGGGATTCGCATGGCAAGGTTGTGACATGTTATAGCAGATTAGCGGATTTAAGCCCAGCCTTTGTCTCAGAGCAAGCCCATGTGGGGTGGGGGTGGGGAGAAAAATGCTGAATCCTTCCCTCCGTGTTTGCTCAATAAAGGCTGTTCCTTTAAAACTTAACTGTTCCTTGGTAGTTATGTCACTGCCACCACACCCACTTTTTAACAGAGTTTAATCCCTTCCTGGTGTGGGTGAATTTCCAGGGGAAATTCTCCTTTTTGCCAATGGAAAAATACAAAAACTGCACCTGGAGCAGCCTACATGTGAACGGGACACTTGGTAGTGATTTGCTGAGCAATTAACATTGAGGCATGTTTGCACCAGAGTAAAACTGCTTTTCCTGAATCCACTCAGAAAAATCCACTCAGAGACAGTGTGCCACCCAGCATCCCCCGCCGCGATCCCCCTCCCTTAAAGGCAAGGAGAGCCACTTCTGGCCTCACTGTGAATGCAGCACTGGCTGCAATCTAGCTTCCGAACGGGGCCATGTGGCCCTGTTCAGGAGTTAGGTGGCCAGTGCTGTGTTCGCAGCATGGCCAGGACAGGCTCTTCCTGCCTTTATGGCTAACCCCTGCATTTGACATCAGACATAGGGGGTGGGGTGAGCGGGGCTGCAGCAGCGGCTGGACACGGGCCGCCTCTGGTCTGGCTCTGCTACTGCTCCCAATTAAACATTTTAATCTGCATGTCTGAAGAAGCATTGATCTCACTGATATCTTGCAAATAATTCTATTGTATCATTTCCATTAAAGTGTGCTGAAGTTTTAATTTTTCACGAGATTTCACATCTTATGCATTATGACTGACATTTGGCACAACCTAACATGTGTGGTTCTGAGCCACCGGTGCTGCTACAAGTCTCTAAAATAACATCTGCTGTGGAACAGGGCTGTTCTACTTCTACTTAAAATTGCACAGTCACAGTTGCATGACATTATGTCCATTGGGAATTCTGTGATTACAGCCATTTAAGTAGGAGTGGACAACTGTTTTGCAACACCATGGACTCTTTTTTAGACACCCACAGTGGTGGTTCAGAACCACCCAAATTTGCCTGTGTTGAATGTCAGCCTACATATCCTTCCTGAGTGTTTTGACTCGAAAGGGATAGTTGCTGCCCTTATGTCTATTTATTTAAAACGTGTGCACTTGCTTGATAGGAGAACATAGTTGTGCAGGTGCCTCCCATACTGGGAAGCAAATGTTGGTATATGCACTACAGAACTGAATGTGAAGTTCCCAAAGTGGATGCTTGCTGCCTACAACTTAATGTGCTAGAATATAGGTCAACTGGCAGCTAGAGATTGTAAAAGGCCAAAGAACGTGTTTTAGTATGGAGCATATTTTGATTGAAATAAGGTGGAGGGGAATCTATGAAAATTATTTATGCAAGCTTTTATAGTGTTGGGCAAACAATTCACTACAAGAGTATCAAAGAGAAAAAATGTATGTGCAGAATTTACATTAATGACATATTACATGAACATTTCTACCCTGAGCAAGAACATAGTGTTCAATACAAAGCAACAGAAGTGTAAGTAGATGCACATTAATTAAGCAACGTTTTTGGCATATAGAAGATAAAAAATTGAGTAGGTTGGGTCATATTGCTCTCTGGGCATTTTCTTCTCTGAAACTACTAGTGGTTGGATCACACACTTACGAATTGTTCATTTAAAGGTCGAACAATTAATCAATGAAATGCTTGAGGTCTTGGAGGTACAAAGGGGGCAAATCAATTTTTCTGACCCTCAAGCTAATAAATGCCAAATAACACCTCTAGCTCATACATGGTTCTGAAATATGAGGCCATACTGCCTTAGGTTAATAGAAGGGAAAACCAAAATCAAGTTTGAAGACTCATTTTTGGGTGCTCCTAAGAGTACATTGTGGCATTTCTTGTTTCAGAAACAGGGATGTTAACCATGAAAATGATTAAACTCTCTGATGGATGCTTCCCCAAACTTTGTGGGAGCAGAGTTCTACTAGTCATAGCAGGGCTACTTGGTTCCAAAACACCTGTTGCCTTGTACAGGCTTTATTGATCCTGCTTTCTTAGCATGAAACCAATAGTGGCCAAAGCAATACTTAAAAACAGATTGATAGAACTAATGGAGCAGTTTGACCTCACTTTGCTTTTGTTTTAGAAGTTAAATCAGCCCCCAGGTGTCGTTGTATGATTAAATTTAACAACTATGGACATTATTTAGTAGATTTTTACCAAGTTTCTAATTAAAAGAGCTATGGTCTTCTTATGGTTTCAGCAGATGCTGTCCTTTGGCTGTGTTGGATAGTCATTTTAGAAATATTGTGAATAATTTGAGGCAATGTATTAAGGGGGTCATAGTTGAAGGGTGTGTTTTTTTAAACTTGTCTAACTGCTCTGTTTAGAGGGATGTAAGACATATTTTTGGAACATACATTTCTGTATTTCAAACTGGTTAACTCAACAAAAAAGATAGATAATGCTGATAAGAATATCATTGGAAAGGTAGCTTTTATTGCTTTGTGGTGGCACATATATGAGAAAACTTAAAATCTGTATATATGGTAGTTGTGTTTTTAAAGATGGATTATTGCTTCTAAGTGGTATGATTTCTAAGCCTATAATTTAATAAATAAAATTACAGAACTGAAGTGAAATTAAGTGATAATAAACTGAACAGCTATTGTAAAATGGATGCATGTGTGATGATCACACGTGATTTTCTATGTGTAGATTTTACATTTCTCCCTACCCAAGTGTTTTGGTATGGGAGAAAATTAACATTTGAAGTAGCCTTGATTAAGTAAAATTTAAGAATTTTGTAGGGGAAGAATGGCAGTTCAGTCCCTAAATAGCAGAGCAAAACCAGTCTGGGGAGAATTCAGCCAAGCAAGTAGTCTGGAGACAGTTCTTTAAGTTTGAAGAACATCAAGGATTTATTTAGAAGTTACAAAAGGATGTGTGAAAAAGCCTCCAGCTTAATTTCAGCTGTAGCTCATGGCTAAAGAGAGAGACCATAACAAACAGCCGTCTCTGGAGATACAAAATGGATACTAATACTGGAAGAACAAAGAGGAGAGGAGTCCAGCACTTTTATCCATGACCCTAAAACCCCCACAGTGGTCACTAGGAGACATTGCAGCTGAGAGCTAATGCTGCCAGAGTCATAGCTCTAACACTCCCTCTCATTGGCTTGTGCTGCTGTCTATCCTAACTTCTTTCTCAAGGTTTTGAAATGATCCCTGGACAGTGCCTTAGTTAGCACTAGGGATGTGCACAGAACTGGTTTGGAGGCCCTCTATAGACCTCCGAACTGGTTTGAAAGTCCAATGGTTCTGCCGGTTTGAAGCTTGGGGGGGTATCTTTAAGGAAGGGGGGCGGGTGCTCTTACCCCTCATGCTGTGTTTTCTCTGCCGGTGCTGTTTTAGAAAATGATCCTGTGGGGTAGAGTTTATCTCCTTGCCCCCTGGTGTCTCTTCAGACCAGAAGTGCCCAGTGCACATGCGCACATAATGACGTGCACATGAGCACTGGGCACTTCCCATCTGAGGAGGCAGTGGGATGGCAAGGAGGTACGCTGCCAACCCACCAGACAGTTTTCAAAGACAGCGCCAGCAGGGCAAATTTAGCAGGAAGGGTAAGAACACCCTCCCCCATCCTTAAAGATATTTTTCTCCACCGTTGAACCAACAGGTGCTGGTTCTGTGCACACCACTAGTTAGCACATCTGCTTCCATTTGTTCACTTGGACAATACATCAGTTTTACAAGTCCCTTTTCTTGTGCATCCCACACATAATGATATTTGGCTTCAGTATGTTTTGTTCTAAATTTAATTTTTTCCATTTGTGAGATCTGGATACAGCTTTGATTATCCTCCAACATCTCAGTGGGTTTTGGTTTGTCTATGTTGAAATCCAACATTAGCTTGTGCAGCCACACCACTTCTTGACATGCTTGAGTGTTAGATACATATTCTGCCTCAATAGATGAGAGAGCAATTATTGATTGCTTGCAGCTACGCCAACTGACTGCTCCACCACCATAAAAGAATACCTCTGGTTGACATAACCTCAGCCCAGTCTGCATCCATGTAACCTACTAATTTGGGTCCACTACTAGCAGGCAACTTTAATGTTAGATGGATTGTTCCCTTTAGGTACCTGCCTAGTCTGTTTACTACAGTCCAGCCATCTTTGCTGAGTAAGCTTACTTTCCTAGTCAAGATTCTCACAGATGCAGCTATATCTGGTCTTGTTATTATAGCTACATATAAACATTTTCTAATCAGTGTCCTGTACTCACTGTTGTCTGGCAGAAGTTACTCTCCTCCTTCTGTTTCAGGTTCCATAAGTGTACTCATTTATTTGGCCTCTCTAATTCCCAAATACTCTAATAAATCATTTATTTTCTGTTTTTGGTTAAGCAAATAGCTTCCATCCTCTTCTCTCTCTATGGGTATTCCAAGATAGTGTGAAACAGGCCTAAGTTCTTTTACTTCTGTCTCAATATTCAGGTGCTTTATTGTTTCAAGGCTGCCCTCTCTATATTCATAACAAATTATCAGATCATCAGTGCAAGTAAATATATAGGTCCATCTGTTGTCTTTGAGCCTTGAGTACAGGCAAGGGTCAGCCTTTCCTTGGGTAAATCCCTCATTGACTAGCAACATTGACTAGGGGAGTGGGCGACAAAGTGGCAAATGCGGTTCAATGTTGGCAAATGTAAAGTGATGTCAATTGGGATGAAAAACCCCAACTTCAAGTATATGCTGATGGGATCTGAGCTGTCGGTGACTGACTAGGAGAGGGATCTTGGGGTCGTGGTGGACAGCTTGTTGAAAGTGTCAACTCAATGTGCGGCAGCTGTGAAAAAGGCCAATTCCATGCTAGAGATCATTAGGAAGGGGATTGAAAATAAAACGGCTAATATTATAATGCCCATATACAAAACTATGGTGCAGCCACAGCTGGAGTACTGCATACAATTCTGGTCCCCACATCTTAAAAAGGACATTTTAGAACTGGAAAAGGTGCAGAAGAGAGCAACCAAGATGATCAGGGGCCTAAAGCACCTTTCTTATGAGGCAAGGCTACAACACCTGGGGCTTTTTAGTTTAGAAGCAAAGATGACTGCAGGGAGACATCGTAGAGGTCTATAAAATCATGCATGGTGTGGAGAAAGTGGATAGAGAGAAAGTCTTCTCTCTCACACATAACACTAGAACCAGGGGTCATCCCATGAAATTGATTGCCAGGAAATCTAGGACCAACAAACGGAAGTACTTTTTCACACAATATATAATCAACTTGTGGAATTCCCTGCCACAGGTTGTGGTGACAGCCAACAACCTGGATGGCTTTAAGAGGGGAGAGCTGGTCTCATGGTAGCAAGCATGACTTGTCCCCTTAGCTAAGCAGGGACCACCCTGGTTGCATATGAAAGGGAGACTAGAAGTGTGAGCACTGTAAGATATTCCCCTCAGGGGATGGAGCCGCTCTGGGAAAAGCAGAAGGTTCCAAGTTCCCTCCCTGGCTTCTCCAAGATAGAGCTGAGAGAGATTCCTGCCTTCAACTTTGGAGAAGCTGCTGCCAGTCTGTGAAGACAATACTGAGCTAGACAGACCAATGGTCTGACTCAGTATATGGCAGCTTCCTATGTTCCTATGTTCCTAAGAGAGGTTTGGATAACTTAATGGAGGAGAGGTCTATCAATGGCTGCTAGTCAGAGGGCTATAGGCCACTTCCAGCCTCAAAGGCAGGATGCCTTTGAGTACCAGTTGCAGGGAAGTAACAGCAGGCAAGAGGGCATGCCCTAAACCCCTGCCTGTGGCTTCCAGTGGCATCTGATGGGCCACTGTGCGAAACAGGATGCTGGACTAGATGGGCCTTGGGTTTGATCCAGCAGGGCTGTTCTTATGTTCTAACTGGTTTAATTTGACATTCCAGGCTCTTGCATTCTGCTTTAGTTCACAAATACTTTTCTGCAGCTTACATACAAGTTTTTCTTTACCAGGTTCCACAAATCCTGGAGTCTGGTCCATATAAATATCTTCTTTGATGTCTCCATGAAGAATTGCAGTTTTCTTTTCTACGTGATCCACTTGCATTTTCTTTGCTGCTGCCATGCTTATGGATGTTCTTACTGAGGTGTGTTTTACAACAGAAGCAAATGCCTCATCATAATCCTCCCCATTATTTGCAAGAATCCCTTTTCCTCCAGTCTCACTTTGTAACTCTGGACATCTCCTTCTGCATTTTGCTTAATTTTAAAAATCCACTTGTACTCCACAGTCTTTCTTCCCTCAGGTAGCTCTGTGAGTGTCCATGTGTTATTTTTGTGCAATGATTCTATTTCTTCTTTTGCATCTTCCTTCCAGTTTTGTGCTGCAGTTGTGGATAAGTTATCAATTTCTTTCCACGTGCTTGATTCCTGAAACCTTTCTCCCTTTGCAATGCAAGCAAGTTTCTTAGGCGGAACTCCTTTATTTTTTCGTGTTGAATAATTTGTCTATCACACCCTTTGTCCATCATCAGCATCCCTGCTGAATCACTGCCATGTGTAAAACTTACAGTGAATCCTTCCTTTTGGTCATATTGTTTTGATTCTTTCTCCAGCTGAAAATTGGACTCTAAGTTTGGCAGTTCACTAATGGTTGATTTTTCATTTTCACTACGTACAAAGTATGCTACACTGTATATTTTAATTGTTTCTGTGGCAAGATCTAAAATCCTATATCCTTTATATCCTATGGAATAGCCAACAAGTATTCCTTCCTCAGATCTACAGTTGAGTTTGGTCCTTTTGGCTTTTGGTATATAATTGTATGTTTTAGATCCAAACACTCTTATATGACTCAATGTGGGCTTGTTGCCGTGCCATGTGTTGTTGTTCCTGTGGCCTTTGTTGGCAATCTATTTTGCAGGTAAGTAGTAGTCATCACTGCCTCTCCCCAAAATGTAGTAGCCAAACCAGCATCTATAAGCATGTATCTCATCATTTCCGTAAGAGAACGGTTCTTTCTTTCTGCCACTCCATTTTTCTCCAAAGTATAAGGAACAATCTTTTAGTGTTCAATGCCCTCCTCCTTTAGGAATCTTATGACATCATTCCCAGTGTATTCACCACCATTGTCAGTGCAGAGGATCTGTGGCTTTCTCCCAAACTTGTTGCTCATTCTTACAATATATTCTTTTAGTTTTTCTAGTACTTGTCCCTATTCATTTAACCGGTATGTATATGTGTATCTAGAATAGTCATCAATGAAAGTGAGAACATATTTATTCCCTCCTGATGTATTAACTTGCATAGGTCCAATCAGTTCCAAAGGATGTTGTGTTTCTCTTTCTTTGTGTGCAAGAAAAGCAGGCCGTGCTGACTTTGCTTTTATACAGCATGGACATTTTGATTAGACCCTTTACCAAATCCAAATTTTTAGCCCGACATATCATTTTGGCATCTCTATGGCCCAACCTTCTGTGCCACAAATTCAGACATCCTTCATGTATGCATTCCTTCACAGTTTTGACCTTTCAGTCACACATTCTACTTCAAACAATCCATTCTCTTGTAAAACTGCTTTCATAAGTAATTCTTATTTATGAGTAATGAAACAGTGCCTCCCTTTAAATTTTACTTTTCAGCCCCTTTCTGTAACTGTTTTACAGACATCAGACTTGTTTCTAGAGTAGGCATATACAAAGCTTTTTTCAATTTATTATTATTATCATTATTATTGTTATTATTATTTTGCATTTATATCCCGCTCTTCCTCCAAGGAGCCCAGAGAAATCCCAGTGGTTTCTCTTTTCTCCAGTTTGCAGAGCAACTGTGCAGATCCTTTCTCTTCTGCATACAACAGTTTTCCATCTGCCAAATATATAGGGATTTTGCAACTTGTATCCAGGTTTAATAGATACAATATCTCCCTTTCTTTAATCAGGTTGCTTGTAGTACCTGAGTGAATGCAGCTGCCACTGCTGTATTTCTCAGACTTAGCTTCCAAAACTTTATCTTTCCTTGCAAGGTATATCTTTTGCTTATTAGCTTTAGGCCCTGATTGCTTGTAAGTTCTGTACTCTGTGTTCCCAGATGACTCTCTCTCTCTCTTTGCAACTTTGTTTTCCTTGCCTTATTCTGCAAGTGTTTGGGACTTCAACCAATAAAGCATTTCTTATTTCTTTGCAAAGTTCTAAATGCATTTTCTTCACTTTCCTTTGGTTGCTTATCATCCCTTCTGAACAGATCAAAGTCCTCTCTAGATGGTTAATTACAAATTGTAAGTCTGCATCCTCCTTGCACTAGGCACTAATCTATCTATCTATCTATCTATCTATCTATCTATCTATCTATCTATCAAATTTGTATACTGCCCCAAACTTTCATCTCTTAAATACCCAGGGCCTAAGCCATTTAGGGCTTTGTAAGTTATAACTAGCACTTTGTATTTTGTCCGGAAACCTACTGGCAGCCAGTGTAACTCCATCAGTAAAGGAGTAACATTGTGTCTCCGAGATGACCAGAGACCAACCTGACTGCCGTGTTCTGAACCAACTGAAGTTTCTGGACTACCTACAAAGGCAGCCCCACGTATAGCGCATTACAAAAGTCAAGTCTGGAGGTTAGCAACAGATGTACCACTGTTTTGAGGTCATTGGTCTCGAGAAACAGGCGCAGCTGGCGTATCAGCTGGAGCTGATAGAAAGCACCCCTGGCCACCACCTCAACCTGAGAAACCAGGGAGATATGTGAATCCAGAAGTACTCCCAGACTGTGAACCTGTTCCTTTTGGGGAAGTGTGACCCCATCTAGAACAGGGAGATCAAAATCGTCTCTAGAGTTCTGACCCCACACAAGAAGTAACTCTGTCTTACCTGGATTCAGCTTCAGTTTATTCTCCTTCATTCAGCCCATTACTGCTTCCAGGCAGGCATTTAGGGAGGATATGCCAGCTCCTGAAGAAGTTGACATGGAGAAGTAGATCTGGGTGTCATCATCGTACTGGTAACACCCAGCTCCAAATCCCCTGATGATCTCTCCCAGTGGTTTCATGTAGATGTTAAAAAGCATTGGAGAAAGTACGGAGCCTTGAGGGACACCATACTTAAGCTCAGATTTTGAAGAGCAACAATCTCCAATTGACACCATCTGGAATCTATCCGAGAGGTAGGAGTGGAACCACTGTAAAACAGTGCTTCCCACCCCCAACACCCTCAGACGTTCCAGAAGGATACTATGGTCGATAGTATTGAAAGCCGCCAAGAGATCCAAAAGGACCAACAGAGTCACACTTCCTCTGTCAATTCCCAATTGGAGATCATCCATCAGGCTGACCGAGGCAATCTCCACCCCATAGCCCACCCAAAAACCAGTTTGAAATGGGTCTAGATCAGGCATCCCCAAACTGCGGCCCTCCAGATGTTGCTGAACTACAACTCCCAGCATACCCAGCCACAAAAAATTGTGTCTAGGGATGCTGGGAGTTGTAGTTCAGCAACATCTGGAGGGCCGCAGTTTGGGGATGCCTGGTCTAGATCATCAGTTTCCTCCAAGACCACCTGGAGCTGAGAGGCCACCACTCTCTCAATTACCTTGCCCAGCCATGGGAGATTGGAAACAGGCCTATAATTGCTCAGCTCTGAGGGATCTAATGCAGGCTTTTTCAGAAGAGGTCTAATGATTGCCTCTTTAAGACAAGGAGGCATCCTGCCCTCCCTCAGAGAAGCATTTATGATTTTCTCCAGGCTGTCTACAACAACCTCCCTGCTAGATAGAACAAGCCATGTTGGACAAGGGTCAAGAGAACAAGTGGTAGGCCTTACCGATCCAAGCAGCTTGTCCACATCCTCAGAAGTCACAGACTGAAACCAATCCAGTTGAATCACATAAAAGGAGTTGTTGGGCAGCTCCAGCTCAGATATCAGATTAATTTTGGAGTCTCCATCTAGGTTGGCCTGAATCCGAGGGATTTTATCTGCGAAAAACTCTTTAAACACATCACAGTGGGTAACTGATGACTCCAAATTCTGGTTCAAGGCAGGGAGGGCAGATACTAGTCCCCTCACAACCCTGAACAACTCCGCTGGACATGAACTCGCAGAGGCAATGCAGGCAGAAAAGAACTGCCTTTTTGCCGCACATATTGCCTGAGCATAGATCTTTAGATGTGCTCTATGTCGCAATCTGTCAGATTCAAGTCAAGTCCTCCTCCACCTGCGCTCCAGTCGCCTACCTTGCTGCTTCAGCCCCCATAGGTCTTCTGTATACCAAGGGGCCAAATTTGAAGCGGGTCAGAGGGGACGCTTGGGAGCAATCGTGTCTACTGCCCTAGTGAGCAAGTTGTTCCAATTCTCAACCAGGGCATCAACAGGATCACCAGCAAAGCCAACATTGAATCCCTTCAAGGCTTCTTGGAATCTTAGTGGATCCAATAACCTCTTCGGGTGGACCATTCTAATAAGCCCCTTGCCCCTGCGGAGGTGGGAAGTGGTTGTAAGTCCAACCTTAACCAGATGGTGGTCCGTCCATGACAGTGGGGAAATCACAGGAGTCCCCACCCACGGAACACCACCCTGATGAGAGTAAAAGACCAAATCAAGCGTGTGACCTGCAATATGCGTTGGTCCAGAGACCAGTTGGGATAGGCCCATTGTTGTCATGGCTGCTATGAACTCCTGAGCTTCCCCAGACAGATTGGTCCCAAAATGAACATTGAAGTCCCCCAGCACCAAAAGTCTGGGAGACTCCAACGCGAGTTCCACGACCAAGTCCGTGAGCTCAGTAAGGGATTCCACTGGGCAGTGGGGCGAATGGTACACCAACAGAAGTCCCAATCTATCCCTGGTCCCCAAACTCAAGTACACACATTCAATATGGTCCGACACCCTAAAAGGGACCCTGGTAAGGGAGACGTTATCCTTATAGACCACAGCCACTCCACCTCCCCATCCACGTCCTCTCACCTGCTCCTCTGCAGAATATCTACTCTGCAGAATATCTACTCCTCTACAGAATATATACTAGTCACACTATCAAAGTAATGTGTCAAACTATTCAACAGCAACCCTATCAAAACTGCATCTGGCATGAGTTTTGCAGTTGCCTAGGTATTTCTAATGTTTCATTTATGTGCTTGGACAGACTTTCTCATTCTCAAAATCTTTTATTGCTCAGGTTTTTTTTACTAGATGCACTTCGGAAACCACAGACTTCTTTTTATATAATCCCTTCAGAGTTTCCCACATACCCTCTGCATTTTCTTTGTCTCTTAGATGCACTAAGATTGGGTCACTCATCACCAAGCAAATCATTTCTGATGCCTTTCATCTGCTCTGTCCTATTCTTTCTGCTCCTTTCCTGCATCTGCTGGATGCTGGGTGTGCAGACTTGTGAGGAGGTTCTCCATCTTGAAAGACCAGAGCTCGTACTTAGGACCTTGCAACATTTCAGTCATCTGGAATCCTGTGCTGTCTCCATTTTCAAAGTTTTTTTCTTTGCTTTGCTTTTTATTTAACTCTCTAGGTTTTTCTCTTTTATTTACAGGGTTCTGGGCCTCATAACCCTTTGTAGGGGAAGAATGGTAGGTCAGACCCAAATAGCAAAGCAAAACCAGTTTGGTGAGAAACCAGCATAGCAAGAGGTCTTGAGACTAGTACTGAAGAATTACAAGGATTTATTTAAAAGTTACAAGAGGATAGGAAAGCTGAGCTTAAGGCTAAAAGGGGAGACCAAAACCAATAGCCATCTCTGGAGACACAATGAGTCCAGCACTTTTATCCATGACCCTAACCAAGCCACTCCCCAGTGGTCACTATGAGACATTGTAGATAAGAGCTGATGCTGCTAGGGACCTAGTTCCAACACATTTTACCCACACTCTTTTCAGTTATAATTATTATAGGCAAGTTTCAATGCAGAACTCTAGAAATGATAGACAAAAAGTCCATATTTTCTGTCTTGATTCCAAATGTTTACATATATTCATTTCTGTTATATTGCTTTCATTAGTAATACCAGCAAAATAATTATTAATGAACCTACAGCATGTCAAAAATGTGAGTTGATCACAAGAAATATAATATTTCTTTCTTCAAATCATTTGTGCTGGTATCATCACTGAAAACTGGAAAAATGTTTAGAATAGCCAAACATGTTAATGTTTAGAAGTTTATTTGTTACAGGAAATTAGAAAAAGTTCTCTGATAAACA